>NW_027466481.1:1200000-1800000 GCF_050575085.1 Anarhichas minor | reverse complement strand
TGTATATATATATAATATTAACCCGTTATGTATTTTGGCTCACCAGTTGCCAGGCCTTTCACAGTTGGGGCCGGTGTTTTACCCCTCGTTCTGTGCTTTAAAGAAGAAAAAGAGAAGAGAAATCAGTCTTGGGGCATTTCCCCAATATCACTGAAACTCAGATGCAGTTCTTCACTCACTGAAGCCACAAAGCACCTTGCAAAGGAGGGAGACGACATGGCAGTCACCCTGGTAAATGCATCATGTGGATACCGGAGAGTCCACTCCCCTCCACACAGCCTCACTGTCTGACTAAGCAATATTGAAGCCACTGATCAAGAACAAGTCCTTGTCATAGCACTTCCCACATAGATTTGAATGAAAGGACATGGAAGCATATTATTTTGGCTCTGTATGTGATAGTATGGGAACTCTGTTGGGGCGGGTTATTTTTTAAAGAAAATAAAATTGTTTTTTATTACTCCTGTTGTTTTTTTTCTCTTACTTCTCTAACTTTATACTATATTTGCTTGGATTTGAATTAAATCTACATCTCAATAAGTAGTAATCAAGTCAGAACAGAAAATGGAACTTGCACATTTTTACATTACAACAGAGATGTAGCCCTAAACTGTTGGTTTTAATAAAAAAAATAAGATCATCCTTTATTAGTCCAGCAGTGGGGAAATGTACAGGATTACAGCAGCATAGTGCAAACAAGAGACATAGTAAAAAATCCACAATAACAGTGTATTTATACTGCACAGATGTTTAGTGTTGCGTTGTCTACTGGGAGCAGTAATGCAATAATTCATAGAGTGTGATGTATTAAAAACATACATATTGTCTCCACTAATGTATCCACAGTATTGTAAACACAGGGTTACATCTGGATGAAGGCGGAGTTGGTTCTTCTGACGTCTGGCGACACAGAGCCCACCTCCTCCTGTCGGTGTCAGAAACCCAACTTCACCATATTTAGCTCCGCAGAGTTGATCTGTCAAACCAGACAGAAAACCGGGACACTTACCGGCGGACACTAGCCCGGTGTTGACAGCGTCTTATTTTTTTTCTGGGTACCGGGGATACAAACTACAGAAGACGCCGCCGATGAGATATGGTGCTTGGGTGAACGGGGCCGTGTCAACGGCTGTTTTTAAACGCGATCAAAGTATCCATCGCCTGCCAGAATTATCCAACTATCAAACAGCCAGAGATAGCCATTTAGCTCATCACTGAAGCCCCGATGCTCGCTGTGCAGTAGACACGGATCCGTGTAGTCTCTGGTTCATCCTTCGGTTGGGGATTCGTTTGGACTCGGTGACCCCCGCTATGATGATGTCCTGACAGCTCACTCTGACAGCCACTTCGCTGAGCCTATAGGCTAGCGAGCTAACTTGGCTAACCAGGAGGTTTTGAGCAAACCAGTAAGCTTTTCTCCGTGGCAGTGAAACCCCTATTGGACACGTTGACCGTGTGCGGACGCTAGTGTGGGGCCCCCTTTTTTTTTTTTTGTGACAGTCTGCGGGAGAGAGAGAGAGAGAGAGAGGAGCTAGCAGAGAGAACCAGGAGACACTCGGGCCATTCAGCGGCGCACTGCCGAAGGAGACACTCGGAGGATTGAACCGGAGGAAAGAGTCCCGACCGTTTGACTGCAGTGATCCGGGGAGCGATCCCGGACAGAGACCTCATGAATGGAAATCGGAACTACAGGTAAATTGATCCGTGACGTCTCCTCACAAAGTTGTTGTTACAGAAAAATTGGTTTCGCTATAGTGAGATTAGAACACCGGCATGATGGAGGTTCGTTTCCAGCTGGTGCTTGACAGCCCTGGAGGGAAGCTTGAAGCTGTTTTATTTTGCCTAAACATGAGTCACAATTGAAGTAACCTTAGTGACTCTTTACAGTCCTGCAAGACTGACTTAAACTTATGTTAACTCAAAAGTCAAATATCTAAATGAATCTATAAGTCATTCCCCAGGGGGACTGATGAGTTGGCTTTCTGTCTCACTCACTGTAAAGTCATTTGCAGGTGTGTGTGGGCTGCAGTACACAGGTGCTGTGATTAGGCCTGGTATTCCCCTGCATTATCAGGAAGACTCCCACACTATTACGGTATTTCATGGCGTTATTCGTAATAGTGCAGAACCTCATGTAACCTTGCAGATTCCTGTCTAGTCCAGGTGATTTTAACATTGTAAACCTCTACTCCACGGCCCGGTATACTGCTCCTGTCTTGGGCCACAGTGGCAGTTTAACAGTCCGAACCGCCCCGGCTTTGTCTGCTGTAACGGAAGCTTTCCTCTTATGTGACCGTAGACTGACTGGCAGGTATTCTTCATCAGCCGGTGATGCATGATACAGCAGTCAGAGGAGATCCCTCTCTGCAGCCTGCTGTCTCATTAACGTCTCTGCTCCTCACTGTTCACATCCCAGTATCTGTAGCATATAGGGAACACAAGGTGCTTTCCCCCCCCCCCCCAGTAACCAAGCACAGGTGCTTCACTGTAGGTCTACAGTGAAGCAAAACAGACTAAAACGCACTGTTGGTTGCAACTGTTCAGTAATATGATGTAGGTTAAACCAAATACTTTAATTTTACTCCTATAGCTACAGTATTTTAGTTTTATGATAGTTCTATGTTTACTTGAGTTGTGTCTTCTTCCACCATAACTCTTGAGATCCTCAATCAGCGTTGATGCCATTACAATTCTTGTCGTCTTACATTACATGTATTAAAGAGAGTGGTCGATGCTTTCTCTTCGGGAAAGACATTAGTGCATTAATAGAGTCAGGTTGTCAGTCATGTTTGGCTGTATAATTCTGTGTGTGTGTGTGTGTGTGTGTGTGTGTGTGTGTGTGTGTGTGTGTGTGTGTGTGTGTGTGTGTGTGTTGGTTTACAATCACATATCAGAAACCACCACAGGCCAACCAGTGAGCCCAATGCCTGGGTGAATGGTTTAAAAGGGGGCCCTCCATCAGTCAGTCAGTCAGTCAGCGGCCTGGGGAGTAGCGTGAGAAAATGCAAATTGATTGCACAGCCCGCGTAGAAAACGACAGTCCGTCTTCTCCTCGGTAGTAGTCGGAGCAAAAGCGCATGAAGCTCTGGAGAGCTTAGCACGAGGGACATAATGAGTGCAAGGCTTTCGAGCCCGAAGCAAATCAAATCCGTTCTGATGTGCTAACCCTTCGGTATGCCTACAAACCGCTTGTCACTTGATATTGATGTTAGTGGAGTCCTCGTGGTTAAACACAACCTTTTTAAAATGGAGAGATGAATAGTGTAGCAGTGCACAAATTAGCTCCCTTTCTGTTTGTTTGTCCCGCTGATGTCTTGCTCATGTCCTTCCTCCCCCCCCTCCTTCGTCTTTCTCACACTCCCGGGTTTCCCGCTCTTTTTTTTTTTTTTTTTGATTCACAGACGGTTACCGCCACCCCGCCTCCCGTCCTTTGGTTACTGCCTTTTATTTCCTCCTCTGGGCCTCAGTGGGAGACGCTGTCCTCCCTGTCATTCTCCTTGTCGCCTTGTTCTCTGTGGGTTTTGTGCAGACAGTGGGGTCCACTCTGAGGGAGGGCTCGGCACTTGATTTGCAGTCTCTCCCCATAACACTCGGTTCATTCAAGCAGCCCACTGACAATGGACGACCCCCATCCTCAACCCCAGCCCGCCATCAGGCGAACCATTGTCATAATTGTTGCAGGTTTCTATGGAGAATTCAGTCTGCCGTTGCTCTTCAGGCTCGTTCTATTAAAGAGAGATTTATTGTGCTGAAGAAAAGGAAATGCCATTCCAACTAATCATCATAAATATCCAGCTTCTTTATTGTATTACGATTGTAAATGTTGGTTACTTCAATACAGGTAACTGATGCTGTCAGTGATATTCAAAACGCAGTGTTCTTTCAAGTATTTAATCGTATATATTTCTTAATTTATAAGAGAATCCCTGTTTTGGGAAGGTAAAGTAACGGGTTGCCGGTAACCTCTGCTCCTTAAATAGGAAGAACACGTTTAATTTCCCCTCAGCATCTTTAGAGGAGTTGGAACACAGTAAATACCAACAAGTACCTGCTTCAAATTTGCTTTCTAAAAGCCTTTTTTTAAATGATGTATTTTACTGTATTGTGAATCCTGTGGCCCTGTGTGGAATACATCGGAGGAATTTCTCAGGTTCCCTGTAAAACTCTTAATCATGTGCTGGTGTGGTAGACTAACTCTGGCTGACATAGTGGTCTGAGTAGACAGAGGGGAAAGTCAAGGGATGCAGTGTGTGTGGAGGAGGAGGAGGAGGAGGTGGTGATGTGTCACAGAGATTAGACGCCAGAGCAGCCAGACCACACTCCTTTTCCTCCTCCTCCTCCTGAGATCTGTTTTTTAGGGGAACTGCAAGGGGCTCATTTTAGGGGGAGGTTCTGGACAGGAAGAGAGGGACTTGGACGTGGAAGTCTGTGTGTATTGTCAGGGGCAGACATAAGTTAGCCTGTTAATCAGAGAGAGAGATATTTAAAATACCTCGTCATTATTCCAAACACTTAAGCCAAAGAAGAAGTGGCTTCACACAGCTCTGTGTTTGTCTCTCCTCCAATCAGATAGTAGAGCCTTTTCATACATGCATATAATAAACAATCTGTAAAAACTTTGAAAGATCAGCTGAACAATCCAAATGAACAAATTTTGGGACAATTTCTTATGTGCAAAATAGTCCCGATGAAAACTGTATGCAGCCCGGGGTGACGACTGTCCACGGAGACTTGAGCATTGCGTCTGGAAAGATGTTTCGATGCTCATTCTCAATGTCATGAGCATAAGTTACCTCCATTATCTATCAGGGTGGGGACTTGCAGTGTCGGCAGCAGAGACCTCAAAACATCTACAAATAAATTCTTATTGCAGCAGTATTATTTTGTTTTGGTTGTAATTATTTTATTAGACTGCATGTAAACTCTCAGAGTGACGAAGCGGTCCTCCCGCCCAAATCAACAAGCCCTGGCCCCGCGTCCGCTTTTCCACTCAGGCAGGACTATAGCAAGACTGTGGACAGAAGGCTCCATTTAACCTGCCTGAGTAGAATCTCTGTGTGTGTGTGTGTGTGTGTGTGTGTGTGTGTGTGTGTGTGTGTGTGTGTGTGTGTGTGTGTGTGTGTGTGTGTGTGTGTGTGTGTGTGTGTGTGTGTGTGTGTGTGTGTGTGTGTGTGTGTGTGTGTGTGTGTGTGTGTGTCCTACCCGTAAGACTGTTGGGCGTTCTATAATATCATTGAGTCAGACCAGCGTCTCACTACAGTCGATTCTTAACCCCCTCAAAATCCCCCCACCCATGTCTCTCTGTCATGTACTCTCATTCCGCCTCTTCATTTTCACTCACAGTCACACACACACACACACACTCTCTCACTCTCACACACACACACTCTCCCTCTCACACGCGCCATCACTCAGCTTCAGGTTCGTCCTGAGGGTGATTTCAACATTTCCCCGCGTTGTTGTGATTGACCAGGCCCTCGTCAGCCTGTCAGCCTGTGGCTGCCTGCTGGTTTTACATGCGGCAGAGAGTGACATCGACTCCCACGGGTGCCAGGTGAAACACTCCTGAGGTGGACGAGGGGAACAGGAGGGAGGAGCCTGGCGGCGTGTGACGCGCGTCCATCCTTCCTCGCCAGCCGTCGGTCTTTCTGTGTGCGTCTGTGCACGTGTTCCTCGGCCCTGCCTGCCGTGACTAGACGCCATTGTGCCTGTTCCTACAGTTCAGGGCCTCTCTGGATTAGAAACACAACAACTGTATTGTATGTGTGTGTGGGGGCCGGTACATGTGAGGACATGTGCACTCGTTAGCAGCGTGGACGTTTGTGTCCTGGGGGTTGTGGCTGAGCAGGCTTCTCAGGCACTGGATGTCAGCCTCGCTGCTCACTGTCCAGTGTTTCTGGCTCCCGGCCCACTGGGTACAGGGCGACTGTGTTGTGTTTCGCAAAGCCGCAGAGTGGAACGAGTTCACGTTTCTTCAATGTTTCTGCAAAGAACTCGTATGCTAAGAAAGGCAGCACACTTATTGGTGTGTTGTATGATATTTATTTACTCCATGTGCACAATTGTGGTGCCTCAACTCACTGAATAGTGTCACTCGGCTTTGTTTACAATGAATTAAAGTCAAGCCTTGTGCTCGCCACACATTCTCCATTGATGCAAAGAAACCAGTAACACAACTTTAGTTAATGTTACTGGCAGTGCGTTCCATAGATTAGCATGTGAAATTTGATATTTAGGTCCTAATATGACGAATAAAGTGAGTAAATCTTAGAGAAGAGAATCAAACTTAATAGTAAGTGTTGGTGTTAAATGCACAATTGTACCAGAGCAGCACTTGGGTCAATTTGACAAATTCAGGAACATTCCAATACTCAACATTAATAAGCTGCCAAAGAGTCAGAAAAGCACACAAATATTTCTTTTTGTTAGAAGTTTGTGGTTTGCTTAAACCGTGGAAGGCTCCAGCAACTCTTCACCTAACCAGTTGACTTGTGTAAAACTGATCCGCCAACGAAAAGTGCTGGTTGCCAGAAAATCAGCACAGTGCACAAGCAGCAGACTGTGATTGTGTGTTCAGCAAAAAAAAAAAAAGGCAAAAATATGAGTGTCCGGAGCATATTGGACATGCTGTTGGTCAGCGGGAAGGTGGGTTATGTCGCAGGACTCACAGGAGTAGTTTGAAGAGTTTTTATGGATGTTTTGATACCGTGTATAGTGGATGGGACATAAATTCAAGTTAACTACCAACGTTTAGGAAGGACCCTTAAGCTCCTCTTTCAGCAGGATGCAATAGGCTTGAGACGCAAGTTCCATCCACACCATCAATCTTTGCAATTTAACTGAAATCCACGAATGGAGTTAATTTTATTCACGGTGAAGAAGAGTTTGCCCTTCTTCTGTCATCTCTCACCCTCTGAGTTTACAGGCTCAGGAAATGAGGAACATACTGATGGACAGAGAGCGCTTGAATCTACCCTCTTCTGTTTGTTAAAGCATGTCCTTCCTGTAATTATCTGAAAGCTCATGCACGCACACACACTCACACACACACACACACACACACACACACACACACACACACACACACACACACACACACACACACTCTCTCAACAAGAGGAGGTTTCCTTGAATCCTCACACTCACTGTACAAAGAGCCAATAAGCCTTTGATGTGTGTGTAGCTTTGTGGTTGAGGTTTCACTACTTATCATACCCAACTAGAACACGTCACCTACCAGCAGCATGGTAAGGTCCCATTTGTGTTCACTGGTTAGTCCGTGTGATAAGGTAGTCCGTGTGGTAGGTTAGTCTGTGCAATCGGGCACTCTTTTGGAGGTTCGGCCTTGGGAGATTGCGCTGTGTCAGGAATAATTTGTCTCTATGAATGTGAAAAATAATAGCAGTTTGCATCTGTTTTATTAGGGCGTAATCGAGCAAAAACTAAATTCTGTACGCCTCTGTGTGTTTGATTTATACTGAAACTAAACCAACTGGCAGAGTCTGTTTGTGTGTATGCGCGCAGCTGGATGAAAAACCAAAACTTAAAAATGTGTGTGTAGTTCTTCCACTACTGAATCCAGACGCGTAGACTCAAGGATGCTCCACACGAGGATGTTCTCCGCCCCTGGTGGCTCTGTGACTCACGCTGAACGGAAGCCAGTTCTCAGAGGCAGATGAAAGCTGGAAAACACCAACCCGGCCCACTCACTGTTCCTGCCACTCCCTGCAATCCACCAGGACCACCAGGGAAAAAAAGTGCTCTGAGTAACAGAGGACCCTCTTGAAGTTTGAGCTCTTTGGTGGCTGAAAATAGACGGATCACAGTCCGTCGTAGACACGTTCATCTCTGTAGCCTTAATGGAGATTTACCAGTATATTTGCCTTCCTTCTTTGTGCTAGTCAGTTTGTGTGAGAAATTAGGCTTACCTCACAAGTTTCACCAAGGGCCCCATTGGAATTACCATGACAAAAGTTTGTGTGCACTTAGTTTGGTGTGAGAGGGACAGCCGCGGCAGGAATTCCAGACTTTCCGCTCTTCTGTTAATCATTTTATCCCACCAGGCTATTTCAAACACCAGGCCTTCATCCTCTGTCCACCCCAGAGGAGGAACAGAAAAAAGAGAGGCGGTGCAGAGAGTACCCACTTCCAGAGGCTGACTGTAAACAAACGGTTGCTCATGTTGTCTGCTGTTGCCTTACAGAAGGTTTCTGTACTGTTGTGGGGCGGGTTTTTATGAACTTCCCCCTCAGCAGGGCCCTCAACCCCAAAATCACCCACACATGTGAGCCTGTGAGTCAAATCGGCGATGAATCACACTCAACCATGACTCTCATTTATCAATGACACATTCGGGGCAGTGTTTTGAAAAAAAACTAGAGAATGCCAGGCTTACGGCTGTGGAGACGGATGTATAAAACTGGAGGGAAAAAAAGGCTGTGTGGGAGGGGGGTCAAACACAAAGTAACATTTGTCAGGCTAATGGATAAGTCTCATCTGAGTTTGTGTGTGAAGATGGCTATTGCATAACAAAAGCAACGTATACGATAAAATCATCATTGGCACTTCAGCGAAGCCATTTGTTTTGTCATGTGTGATGTGGAAGGCAAGCTTCAGCAGACCCAGAAATAGCACGGACATGAGTGAGACACATCCAGTTGAACAGAACTCGGTCTCCAGATCAAAGGGACTCATGTCTAAGACATCTCACGGACTTTGTGAGAGTGTGTGTGTGTATTTTTTAAACTGTCAAACACATGTTCTGTTGTGAGCAGCTCTACACAGTTAATACTCATTCATTTGCTCTATTGTATTACCAGAGCAAATGTGTAGTGATGTATTTTCCAGGTTCATCATTATGCATCGATTTGTGCCTGCTGGTCCTAAAATAGTAAAAATATCATGAAAGAAATATCAGGAAAATAGCGTACACAATATTAGAGGTTACATCATCGGAAATGCGAGTCGTTTCCACATCTGTCGCCTCAGAGGGCCGCTGATGTTGCTTCCTTTCTGACGTCTGAAGTCACATCATTCAGCCCTGGTGTTTTTTAAAATGTGACAGTGATTGTGTTTGTTGTATTATTTGAAAGGCATAACTGACATATTGCCTCATTGCAAACATTATGGCATCATACATTTATATTATTGCCTTCAAAACTGCTTCATCTGACAATGTACCTCCTGAGTCAGATGCTGTGTGTGTGTGTGTGTGTGTGTGTGGTAAATGCGTTGATCTATGTGTAATATACACGCGTTTTAGTGAGCTTTACATATAACCTGACCCTCTCACTGTGCATATATTTAGCACATCTGAATGACCCGAGTCAGATCAACACTAACTTTTCCTTTCATTGGTCCTCCTCTCAGGAGCCGTTGGGGCCCAGTCCCTGTTCTCCATGCCTCGGCGGCCCGGCTATGGCACCATGGGGAAGCCCATCAAGCTGCTGGCCAACTGCTTCCAGGTGGACATCCCCAAGATGGACGTCTACCTCTACGAGGTGGACATCAAGCCTGACAAGTGCCCCCGGCGAGTCAACAGGTAGGCTGGACCCTCTGAATAGCGTCTGTCAATCTTCTTCTACACCTCTCAGACACAGTAATATTAATATAGAGCAGTGAGTGAATACGCAGGGTTTCACAGTCTGTTGATGGATACATTAGATAGTTTGTGTTGAATCTGTGATCTTATGACTGAAACTCACTTTGTGTGTGTGTGTTGTGCAGGGAGGTGGTCGACTCAATGGTACAACACTTTAAGGTGACCATCTTTGGGGATCGCAGGCCAGTCTATGATGGAAAGAGGAGCCTGTACACAGCCAACCCACTACCTGTGGCACCTGCAGGGGTGAGTGGGGGAAAAAAAGACATAAAAACACACAAACATGCCTCTTCAGCACAGCCTGAATGTAAACAGTGTGTGATATCTAGTGTGCATACAGACACACACTCTCAACAGCTCGCCATTTACCTGAACCAAAACATACCCGCAGTGTCTCACACATGCAAACATAAATGCACGTCATCTTAAGAACCCACACTTCACTCTGCCTCGATCTAACCTCCTCTGTCCCGTCTCGCCTTCAGGTGGACCTGGATGTCACTCTACCGGGCGAGGGAGGGAAAGATCGCCCCTTCAAAGTTTCCATCAAGTTCGTGTCCCTGGTCAGCTGGCACATGCTCCACGAGGTGCTGACTGGCCGCAGCGTACCTGAGCCCCTGGAGCTGGACAAGCCCATCAGCACCAACCCGGTGCACGCAGTGGATGTGGTGCTGCGACACCTGCCCTCCATGAAGTGAGCTGCTGGGGTTTTCCTCGGTTCACTCTTTTAATGACAGCTGGTGGCCTAAATAGACTATGTTGTTGTATTATTAGGTAAAATCAAGTCAAGGAAACATCCCTTCTATCCTTCCCCAATCTCCCTACCTTCATTTACAGTCAGCAAACGTAAAGTCAAAAGGTAGAGAACACATTGTAAAACATGATCACTCTGATACTCATAGTAAATGCTATATATGTGTTTTGTCATAGTGGCACCAATATCAGCACTCTGATCCCAACGGAAATCAAACACGGCTTATACGGGCTCTCACGAAGCGCCATACTTGGCATCATACCATCTTCTGCTCCATATCACATCGCTAAGCCCCAGCAAGAGCTCCGTGGAACACGATATCACCAGCGCCTTAATGAAAATCCTTTTCAAAGCATTATTAAAAAGCGGTTATATCCACACCTTTCATTCAGCCCTGTTCCCAGCCACCGGGGGCCCGTTATAGCATCGCAATGACATTGTCAGTCCACGATTCACCGGGAAAAATGCAGCCAGTATAAGATTATTAACGTGTCTCCTGGGCCGAGTAATAAGAGGTGGATGGGCCCCACTGATGTAGTTTCAGTGACACTGTTTAAACGCATATTGACATAATATTCACAATTCAGGATGTTTGAACTAATCTTACATTTCCTGTCTCCTTTCATCCGCCCTATCCTACTTGCCCCATGTTCTCCTCATTTTCATCTTGTCCCTTGAATGTCTTGACCTTTCCATCATCTTTCATTCCTTTAATCTCGTTGTTCTTTTTCTCCTAATTGCTACTTTTCTAGGTACACTCCGGTGGGTCGATCCTTCTTCTCGGCTCCAGAGGGCTATGACCATCCCCTGGGAGGTGGGAGGGAGGTTTGGTTCGGTTTCCATCAATCTGTGCGCCCTGCCATGTGGAAGATGATGCTCAACATTGATGGTGAGAACCAAATTCCACTTTGCCTTTTATCTGGTTTTGACCACACTTCAGGGCTTCGATATGGCACACACACACACACACACTCTCTCACACACACACACACACTGTTGATACGAAAGCTGTTTTTATTGACTACTTGCTAATGCAGCTGTTCATATTTCAAAAATATTGAAATACGTTCAACATTCACACTACTTTCTATGTAATTCAATCTTTGTTTGTAAAGAAGATGTCTTCTCAGTCACACAGAAATTGTTTTCTCTGCTCCCCTTTCACCGCAGGGGAAATGAGATTTTAATAATTAAACGGATGGATGAGAGGGACATGGAGCCTCCATGATACATGCTATATTTAGAGATTTGTGCATGATTGATTTACTTTCAGTGATGTTATGTTTGAGGACATTTAATAGCTGTATTTAACATAAATCTAACAATATCACGCTCATTAGAAAGCTATTTGGAGCAGGATACTCTCGGGGCTTTTTCATCATTGGGCAGACTGAAGGGCTTTGCCACGGAACCCAATCATTTTTTAAGGATGCAAACAACTTGCTTTTTGGCTTTTTCACGGCCATTTGGGCGACTTGTGTGTGTCTGGATCTGAAGGGAGACAGACTAATCTCCCCAATGAAGCCTACAGTGTATTTCTGTCACGCTCATATGAGTGAACTGCATTATGGGTTACGTGGTTGTTTACTGTAGTCTTCTTGATGGACCGTGGCTGAAACAGCAGCAAATGCTAGGAAGTTTGTCTGTGACAAAACGCTCTCTTCCTGCACTGCGCGGCTCAGTCTGAGCGCCGAGTGGCCGGACCACTAGCCTCCGCTTCAAAACAATGCGAGCATGACGATGGAGAGCTGCGTCTCTATCTGTCCCGCCAGCTCACTCTGAGAGGTTGTGTCCCTGCTGAGTTGTCGTCAGTGTTTGACAAATGTTTGCAAATTAAATTAATTGATGACAAACACATAATGAATTGCATTGATTGCACAGACAGGGGGCATCCTCATTAGATAGGCTACTACAGGAAAACACCTGTGGCAGCCACTTAGATAATTTAATTTCATACTAGTACATAAGCAAGACATGGGAATAAAACACTCCTTAAAACATCCTTGTTTATGTCTGTTGATTAAGAGTGCATTTATGTCTCTAGTAAAACATTACATCATCCATTATTGTGGCTTGTCATGATAAAACTTGCAGCGATAGTGTCAATAAATAAAAAATAAAGTCTAATGATTCTTAATTACAAAGGTAGGATTAGGCGTGTTTTTAAATATTTAAAGCTTTTTACAGATTGTGTGCTAAAACCCTTTACAATGATTCACTACATGTTTACAATCCGGTAGGAATACCAGCCAGACGTATTAAGATATGCAATAATTAAGATCAGTATTATGATGAAGTAATGGCATCAGAATGTGCCAGAGGCCACCGAATGTGGGCTTTTACAGCAAAGACTTCTCTCTGGGTTGCTCTCTTGTTTTTCCCCGTACACGTGTTTGCATCCCTGATAGGCTTGAGAGAGGAATTGCCACATTTATCTTTCTAATTTGGTTATTTTCAAATCAAACTGAAGACTACTTGCTGCTTGCATTACTTGTAAAGGCTGTTGAAGGACTTAAGCTTTACGTGGTGATGGCATTGCTCCTTCTCTGACATCACACTTCATTTAGTTGTGGACCGATTTATCAGAATTGAGCCACTTCTTCTGGCTGAGAACCACTTTTTGGGAAACAAATGGAATTGAAGTTCAAGATGCAGTTTTCGACAATTGGCTTTATCACTGGCCTATTGTCAGTAGACACACTTTGTTTGGTGACTTGGAATAGTGAGCTACAGTTTTAATCTGTTATTATTTGTGGAAGATATAGTGTCAGGGATGGAGAATGTGTTTTTGCCATATGCACACTGCAGGAGGTTGTTGGAGACCAAGTCTCTGCTGACAAGAGAGCGAGAGGAACTTGGAGGGAGGTGGGCTTTTGGTCGGATGGGAACATGACTAGTCGGTTGCTGTGGAGATGGGGGGGCGGCTTGTGTGTGTGTGTGTGTGTGTGTGTGTGTGAGGGAGACTGGTGGGTGGTGCCTGGGTCAGGAGGGTAGCTGTGTGGAGCATTTCCTTGAGACGCCTTTTGTTTTGCTTCAAGTCTTTGAAGCCTCTGTCTCTATTTGAATCTTTTCCCTCTCATTCTCTCTTTGTCTCATTTTCCCGCCCTCTCACCCTTCGATATCCATTGGTCAGCTCAAGTCTCGTGTGGTCTCTCCAACTACGAACTACAACCCCAAGTGTTTGCAAAGCATTTGTTTTCTTACTCTTGTGTATATATATATATATATATATATATATGGCATTGTGTACTGACAAAGCAAACCATTAAGCCATTTGAATACATGTGCATGAACAAACACCGCTTCCCACGTTCGCTATCACGGCTGATCAAAAGCACATTTAGCAAACGTTAGAGAAACGAGACCTTTTTCAATTTCACATTTGCGAGAATGACGCATAAACGCTGTCAAACAATCGCACTGCGCGGAGAGGACGATTAGGAGTGACGTCACTTCCGGCCGTTGGTGAAAGGCTGAAGGATGCAAACCTGGAGTGTAACAGAGCGCGTGTACAATGCAGTCATCTGCCTCATGGATGTGCGCTAGCAGGGCTTTCATCAAACACACCCTCAGAGAGATTTCTTCCATCTGAACAGCTGAGCCAGATTTCTTACATTTCTACAGCAGCTGAGCCAGATTATTCATCAGCAACTTCCTCAACCACAACACCACACTCACTTCAGCTCTCTCCGTCCATTTTTGGATTTCTTTTGATCTTGCTTTGTGTTTTGATATCCCCTTTCCCCCCAGAGATTTTAATTTCTCTCTGATGTTTTTTTGGCTTGCTGTGCGGTTACATATTTTTATTCCTCAGTGCTTCAGTTGTTCCATTTATTGAGAGAAAATACAGTCCGAACAGAAGGAACCTGCTGGCTGTTTGACCACAGAGAATCTCCGCGCAGACTTTGTGCTGCATCAACTGCACTTCCTGTGGTCCTGCTACATTTCTTTAGCATGGTGGGCTGCTCCTCTATAAGAGCTTCATAATAATGTCACATTCAAAAAGACAGAGTCCATCCCTGTGTTACACCTTCGCTGGTATTCATGCATTGCTTTTGTTAATCGAAGCTGTGTTTCAGTTTGTTGTGTGAACATTTCAAAGTAGATATTGTTTTGAACATGTGAGCTTCTGAAGGAGTTATAAACTGGTGAAAAGTGTTACAGCAGTTGTTAGGCCAGCCATTCAATTTCCCCTACGTCTGAGTCTTGCACAATGCTAAACAGACTAAGTGACCATTAACAGACAAAATAAGAAGGTTACACATTTCTGTTCAGGCACATTCTCAAACCATCCAATTAAAACGATGATGTTACTGCAGCCAGTGGGATAACAAGTTGTTGTTGTTCAGTGGAATGTTTGGATATATATATATTTTCTGTATATAATGACTTTTGTCCTTGCTTCGTCTTGCAGTGTCTGCCACCGCCTTCTACAAGGCTCAGCCAGTCATCCAGTTCATGTGTGAAGTGCTGGACATCCACAACATAGACGAGCAGCCTCGGCCTCTCACAGACTCGCACCGGGTCAAATTCACCAAAGAAATCAAAGGTGACAATGGGAGTGTAATCTGTAGAGTCTGCCTGCGTGTGAGAAAGAGTTAATAAATCAATAAATGAATCAAAATGCATTATGTGAGGAGGGCAGAGAGAAAGGGAGAGCACATCTCACGGCCATTCTCACACACACACACACACACACACACACACAGACACATTCGTAATGCCGCTCCAACACCTTCTGTTATTCACCAGGTTTGAAGGTGGAGGTGACGCACTGTGGAACCATGCGGAGGAAGTACCGCGTCTGCAACGTGACCCGTCGGCCTGCCAGCCATCAAACGTGAGTCAGCCACCGGGGCGGGCGAGGGAACAGGAGACTCTGGGCGGAGTGTGTGGATGGGATGGGATGGGATGGGATGGGGGCGGGGAGCACACACCACAGATGATGTGATTACCAATTGACCACCAAACAAACCAGATGAAAGCTGACTCATCTTACAACCATGCGGTCAACATTAGTCATGAAGTAGCCGTTGTGTGTGGCTGCTGATCTTCAGTGTTTCCTGACTCTTAACAATACCTCGCAGTGTGATATCCTTAAATGGATTCATACGCCATATTTCCCTCACACAGGATGGTCCATATGTTAGAATACTAAGAGTAAAGACACTGAATGATATTGAGATGGTGATTGTGAGGTTTGACAGTAGTGACTACACACTTATAGATTGTTGTTAATGCGTGCTGTGATTTTATAAATAGTAGTTGACTTGCATTACACACCTAGTTAAAACAGTAGCAATAAAGCTTATCATCATGCAGATTATAATGTTCAGTTATGATCATAAAGCTTTAATAATACCTCTCCAAAAAATGTAACATTTTAACCTTCACGAAGGCAAATCATTTGTGTGTGTTTCTCCGCAGGTTCCCGCTACAGTTGGAAAATGGTCAGACTGTAGAGCGCACTGTAGCCCAGTACTTCAGGGAGAAGTACAACCTGCAGCTTAAGTACCCACATTTGCCCTGTCTACAGGTGGGCCAGGAGCAGAAGCACACCTACCTGCCCCTGGAGGTGAGAGAGAACAAGTTGCTGTAACATAACTCCAAATATGATGGAATCTGCAGTGTGTGTGGTCTACTGGGCAGCTCCCGGGTGTGTATCAGCTGTATGATGAAGAAGAAGAAGCAGCAGGGCAGCTGAATAAAGTTTGGCCCAGACAATCCTTTGCTGGCCAAATATAGCAACTCAATTGATTCAACTTTTCCCTCTTTTATTCTCTCGCAGGTGTGTAACATTGTAGCAGGTCAGCGGTGCATCAAGAAGCTGACAGATAATCAGACCTCCACCATGATCAAAGCCACAGCTCGCTCTGCACCCGACAGACAAGAGGAGATCAGCCGGCTGGTGAGCTGGATCCTCATCTCTTCTGGCGCTACATTTGAAGACTGAAATGATATTGAGTGACATCTGTTGATTAGACTGTAGATGTCAAACATTCCATTTAAGACACTTGCAAAAGTAGTACAAATTGTCAGCCCAATGTGTTGTATTTTATGAGTCACAGAACACAAAAACAAAGCGTGTTTGTGCATCATATACCTGCCGTTTAACGTCTTGTTAATTGCTACAGTGCCCTGTAAGGTTTTGAATTGAAATGTCAGGCCTCTGTTGGGGCTGTAACTTTAAAGGAGGGGGTTGTGGACGCAGCCAAAGACAAAACGCTGCCACGTTGCTACGCTTGTCAACATTTGGTTGCCATGCTGCTCATCTTGATATAAAATCGCCTGTTTAGTAATCGCCTCTCCCAGATTCTCATTTTATATCGTTAACAGAGGCATGTCTGTGTGCTTGTCCATCGCATTTGGCAATTACAGGGCAGGCCTACCTACGGTCAACAAAATACCAGAGTCGTAATGGCTTTAATGTGCGCGTGAGGCTGCTACAGTGTCTGCAGCATATTGTTTATGGAAAGATTGACGGACTGTACACTGCCTCTGGCCACCATCAGATTAGCAGTGCACACTTCGTATCTGCTGTTACCTTATTAAACCACGTTCCCCTATCTCTTCACTCGGGAGCAAAATGAGCGGACTTGCTCACAGGAAATCATTGTAGACGGCACCGTGGTGGCGTTTTTCCATTTAGATGCGCGGTTGCTTGAAACTGACAGGGCAGTGTGGGCGGAATAGCAGAGCTGGAGAGACGGGGAAAGGAACGAAACAAGCAGATACGCTTGCAGTCATTTTAGGATTACTGGCACCTGACATTTTGTGGCATGTCACCAATTTACCATTCCATTTTTCCCCATCCATAAAACATCCTACAAAGAAATGAAAACAAAAACACCGCAGGAGAGGGAAGGAAAACTAATACCCATACATAGACCAGTGTCATTAGGGTTACAAGCATGGGCTTAAGGTTCATCTAAAACAATAACACAAGCACTTAGCATAATAGACTTTGTCTTCAGAGGATTCACAACTGTGTCATCTTAATCTACATTGGAAATTCAGCCTCTTATAAATGTAGCTTCTGCTCTTAAAGAAATCGAAACTATTCCTTTTAAACAGAACAAGCCACAATGAGTGAGCAGGTACAGGGATCTTGAGTAGGACACATGGCTGTATATTATAACCTTTCAGTGCTGCAATGGTCTTTACTCGTGTTGTCATTCACTACCGTGGCCTGACCCTGTGTTCAATTTCCCCACGTCTCTGCAGGTGCGCAGCGCCAACTACGAGGCAGACCCGTTTGTGCAGGAGTTCCAGTTCAAGGTGCGCGACGAGATGGCCCACGTGACGGGGCGAGTGCTACCCGCCCCCATGCTGCAATACGGCGGCAGGGTGAGCACAGAGCACTTTATGGTACTCTTCCTTTAAATCACGCCCAGTCTCTCCGACACGCTCTTCCCCCCCCCCCCCCCCCCCCATCTCTAAGGGGAACTAACTCACCGGCTTCTGTTCGTGTTTCATGGTGTCAGTCTTTTTGGCTTTTTTTTTGTGGTTGAGTCTCAGTAGTGCAAACTTTGATTCCATCTTTAAAACAAAAAAGGCATTTTCTATTATGAATTTGATGGGTTTTTGAGAGAGACAAACAGGACAGGAAAGGTTTTTGTCTCTGTGACGAGGATTCTTTTTAATAATAAAAAAGATGCCCACATTATGATTGGATATTTAAGTGTATAGAATTTTCCCAATGTTTTTTTTTTTTTTTCAAAAAGAAGTGGGTTTAAGAGGTTTCTGAAAATTGCATAAAGAAGCAACTTACTGAGACTGAACCCCAGTGTGGATTAACATCTGTCTGTTCACCTTTACTGTACTATAATACATTTGGATTGTGTATTAGTCAGAACTATGACACCTTTGTGCACACTGTTTTATGCATGTTAAACACACTAAATAGCATCTTACATACTATATTGCATCAAATAGTGCACCACTGTACATTTGCAATGAAATTATATTTGTTAATTTTTTTTGAAAGTTAAATGTTTCTCTAATGAGCAAAATGTGCTAATGCATGTTTCTTTGACTGACTTGTTTCTTTTATTTTTCAAAGTGCGAATCGATGTATGAAAATGAGTGTTAATACATTTTGGTATGGATGTAGAGTGCGTGTGTGTTCTGTGGATTTAAAAAAAGGTAATTGTGTGTGTGCCTGTTGAAACGTGGGTCTGTATGAATGCGAGTGTCTGCCCACGTAATGATGAGTACATGTGGTGAGACTGCAATGTTGTTTCAGAACCGCACGGTGGCCACGCCCAGCCACGGGGTGTGGGACATGAGGGGGAAGCAGTTCCACACCGGGGTGGAGATCAAGATGTGGGCCATCGCCTGCTTCGCCACACAGAGGCAGTGTCGGGAAGAAATACTAAAGTAGGGTTGTATGCAAATGTTTTCTTTTTCCTGGAAAGTCTTCAAAAGTTATTTTCTGAGATTCTTTTGTCACTGTGTGTGCAGTGATCACTTACATGAAAGTTTAAAAGTAGTTTGTTAGATTACTATTAAATTTGTCTCATTGATCTGTAATGATAGAGATCAATTTATTTATATATTTTGTCTCCATAATTTGTAATCTGGCATGAATTATGAACGTCTGTTTCAAAGGATTACTTAAAGACGGGTAGCATCTCTTATCTCAGCAGTGTGCAAAGCCTCACCATTACATAGTAGGCTGGTGCACATGAAAAATAACTGGTAGATAAAAGTATAGTCTTCATCTGTAGTCCCTGACCAGATGTTTCTCAATTTCTGTGTTTGTTTTTTCTTCCATGCGAGAGGGGCAAGCTCTGAGCTTTGATTTGACTTCACCATTCTATTGACTCTTCACCATCACCTCCTGCTTCTTCCTCGTTTAGGGGTTTCACAGACCAGCTGCGTAAGATCTCAAAGGATGCCGGGATGCCGATTCAGGGCCAGCCATGTTTCTGTAAATACGCCCAGGGAGCGGACAGCGTGGAGCCCATGTTCAGACACCTGAAGAACACCTACGCCGGCCTGCAGCTCATCATCGTCATCCTGCCGGGAAAGACTCCTGTCTATGGTTAGAAAACTGCTTTAAAATAAATATCACATTCGAGCCCAGAGAAATGCTTGGTGGTAAGGACTACTCTGGGACTGTTCACTTTTTTTGATGCTCACTTTTTGTACCCACCCATAGCTGAGGTAAAGCGTGTGGGAGACACCCTCTTGGGCATGGCCACGCAGTGCGTCCAGGTGAAGAACGTGGTGAAGACGTCCCCTCAGACCCTCTCCAACCTCTGCCTCAAGATCAACGTGAAGCTGGGAGGCATCAACAACATCCTGGTGCCTCACCAACGGTCAGTCATGCTATTCTTCTCCTCACATAGGTGCAGTGCTCTGCTATAGTGATGCTTTTTTTAAACGGCTGCTTGTAGCTTGGACTGTTCCGATTTTTGCGTCAGATGGGCTCAAGTTTGTCTTATTATAGTCACAAACAGGATATCATGCAAGCAAACTGTCTGTATATTGTTATGTAACGCAATGTAATTATTGTCTTTGTTATGTCTCTCAATTAATAGACCATCAGTGTTTCAGCAGCCAGTTATTTTCTTGGGAGCGGATGTTACACATCCACCTGCTGGAGATGGGAAGAAGCCTTCAATCGCAGCAGTAGGTTCCTTCTTCATTTTACAGCTGACCTATTGGTTGAATTTGTTAACTTGTGTTTGATTTCCCCTGTATCTGACACACCGTCTCTCTTCCAGGTGGTAGGCAGTATGGACGCCCACCCCAGCAGGTACTGTGCCACTGTGCGAGTCCAGAGGCCCAGGCAGGAGGTCATCCAGGACCTGGCCTCCATGGTGCGGGAACTGCTCATCCAGTTCTACAAGTCAACCCGCTACAAGCCCACCAGGATCATTTTCTACAGGGATGGAGTTTCAGAAGGCCAGTTCAGACAGGTCAGCTCTTGATTTCACAAAACAATTGGGTGGAGTCGGGGCATGAATTGAACAGCAGTCACCGCCTAAAATTCTGTTCAATTGGCAGAATTTACTTTGTTTTTAAGGGTCATAATTTGGGTAGTCTTTGTCTCCGTAGCTCTTATTATCATGACATCTATAATGTTAGGTATCTTTCATATATGATAGGACACCATGAAACTAAAGTAACACACATAGATAAGGACATAGGAATACATACTGTAACTGTACAGTGTATGAAGATTTTTCTTTATTAACATTCGTTTCCCCTCATTCCTCCTTAGGTGCTGTATTATGAGCTGCTGGCCATCCGTGAGGCCTGCATCAGCCTGGAGAAGGAGTACCAGCCAGGCATCACCTACATAGTTGTGCAAAAACGCCACCACACACGACTCTTCTGTGCCGACCGCAACGAGAGAGTGAGTCCCCACCGCTCGCACAGACACTTTCAGTCTCTTTGAGAACGACACAGCAATGTTGCCCATTAAAGTCAGCACAGTGTGTTATGTGTTAGTCCATATTCTTTCTTTTATTTTTATGCTCTGTGCCAGCACGTTAAGTGCTCGAAATGGGCCTCCTTAATTACCTTTTGTTGTCAATTGCACTGTTCACCCTGCTAACCCCTGTAATTACATTCGATTAAAGCATTAGGGCCCAATGCAACCTGAGAGCTCTGGAGTGGCACTCAAGGTCCCAAGAGTAAGACTCGGCTAGTAACAACCTTATTTTCAGAGCAGATCAGAGCATTAGGCTCTCTAGAGCATTAGGCTTTTAATTGGTTGATTGGGAAGCATTTGGTAAACCTTCGCCTGACTCGGTCCATCAACTTTTTTTCAGTGATTAGACTTTTTACCTCCGGATGTCATTTAGTGCTTTAAAAGCTTTGTTTTCTGCTGCTCTTTTCCTGAATCTTCCATTTTCTGTTAAAGTTGTTTTTGTTTTCCTGGTGAACTAATGGACTAACTGATCATTATTTATGTCAGGTTGGACGTAGTGGAAACATTCCTGCCGGTACCACCGTGGATACGGACATCACGCATCCCTACGAGTTTGACTTTTACCTCTGCAGTCACGCTGGAATACAGGTCAGTCCAACCTCTACAAACGCTTCTCTGCCTCTTTCAGCAGGATTTCATCTCACTGTCCTTCACCTGTTTGCTTTTGCAGAGCTGTGCATTCTTGCAAAGAGATGGTAAACAGGATTCAGAAGAAGAAATACCCCTTGTTTTTTCCCTTTCCTGTAATCATTTGAAGATAGATCCCCAGGAGCTGACAAAGTGGTGCCAACAATCAAAAACCATTTTCTGCAGTACCATCCCTTATTGAAATTCACATCATTATGCCACAGGAAACAGGGCACTAACCTATTTGTTTTTAACTTCCCCCCTGGTGCTAATAATATCCTTATAGGAACGCTTGTTTGAATAAAAAAAAAAAGTAATAATTAAAAGGTTTAGTTTATGATATATTTTATCCCTCATTTTCTGTCTTTGTGACTACGTTTACATGCACACTAATATTCCACAATTATTCAGGATTTAAAAATATGAATATTGATATTAATTAGCTTTTAGGAGCAGTCTTCAACATGGAGCGCTTTCGGAATAGACGTCTCAAACAAGGTTTTTACCGCAGTTTGCAACACGGCCAGCTCTGTGCGTTGTACACAACATGTTAATCGGAGCATGCACAGCTGCATGCAAACAGCAATATTAATAGAATATTCATTTTCATTAGCCATGTAAACCGTTAAGTAGCAATCTTGTCTTTTTTGTAATAATTGCAAAAAACTAAATATTTTGTGCATGTAAACCAGTGTAGTTGTGTGATTTTATGAAGTCTCTTCGACGAAGCTGTAATCTGAATCTAATAATACAAATGTGTCGATGCCCTTCTGCCAGGGCACCAGCAGGCCCTCCCACTACCATGTTCTGTGGGACGACAATTGTTTTACGGCTGACGAGTTCCAGCTGCTCACCTACCAGTTGTGCCACACCTACGTGCGCTGCACCCGCTCAGTCTCCATCCCTGCGCCAGCCTACTACGCCCACCTGGTGGCCTTCCGTGCCCGCTACCATCTGGTGGACAAAGAACATGACAGGTGAGAAAGGGAGAGCAAGTGGTGGAGAATGAACAAGAGGTTCCTCTTTTCTTTGACCCTTTTGTTGTAAAGGTCTTGAACTCTGAAGTGTAATTCTTTGGAAAAGCAGTTACATTATGCATAATGTGCCAAATTTGTCCCATTATTATTTGTCACCTGGCATAACTGGTCCTCTGCTCTGCAGCGCCGAGGGCAGCCATGTGTCCGGTCAGAGCAACGGTCGGGACCCCCAGGCGCTGGCCAAAGCTGTTCAGATTCACCACGACACCCTGAGGACCATGTACTTCGCCTGAGCGACACCAACCATTCCCAACCATTGCCACCCTTTACACACACATGAACACACAGACACGACCATGCACACCTGGCTTGTCAGTCAAGGAGTCCTCATATGTGCAAGTCCCGCCCCCCCCGTCCCCCCCACATGCCTAGTCAATCCGGACCGGACACTGTGCAGAGGAGAGGAGGGAGGGGAGGAGACACCCCCACACTGGACTGAGGATGCAAAACGCTGCTTTAAAAAACAAACGAGAGAGAAACTCAGCACTATTATGCAATATTTAACCAGCCAACTAGTTTATTTTCGCCCTTATCAGGCCCCTTTTTCATTGCCCCTCCTCTCTGTTCGTCCCTGTTTGTCTCCTTTACTTGTGGCCTAGTGGCTGTTTTTCTTGTTTGTTTGTACTTTTCCCTTCCTTTGGCGCAGTCTTGTAGTATTCTGCTCCTTTTGCCATCTACAGTACCTCAAGTCAGTTTGAGCAGCAGCACTTTTACATTCTGTTGACTCTCCCCAGTATTTCAAACGGGGAATCAGAGAAGGAAGGGTCGGACTCTGGAGTTGGTGTTTGATTTATTTTGTTATGTAGTTGTTTCATTGGACCGGAGGTCCTCCCAGTTGCCACTTTTATATTTTCCGTTTTCCTCTTGTCTGTCACTTTTCACTTATGTGAGAAAGCACCAGTCTCTTGTATGAAGTTCTTTTGAGCACACTGCCACCTGTTGGCGACGAGGTATGAATGCCCCTTTAAAGTCACAACAACGGATTGTTTAACAAGGTTTCAGATCAGTTAATATTCATCTTTAGCAGTCAGCTGTCACACATAAACAGGCAGTTTATATTGGCTGACATATATATATATATATATATATATATATATATATATATATATATATATATAATTGCAGCCATCTATGGATTTTATTTAAAGTATAACACTGTTATTTGTTTCTGTTTGTTATTTTTCTTCTACATTATGTGAAACATTTTATGATTCAGACTTTTTTATTAATCATTTGAACCATGTAAGCTTATGTTTTTTTAATCTTAGTCGTCGTCACGCATTCATTTCCCTCAGTGCTTTATCTCACATTTCTCTCTTTCCCTCACAGTTTGAGATGGTGGGTAAACAGAGATCACGTCGATGGTTTCCTCTAGTGCAATAATCAGTTGAACGAAGGGAAGTGGATTTTAGGGGACTTGAATGATTCAAAAGAACAGTCAGACATTTCATTTGACAGCGAGTGTCCTCGACAGGAGAACAGTTTACTCCTCGGGCACTTCCATGCATTGCTCCTCCGTGAGACGATCGATCGTGTTTTACGAGTTTGCTCTTGATGTTGGGCAAAAAACGGTGCAACTGCGGTTTTGGTGATTTTCATGTTTTTACTTGAAGCGAAAGATTTTAATGCGGCTTAGTGGTTTGAGAATACTTCATCATCAACGGGCATACTTTCTTAATTCCTCAGAGTAACACAGTGGGTGTAAAGGCCATAAAGAAGTAGTATTCAAGTGCCTGGTGGGAGTTTAATGTTAAATGGTCAAAAGCTGCATAGCTCGTTATTGGGATTCTATTTCAGTGGGTTAAAATAATCAAAAAGCATATTCCAATAAATGGACGGCATAAGATGGTTTGAAGCAAGAAACTTTCACCCGATGCCTCTTCTCAACGTCTCATTCAAATCATCCTAAAATCATTATATTTACGTGTTTGCCTACACCGTTGCCGTTCAAGCAAAGCAGGCCGAGTCGTCTTTTTGCTTATTCCTCACCAGACATGGATCCAGCTGCTACAGTGCGTTTGTACCTAAAAGGCCGGGTTCATGGGCGTGGACTCAGCCTCGTCATCAGCTGCTTACTTCAATGAGTTGTTGCTGTCAATAGAGATCCTGAGTCCAGGACTAGGTCTGAATCCTGTATAAAAGTTATCTGCACTAAAATAAGCTGTGTTTCGGGACTGAACACGAGTGCGGTGCTATTGTTATCTGAATTAGAATCTGAACTTCTTTAAGAGACTCTTGATGAGCAGATGGATAGGGAAGTAGAAAGAAATATGGTAAACCTCACTCACACAAGGACAGGAGAAAGTCCCACTGCTGTGGTTTGAGGGAGATTTAGGATTCCCCTCGGTAGTTATGATTATGCATTGAGAACCTGCAAACGGTACGATGGCAGACGTTCCCTCGGACAGTGAGGTATAATGTAGGCTCCTGCTGCATCTGACTGCCTTTCATGGGCCAGTGGGTTTGAGCCTTCATGATTGTCTGAAAGCCTTTTTAAAAGCCAGATTGAAAGTATATTTGTACATTTAAAAATGATGTAATGCACACCACTTATTTTTGCTAACAGAAAAAAAAGTAGTCTAATTATTAATCTTAGTAATCGATGTATCATGATAAGTAATGGTTAAAAAGGTATAATAACAAAGTTTATTATTGCAATAGACTGACTTGTTCCTGTGTCACTGTATGACGTATAGTTTATGTGTGAACAGTGGTGGGGTTATTGAAACTAGTGACGTTAGTGATGTTTGGAACAAAAAAAAAAGCTGCAAGATGTTGAATGCTTATTTGTCAACCTTTTTATTTAGTGTAGATGCCCGTCCAGTCCGAGGGTTGTTGTAGAGGAGAGAATCTCAAGAGAGAAAACACAAAGCCTCTTGGAGTACAGTACGTACTGTAAAGACGTTGCATCCCTATTGTGACGGCAAACGGTAGAATAGAAGAAGAAGCCTTTGATGTATTGAGCAGACTTTCTGCTCTCGAATGTTCTCGGGTTTTCTTCAGCTGGTGCTGATGTCTGCTCCTTATCGGGAGAGGGAAACGGAATGGGGAAGTGGTTTTGAAAGTGTTGTTGATCCATTTCAAGGAAAGGGTGTGATCAAAGCATATCCTAACACGGGGTAGTAGTTCTCCATTCTTTTGTCGTTAAAGCCTTGGGAGGATTTGCGTTGGATTGCGACCTCGGTTCCTTTCCTCAGACTCCTCTCCGTACCCGAGCCACTTCACATGCTCACAAATACAAACGAGTTACCCTCTCGGTAAATCTGTGGTGTGACAAAGCCTGTAATCTTATTGTTGCTCTCTTTCCCCCTTTTTGCTCCCGAGCATTTACTCCCCTTGTGCTAGCGGACTACATTCCACGGCCCAACAATCCCATCCGATCCCCCTGGGAGGTGTGAGAAAGATTAGACTTGAAGGACAACAGTGGTGTCCGGTCAGTAAGACGTAGCGGCTTCTGTCATTCATTCAAGTGTGTGTGTGATTTTAGACGGAACCAAAGCGGATCAACGATAACTTCTTGCGTTGTTGTTATGTTGGAAGTTGAACAAGTCTATGAAGTTAATTGCGGGAATTCAAATCCATTTGTAACTGACTATCGCTGCTGTCGGTAATGGGTGTTCAGTCTGTGTATAAACTAGAGGGCAGTTAAACACATGTTTACATAGCAGATGTGTTTGCCTCGCTTACAAGTGAAATGTCATCAGCTCTGCGTTGCAAATATCAGCGAGTGGAGAAGTGACATGAGCAAGACCATTTGGGGCCTGTGGAAGTGAACGCTCGGAGGGATAAGAAGACATTATTTGTTTGGTCGATCTGTGTTACACAGCAGGGTAATAGACTCGTTTGTCATTTCGGCTCTATTAAAATGACTTGTTGGACTTGATTGAAATGAAAGGCTGCACACAGCTTACAGCTAGCTGTGGCCTTTGGCTCTCGGTTAGGATTGCAAACAATACGGAAGTCGTTTTATGGAAGCTGAAGATCAAACGTCTTATCCAAAGTGACAACTGTCTGATGGAGCAAAATAGCTAAATTGCCTCCAAAAAAGGTCAATGTCTCCGGTTTTGAATGGAAGTGAAGGTGTATTCCATTTCGAGTAAGCGATCAATAACCCGGATCTTGGTTGCTCTCGTTTTGCGGTGGAAGGTAGCAATGGAGTGAGAAAAGTGCCTTTCCTCTTGATGGTGCTGTAAATGGAAAGATGAAATGTAAAATCAAAGAAACAGAATCTCCTTTACAAGAACACATTGCAGTGCAGGAACGGCTGCATTTACACACACACACACACACACACACACACACTGTACACGTTTGTTTTTTTAAGATATGGCAATGCAAACTCGTGTTTCATGTATTTAGACATTACGCCTACATAGAAATTTTATATATGCCAAGTATATGGTTGTGGTTGAGCTTTCGCTTCCTAGTGCATTTAGTGTCTTGGACCAATGGTGTCGTTGGTACAGTAGAATGTGGGGGGGTGGGGTGGGTGGGGGGTCATAACTGACTAGCGTGGTGTGACACAGCTCAGCCCACGAATGACAAACATAGCACAGCACTTTAGAGACTGCCACTCTCACTCAGACACATAGCCAAGCGGTTTCAATCGCGGTCCCTCCGGTCCCCTTCCTCCTCCCGAGGAGGACGAGGAGAGGATTTGAACCTCAACGACGAGTCGAAGGGGACACGTGTTCCCAAACAAAGCGGTCGGTCATTTAACGTCTGCCTCATGCTCTCGTGACTTTGTTGGAGGCTCGGTGGAGTCGGTTGGATGTCCCTCCGGAGGTTACCACTCGACACTTTTGGTTCAGCTAGGGCTGGGTGTCAAAACGTGATATCGGCACCTCCCAGATTTTGGCATCAACATCAAGCACCTCAAACTTGGACAAGCAGTCCAGAGTTTTTTTTACAATATGTTCTTGCACTGAGAATTCAAGGTTTTCTTCTTGAAGGGCATTTTACTTAGAAAAGCGACATAGGTGAGAAAGAAAACTTCTTGAAAAAGTCAAGAATGACTTGAACAATTTAGTCTGTTGCATAGTAAAGTGTGCTTTCATGCAGGTGTCATTTTACTGCAGGTATGGAGATAAAATTAACAGAACCAGTGTCAGTATTTAAAGTTGTCGCCCCGATGCCCAGCCCTAGTAGCGGCCCACGGCGTTCTTTCATCTTAGTGCAATGTCCTGCCATGTGTCTTGTCCCTGATGGAGGGAATGTGTGCCCAGCAGTGTCCCCGTCTTGAGCCGGTAGGGCGTCGACAAAAAAAAAAAAAAACAAGGGTGGTCTGTAGTTCTGTGGGTACCTTTTCAGTCCAGGGGGTGAAATGTTTCTATTACAAGAGATCTCAAAAAACACTGCACCTCACTTACCTTGTATGCTGCATATGTTATACTACATGAAAGAAAAACTGTAAATTGCTTTTATTATGACATATAATGCTTGAGTAATGCCTGATTGCGATATTCTTATACGGTAACTATTTTAGAGTCAAAATAAGTATAACTGTAAAAAAAAATATTCTCTGTTTTGTCTTAACACTTATCCGATTTTGAAAAATTGTTCTTGAGCCGAGTTTTATTTTGTTGTCCTATTTAAATGTGTCTTTAACTTTATATATGAAATATATATATATATGCGGAATATTTTATGGTGTATTTATTGAGAGTGCATTCAAGTGGCTGGAGTCTCCGCATCATATTGCAGCATGGTGGGGGCGGAGCCAGGAGGATGAGGCCTTTAGCCCCTCCCCCTCCATGTTGACGCCTTATTCTCCGAGACACGCAAGCACAACAATATGGAGGGGGGTGCGAGGTGGAGGAAAGGGAAGAGGTGGATTCGACCTGGTGGTATTTACAGGTCAACTCTCCTTTGTCCTTTCCTTGATATTCTTTACCCTCCACTCTGCTTGTACCACCTGAGACGGCCCAATGCCAACCCCCACATGTTGCAGCACATCTCTGACGAAGGGAGCCATTTCTGAATCACACTGACCTGAGTGTCCAATAGCTGATTTTTATTTCCCCCCCATCCTAAGCTGCTTATTGGTACGTTAGCCATGTAAATGCGCTGGGGAAGGAAGGAAGGAAAGAAAATTTTATCACAGGCGTCACTTCTTTCCTCTTAAATTGGCGCCTTTTTTCTTGTGCCAGAACATTTCACAGCAGCAACAGGTCTCATTCCACGAGAAAAAAAGACATGCCTCAGCCTTAAGTGTGTTCTGAAATACTCGTCAGATTTCTATGTGACTTTTGCGATGCCTGTGTCGGGCGGCCTACCAAGAAAACAAAGCCTACGTACTTGATCTGCCCCGATTCCCCCAACCGGCATCCTCATCTCTTCTTATTTCTCATGTAAACCACTAACATTGCTCCAGAACTTAACTGAACTCTGATGTACGAACACGATTGCTCTGTCCTCTTTGTACTGATGTCAGAACAGACACCAGGTCCGGGGGGTCAAACAGCATTTGGAAACTATGCTTGGCGTTTGTTTGAACCAGATGAGCAGCGCTTACTGCCTCAGGATAACATCATAAAAAAAAAGAAGTCTGAGTGACATGAAAACGTTTGATAATTTGGTTTTCATACACAAATCCAAAGAACAATATTTTCAGATGCAGTTTGACCCGGGCCGGACTGCTGGATTACAGAGAAATGTGCCTGTAAAATGAACCAAGGATGAACTGCGTTGTGATGATAGTTGTTCTTATTTTGTTTTGTTGGTTGTCCCCTCACCCCATTGGAGGATCGGAGACATGGAGCTTTTGAGTATTGTCAATCCTGTCTCAAAGTAAATGAGCCCTCTCTCCTTTTTAAACCAAATCATTTTGGTTTGATCCATGTTTACTGTAATGTTTACTCCCACGGCTATCGGATGGTTAACCTGTTTTCACACCATTAGCATTCCAATAATGACTTTGAACCAAATATTGCACAAGAGATTAGGCTCCTGGTGCCGTTGTATACACTTAATGGTTTTGAAGACAGTGGCCAAGGACTTAAAACATTTTATGTGTCTGCTGATTGTTCAGATTGTTTTTTTGTTTTCTTTTCTAATTCAGTATCACTCTAGTGTCGGTCTTATTTCAAACTAAAGGTCTTGGACTCTGACACCTCTCTGAGTGATGCACCAGCAAACGGATGTATAGCGGTGAACCTTCACCACCAGATGATCCATGTCTCAGTCCCTCTGTATGTTGCTAAGGCTCTGTTGTACCAACAGCTCTATTCCTCTCGGTTTTAAATGTCTTTCTTTTGTAACGCTCTCTTATAGGTTGTCGTCCTTTTTAGTGTTGCTTTGCTTCAGTTTGAAGTGCATCTTTGACTAATACTTGCAATAAAATGCTTTGCTTTACCGTGGCTGTCTTACTGACCGAACACGACCATATATTTAGGAACACCATCGATAGCAGCCGAGACATGTTCTATTAATTATGTGCATTACATTGTGGGAGAATAGTATGACTACAAAACAACCGTATTTTGTATGCATGCTGTTTGCTTTTAAGTGTACTTTACTTTGTCAGTTTTCTAGTGTGAACTCATTGCATACTAAAAACCTGCTAAGGATAAGTACGGATTTGTGACAGAGCGATAATGCTTACCTTGTTCATCAGCTTAGTTGATGGTGTTAGCATAAACATATTTAGCTACTTGGCACTAAACACAATGTACATCTGATGGGATTAGTTTAGCAGGTATTTAGAGTAACATTGACCTCATAGTGGTGTTAGAAGAAGGGTCAGGAGATCAAAATCATCAGGGTTCATCATCTGCAGACTATGAATGTCTGTATGAACTTTAATGGCAATTCATCAAATAGTTCCTTAAATATATTTTTGGCTGGACCGACCATCAAATCAACTGACTAGCTTGGATATAAAAAAATAAATTAGAAAAGGTAATTTGTGAAGAAACTGCGGCGTAGATGCTGGCGGTTGAAAGACTTCAACTGGATTGCTGACTTTAATTTGGATAAAGACATTCATTATATTTGTTGCATTGCTGCAAAGCGAGTAAAATGTGTTATAGGAATACTTCAAAAAGAATATTGTTTAAAAAACACATATATAGAGCTCTTTATTTTAGAGGAGGTAAGAGTGGAAGGCCACATCAGAGGAGAGGAGTCAGCAGCTGCTCATGAACGGGACACACTCTGCTCTGCAAAGTGGTTTCCACTAACGAGCTCAAGTGTTTACAGGTGTGATATGTGGGGTAGCAGGGAGTGGAGCCCGCCCGAGGAGTAGTGAGCGAGAGGGACTTCCTCTGTATGGTGAATATACACAGGTGTTTTCATTTATCATGCCTGATTAGACCTCTTTGACTGTGTTGGTGTTTTAAAAAAAAGCCCTTTCCTCCTGACTCTTTGTTGCACCTGATTCTTTATAATATATTAAACGTATAGCATTCTTGTTAGTACATGAAGATTGAATATAGATTCCTGACTAAGCTGAGCAGAGAGCACAGAATGTGTAAAGTAGCCTTAAGAGGAAAATGGAATGATAGTGTTGTTCAAATAATTGAAAATCCTTCAAATTTGTTTTAGATGTGCAGTTAACAAGAAAAATCAGAAAAAAATTAAATTGGTCCTTTCCTTATTTCACGGTAGGTTTCCCATCAAGATGGAAACAATAGATCGACTACCACACTGATTCTTAAATTCATACTTCGAGGATCAGACCTGTATTTTATCGAACTTTAACATGTATTTGGTATTTTTTAAAACCCCTATGCACATGCTCTATTTATATATTTCAACACATACCGAGTACAACCTCTGACCTCAGTTATTACACAGCTCCTTTGCAGTAACTGTGTTCCTCAAAAAAAGAAAATGACAACAAAAATATTTTGCTTAATCCAGCAATCCCAGTTCGTTCAGTGTCTGTTGCCACGTGTTTTCTATCGTCCCGTGTACATTTTTGTGGAATATACAAAAATATTGCTCTGTCAAAAATTGCATATTGACTTAACTGAAGCTGTTTCTTTTGTGAAACACTTTAGGAGCATTTCCAAGGAGCTCGGGACACATTAAGGTGCAGCACAGCGTAATGAGAGGATAATAAACAACAGCAAATGATCATTGCTGAGCAGCAATACTTCCTATCATTAAAAACACGGAGAGATGGATGCTCTGTGAGAAACCAGATGCTCTGTGAGAAACCAGATGCTCTGCAGGCTGGGACTCAACACTGATTATGTTCACTTCCTCACTGTCATAAACGGCTCGCTCCCCCTGTGCCCAGCGACGTCCAACTGACAGAAAACGATGGTGTTAATATTCGTACATCATTTAAACAAGGCAGAGCCACTGTTTAGTCAAACAGGCGTCGCTCTGTGGGCTTAAATGCCACAGTTTCTTGCTGTAAACACATCAGTGACGATGGTACAGCTCTGGCACCAAACACGCGAGCCCTGAATCTAAATCAACGACCTAGAAACACTATTATAACACTTCAGAAAAGTATTAACTGATTTTTGGCCACAAAAAGCTGTAAACAGAAAACTTAATGTCACTGTTAAAACTGCAAACTGTTGCCTATTTACACATCCTACAGACACTGAGCAACACTAGCATTCATTTGGTGTTTCTGGCTACCTGGTGAATTTAAGTCAATGTTCAAACTCCTTTTAGCGTTAGGACTTCATACGTTAGCCTACTCTGTGATTTGGTTACACAGCATTCTGCATTATAAAATACAATATGTCCATGGACTGCTCCAGCTGGACTTATTGGGCTCTTTAGCAGGTAAATCCTCCACTATATTCACCAAAAAGTTGCTAACTTTGTCTGTTTTCCATTTGGTGATGGACGTGTAGCGTATACAGTGCACTGTTGCCAGGTAGGAAATGTTAAACTATCATACCAGAGGCTTAAAATTCTTGTATTTTGAGGAAAATTACTGTACGTGAGTCTGTCTGCTGTCACTTGTCTGTCTTGAAATTGCCAGTCGACCCTCATCTACCTGCATGCATGTCTTTTATTGTTGTTTAGCTGTGTCAGACCGACTTGTGTATCTTACATACTCTGCATGCTTTTATGTTTTGTGCTTCTGACATGTATGTTTTAGTGTCCAACAATGCACGTCCATTTTTGTTTCTACTTATATTAATATTCTCTCTTCTTTTATTGTTTCTGCATGCTTCGTAAAGGGTAAATAATGCATAACTTTGTCATTTTAAACTTATATTCTGTTTTAGGGACTACAGATGAAAACTAGCCTCTTGGCTAACTCTGGCGCAATTACAGGAATGTTTTATTAATGTGCGCTGTCTCTACCAAATAAACCAATAAAATAAAAAATAAATAAAAACAAGATCAAATGTAATTTTACAAAACTCAAAACACTTTTTTACACACCTAAATATATCTTTTTTTTTTAAGCAAGATGACGTTGTGTAGAAGGGATATTTTTTTGGAGCGGCGGGAAAGAGAACGACAGCTGTACTCGCAAGTCACGTTCGTCAACATTTTAGTCTCCGCAAAGTGTGATTGCCTGGAAAGAGGTAACTTGAGAAGAGACTCATGAACACAAACGTAGGATACATATTTTGCGATCTGGAAATGAATTAAAATGAGAACGCGCAAAATCATTGTATTTTTGGCATAGTGATTACATCGTACAGAGGGCCAAATTATCGTACAAATCCGTTAATTGCCGTACTTCTAGCAACGCAAATACAGTGTGTTTTTTAGAGCTTTTTCACTCAAAGCGGATGCCTGCTGCTGGAACCGAGGCTGGTGAGAGCAGTGAGCCAAAGCTGTTTAGTTTGGTTGGTTGTAAAACCTAAACAATGAGCTTAAAGATGCTAAAGTGCTTCACAACCCTGAGGGGGACTGCAGTTGGGTATTGGGATTAGTCTATACAAACACAAATATTCCCCCCTTGTTAATATTAAATTATTGATAAGCAGCGAACAAAAGTCTCACAAAAACTATCGCTGCTAAACATTAGGGGTTTTATTTATCCAGTGAGATACCAGTAAACTATTTTTTCAACAACAGTTTGTCTTGTTAAACAGCATAAGGCTGGAATTTATTCCCCGCTGGCATCAAAGGATGAGGAAAATAAAAATCAGAGCCAAGCCCTGCTGCTGTTTTGGGAAGAACAGTCATTATTTTTAAGACATATGTAAATACAATCATTTCTGGGGCTTTCAGTCCGTGTAGTACCTGTCATGTTTGTTCTCCCTTGCCACGATATATAATTCTGCAAAGTCAAATATTGATGCACCAGCAATCCAGGCAGCCAACACTTTATTATAATTACATAAGCAGTGACATAAATGGTTCTAATTAAAATAAATACCAACTGCAAATATGTGTCAGCTTTAATACAGCTCTGAATTACTGTTTTTAGAAATGAGTTAACAAGGCAACTGGATGTTCAGACGGGGCTGACAGCCAAACTGTCTGAACCGCACAGGTGTCTCTCATTCAGCTGATTAGGTGGCAGCTACACGTTCTTTCCATTTATTGTTTTATCTCGTCTTCTCATAGTTTTGACTGAAAACTTTATTCTAAATGAATACAAACACTGTTACATGTGCCCTTTGTTGGTGTTCATTTATGGCCTTCTTGTTGTTCTTTTCCTCTCGTGCTTGTCGCTCTGCAGGTTCCCTTGATTAGTTAACGGTGATTAGCTGCATCTGAAACACCTTGAGCCGGTAGCTATAAAAGGAAGAATTTGGGGAAAAGGAGTGCGAGCTTCCTGCTCAGGGCTGTGTCTGTCTGTCTGTCTGTCTGTCTTAGCGGCTGGTCGGGTACACAAAATATCTGTTATATGGGGTTTTGTGTAAAGTGAGAAACTTATAGGCGCCGTTGCTCTGTCACTTAACATCCGACAAGCTCAGCTGCAGCAAAGAACACGTCTAGCTAAAGCACAACTTGCACGGTTTTAGAATACAGCTGTGTGCTGAACCACAGTTAATAAAAGTGCAGCGCCTTTCATATTCCTCAACATGCTGCAGGAAGCCACATTTCTGAGTGACAGGTTGTGGCTTCACAATCAAACCAGAGCTTGGGTTTAACATTCAGTGAAGAGGCTTTATCATGAGCGTGGCTCTGAGAGGACCCAGTAAACACTGCTTGGTGAAGAAAAAGATCTATCTCACAAGAATAAAAGACCTGAGAACAGTTTGCATTTGCTATACAACAGAATGAGTCAATCATACAAAAATAACATCATTACACACAGCACAAATACATTTGACTTAAGATATTAGCAACTATCTCCAACCTAAATTTGTTTTGCAGTTCATTCTAGTTTTGTGCACATAGACTGTACATAAGATCGTGCACAGTACTGGTCTACGTTCAGCGTTGAGAGGCGCTGTCCTGTCGTGATTCTTCAATTTGGAATGAGGATAATCATTTATTGAATATTAGGTCTGTCTCTTGCTGGTTTTACAACCTGGATTAACAATACTCCCTGCAGTTTCACCTCTCACCAGGAGTGGGAGCACTTCACCAAGAGAAAGTCTGGTCTGCTAAGGAAGGGTTGAGGTGCTGTGTCCTCTGTGGGGGTTCACAAAAAATATGTGCAGTAGGATGTAAAGGGCGTATCTTTGTCACAATGAGGGCAATTTGAGTGGGCACACAAGGACAGACGGATGTATGGAAATGTAGATAAGAGACAGACTTATGGAAAATATACGGCTTTATGGCACGATTCCCAAACATCACAGGATGTTGACGCCTTTATTTCAGCGCTGTATCCTGTGTGTGTGCCGTTTTTTACTTTACCTCTAACCCTCCACCATTGCTTTTGTTAGAAGGGTGGGTGTTATAGAGAAGGAAATAACTTGACTCAGGCTGCACACCAATATCTCCTCTGTCCCATAGATGACAAATGACTTGGTAGCACGGGGAATTATCACAGATTGTCAACCTGGAAAAGACACCCAGAAAGCCATTCAAGCACAGGACTGTGTTGGGCACAGTCAGCAACAAATAGTGAATTACTGATACCGCAATCTTTGTGTATGTAAGCATAGTTTGTGATTGACTGTCTGCTGAGTTGATATTTGGCACTTTTAAAGGTTTCTGGAAAGTGATGATCTAACTTGGATCCAGTTTGATGTACTTTAAGCTTTGCGAACTTCAAAAAACATTTTTTTGCCAAAATGACAATCACTTAAGGATTAGTTTGACATTTTGGAAAATACACTTATTCGCTTTCTTGCTGAGAGGAGATGTTTACCGACTCTCATGTCTGTCAAGTTAATAACAGCTGGCAGTGCTGAAAAGATTTCAGCTTTTTGTCTTTTATTTTATTGCAATTTAGTGGGTTACAATTTTTACTGCTTTTTTGACCTACAGAGAGTTAGGCTGCATTCCAATAAATCTACCCCCACTTGCACTGACTGATAACTTATTACCGTCAAAATCCAATGTCTTTTCACTCTATGACAATTAGCTTACCTTATTTCACTGTTGAAATCATTATTCCATTATAGCTCTGTGAAGTGAAGATTTTGAATGTTTAATTATAGTGATATTTGAGCTCATATGCTCATGGATGGATGGATAAAAAACCCTCTCCCTAATGGCAATTCAAAAATTGCCTTTTTTTACACATCTGGCAACGCTTGCAGCTGCTAAGTTTAGCTTAGTTTAGCTTAGCACAAAGACTGCAAACAGAGAGAAACAGCTTGCCTGGCTCTGTCCGGAGGTAAAACAATCTGCCTACAACCACCTCTAACACCCGCTAATTAATACAATATATCCTCTTTATTTAATCCGTACCAAAACCATAGTGTCGAAAACATAAAGTAAAGGCTGTGGTTTTACAGGAGGTTATGTGCAGAGTTGCTGTTAACCCCTGTTTCCAGCCATTTTGCTAAGCTAACCTTATCCTTGTGGGAGCTTCATATTTATGGTAATGAGAGTGGTATTGATCTTCTCATCTGACTCTCGGAACGAAAGCAAATCCCAAAATGCAGAGTTATTGCTTATTAAAGAGCTAAGAAACTCATAACGACATGCTTAGTTTCTGAAATCACCGTCTGTGAGTCTCTATAACAGCTGGTCACGTTTTTCTGTAATCACACCAGACCACCCATTCTCCTTTTTTGTTCCCTATCTCTATAAACATGAATATGTATAGTTCTGGCAAGGAAATGCTGCTGCGATAAGAGTTGCATGGCTGGAATGCACAACATCGAATAGTTGGGGGTCAACGGAGGGAAGACTGGCCGCTGATGTTTCTCATGGATGCGCCGTGAATCAGCGCAGTGCTCTTTACAGCCCCAGAGAACAATGCACCCCACAAACAGGAATCTCAATGTATGAATCAGCTATTGTGTGTGTGTGTGTGTGTGTGTGTGTGACCTGAGAGCAGAGAGCAGAGATGGTGATAAGATATTATTGAGCTGTCAGGGATCAGCAGACAGTCTTTTCTATTTTATGGACTGTGTGACTTATGACGGACCATTCTAACAGTTAGTCCTTCCCAGACATTGTTCAGCTATTGTCAGTCCTCAGTCTGGCAGTGTGACTGTAGTTTAGATCATTTACAGATCATTTTGATGGAGGTGTTCTGTCAAATGAATAAAGGACCCACTCCAGTCTTTTTCTAGACCAAGACAGTTGGCTAATACCACATTATTATAGCCGCGGCCCATCTGTTTGGTGCAGACTGAACTATTAATTGATCTGCCGTCAAAACTTGTACAGACATTCATGCTGCCTCGAAGATGAATCTCCCGTGACTTTTTTTTAATCTTGTGCCATAATCCGGTCAGAGTGCCAGTTTTGTCTGACACTTGTTTAGGACCAAATATTAATGACATTCCCATCAGCCTCAGCTGTACTTGATTAGTTAAAAAAAAACTGCTACCATACTAAATTTAGATGGCAATCAATGCCTGCTAAACTTCAACATGTTAGTATTGTTGTTGTGAGCATGTTAGCATGCTCTTGTTAGGCACAGTGGTGCTTTGAGCTAGACACTTAGTACAGCCTCACACAGCTGCTAGTAGATTTGTGTTATGACAGCGGCTTAGTGGAGTAAAATCTTGCAATGATATTTTTGACCTTTTTCTCTGCAGACAGCTGGTCTAGGCTGCTATACTCCAGTCTGGCATGGAGTAAAGATAATTCAACTACTTTTTAGGAAATACTGACAAAATCTTTGTGAGAAAAGCAGTTCAGTTGTAGACTTGAAATTTCTGTAAAGAAAAGACAAAAAACAACAATGAGTTCCCTCAATACTCTCTGAGCCCCTAGCCGATTTGTTCTGACTAAAACAAATCTTTAAAAAAACATTCATAACCATATTTAGGAGTTTGTTTGTTACTCTCAGCTACAGATTTGGTGCTCTGCAACAGCATGTATGATGGACTGACTCACAATAAACTACAATGGCAATGTAGTGGGCCAGTCATGTGTTGGAGCTACTAAAACCGATGGAACAATGGAGCTTTCTGTACATTCGGCTTGTGTCGGTTTCAGAGGAGGCTCCGTGGCTTGCAGGTTCAGCTCCGCACGATGGATGTGACTCTTCTGCACCTCCATCTCTTCTGTAGCCTGATGGGAGGCTCAAGAATACCAGGGGCCACCGGCTAGACTAACAATACAATGGGAGCAGTGCTAATGGAACCATGACGGGGGACTTTGGCACACATCTGGGTGAGGAAGCCACTTGAGAAGTGTTCTGCCCTTCTTAAACGCTTATAGTGTCAAAGTGCTCTTTAGAGGGATATTCTGCACACAGTGTGTTTTATATATTGTTTGCATTTGCAACTTTACAGACTCGCATGAAGCTGTGTTTCATAGGTGCATTTAGAAATTGCATATAAACTTAAACTGCGGTCTTCAGTAATGAGTGATCTGTATTCCACACCGATCACTGGTTTTCATAATATTTCATCATTGTCTTTCTCACCTTGGGATATAGCCTCAGGGAGCGGTTTCTGCTATTCTTGCATTCTGGCAATATGGAAGACTTTTGTAGCTGCAAATGGAGTGTCTTTTCTTTGATATATTTCAAATTGCGATCATAGAAGACAGAAACGATCTTTGGCTAAAACTCTGAGGCCCACCTATACTTTCATGGCAGATGTTCAATTGCTTTTTCCTCCCACGCCCAATATAGCGTGTCCTGCACCTCCGGCCCCGTTTCCTCCACATGGTCCACGCGGCACAGCCATAACACTGCTGGAGGTTAGAGAGTTCATTTCTTGCGTAGCGCGATGGGTGCACTGTGAAAGTTAACACTGCCAAGTGTAGATGAGTTTATTCGGAGTGTTATCTTTCACACACAATTTGCAGTTTCTGGATGAGCACCAAGAACACTTTAACAAAACATAAATGAACGAGACATCCCAGAAGACAAATCGCTGAAGTTGAATCCACAATGAGTCTGGAACATTTTGAGCGGAACCAAGCTGTAGTTGAAGACTCAATATTCAACAACTGATCAATGTAAAGAATTTAAGTTTGATGTGTTTTACAGATTCGCCAAAAAAGCACTGGGAAAAAAATGACCCAAATAGCAAGAAATAATCACATTTCAGTTTTATATTTCCATTCTTTTGTATACTTACTCTTGCCTACATCTTATCTTTTTCTAAATTGACTCCCTATCATTGGATTTGCTATCTAATACTGTTTTCGCAGTTTCACAACTGTCAATGTCAAACTTTTGTTGAAAGGGTGTTTAATAGATGAGTGCTTCAAACAAATCCAACATCTAATAGTAGTTCAGAAAAAAAGATAATTGGGAACACATTTCCAACAATTTTTAAATCTATTTTTGTTTTTTAGATTGATTTAAATAACGAGTAAATCACTGAGATTCGTCACATACCGTAAAGGGATTTTATTATGAAGGCATCATTAGAAGGTACATTTCAATACATTGTACAGCTGATTCAAGTTTACAAACCTGGTTACTTTATTAAATACACAGTGTCAGGTGCAGCCCAGCAGGAGGCAGTGTAAAGACATTGCTGGCACTTCAAGCTGAATATCCATTTTGAGATATTTTTCACTTGCCAGCACGCAGTTCACTCGTCACATTGTTGCAATGCAGTGTAAGGTCATACTGCTCACAGGACAGGAAGTTCCAGTCTCACAATCCAGTTCATTTTGCCGTTTTTCCTCTTTTGTATCTCGGGTCTTTTTTTTAGTTTTTTTTTTTTTTTAGATGGTGTCATCCAAATGTTCGTGCAGCCTCTCTCCTCTGTTACTGTGCCTGTGTCGCCTGTAAAGAAACAACGTTTCCCATTCAGATCAAACAGTGACAAACCGAACGCCGGCTCGGGTAACCAGACAATGGTTATGTCAGCAGACACAGTCTGGCCTGTCATGCCTCGTGTGTGTCACTTAGGATGCTAGCTGTGCAGCATTTTGCTGTTTTCATCTTGTACTAAAGTCCTTTTTAACGCAGCGCCTACCAGTGTGTTATTTTCTCTCAGCGTATGGCTTTATTATCAGAGCATAACCTGAAATGAGATTTGTGTCTGTGCCTGCCTGTGTCGGTGTGCATTACTGTACCTCCACAGCAGAAACGCCAGCACTCCTCCAAACAGCAGCAGCAGGAGGACGGGACACAATACAGCTGCTGTTGTCTTTCTGCCTTCTGTCCCGCAAGGTGCTGTCAGCCAGGAAAAACACAGCCAATGAGGGGGAGGAAAAAAAAACATCATCTGACATGGCTGCCCTAAAAGGCCAAAAAAAGGTCGTCTACAACAAGCCTGTAAAGCCACTAAACTGACTGGAACAGCAACAGCTAACAGGAGGTATCCTAAAATACCAGCACTGTCTTTGGATCATCACGCCTCTTGGCAGATAGGAAGAATTGCATTTGTTTCGCCTGTTTAGCAACAGTGGTAGGAGCAGGAGAAGTGGCGTTCGTGATTTATTGATCGCACTGTGGAAAATCCTTTATCTCTGAAACACCACCAGTGATACAATACACAGAACAAAGTGCAATGAGGATATGGCTCATGATGGACGGTATAAAGGAGTCTGATTTCTGAATGACACAACGCAGTGAGCCGACTTTAAATATGTCAAATTTGCACAGCCACCTTCTCATCCAGTCATCGAGCTTAAACAAATTACTATGTTTTATTCTGGAATTTTGTGGTGTTGAAGTACCATAAAACTGAAATACTGAAGTAAAGTAAGCGCCTCAATATGGTACTTTGGGGCCTTTCAACAGGCGGTAAACACAACATTGATAAGTTATCGCACCGAAAAAAAAAGGTATGGCATCCTGTTTCCTATTTACACGTCCAGCAGACGCGGAGCAACATTACCATTCATTTGGAGTTGTGTTTTTGGCCACCTGGTAAATGTAAATCAAAGATTCACTCTCCTTTTTTATAGCTCTGTTTTGGTCTCAACCAACTCCTGAGGGAAATACTTGGCTCTTAAGCTGCTAAATGCTCCACTATATTCATCAGCTGCATACTTTGTGTGTCTGTCATTTAATGTTGGACAGGTGGTGTATGGTGTCTTTGCTGAAAGATGGTGAACCAAAACAGCAAAGTTGTGGGCTGTAAAACCCAAACAATGTGCTGGGATGGAATGGAAACTGAAGAGTTGGAGCTCTCTCTTAGCATATTTAATCACTTTTTTTCATTGTTAATATAAAACTATTGAGTGCAGCTTTAAAGGGGACATATTATGCTTATTTCCAGGTTCATAGATATTTTGGGTTTCTAACAGAACATGTTTACTTAAATGTTCATAAAAACAAGCCCCATGTGCTCTGATTGGCTTCGCAAAAGTAGTTCTTAAGCCATGGGTGAAGATACTCACATGGGGGCCGGTATATTTTAACAAGCCTGCATGTGACTTAGGAAGGGGAGCCAAATCTCAATGGCTTTTTAAATCGCATGTTTTCGGATCCAGGCAGCCCACAAAAAAACTGACCTGGTTATCTTATTTCACAGTTTGTGGGTTGGTAGGCACTCTAGATAAACAAATGTATGTGCACAAGCACTGAAAAAGAAAATTGTTCATATGGCCCCTTTTAAGTAAGGTAGAAGAACGGACAAACAATGTAGTGTCAACTCGTACCTGCAGTGTAGGTGGCAGAGCTGTGGCCCAGCTTGTTGCTGACCGTGCAGGTGAAGTGGCCGCAGATAGGAGTCTTGGTCACAAACAATGTCGTTCCATCTCTGGAGACTCTCCCCACAGTGTTGGTGATGGCGACTCTCTCATGGAACCAGCTGAAGCGAGGCTCCGTCCCCCAGGCCTCGCCACAAACCAGCGAGGAGTGAGACACGTTGATGCTGACTGAGACGTGGTGCACTGCCTCTGTAAAGACAGAAGAGAGACGGTGAGAATGAAAAGAGGTGATAGGGATGGAGGTAAAAAACTCTCTCTGTTATAAAATAAGAATAATGACGCATGGCTGTCCAAGAGGGTTGCAGACAAAGAATCATTAGAGACGTTTAATGCCGTCAGGAGAAACCGGCTCAGGTTCATGGACAATAATGAGACTGGAGAGTGCGGCATAAAGTCGGAGAAAGGGATGATGGAAAGCCCTGGAAGCTGAGAGAGCAGATGTGGAGTGGAGCTGATGAATTGATACTGTTAGAGCAGACGGATGAGAGTTAAAAGCATGAAAGCTTTGACAGAAAACGAGAAAGCTACGATGCCACCCAAACTCATCTAGAAGCACAGACACAAAAGGAAAACCCAGCAAGCAAAGCATATAGGCAAATTTAATTTCAAGTGTTTCATTATTAAATGAGACATCCACAATCGGAAAGAAACACTGGCTGCTGGCGTGAAATTAAAACACATTCATTATACAGTTGGTAATTGTTTGAGTCAACACTATAAAGTTCGGGACATCGTCGGCTGATGAGCATTTAAAATATTTCTACTTTCATGTCATTACTCTAATAATTATAAGGCGACCACTAACAACCCTAACACTGATCCTTTCTACCCATAGGACCTTCTTCTTGCTTATAGATTGTGGAGGACACAATCATCTATCATAAGGGCTGCAACTAATGATTATTTTCATTATTCATTCAGCTATCAGCTTATCTTTGCAATTAATCAACGGTTCAATTAAGTCACAAAATATCGTAAAATGAGGACAAATGCAAAGCCCATGTTGTCGTCTTTCAATTACTTATTTTGTCTGAGAAACTGTCAAATAAGCCAAAAGGGATTTAACAGGGATTGTTGCTTCAAATGTCAAAAAGTGAACTTTGAACCTCAATTTCTATGCCAATGTAGAAAAAGAAAATGTAATATAATTGAACGCTATACCAAATGGAGCTTGAGGTGCGATGGCTTTGTCGACAAAGGCCGTTAAAACGAGAGAACTTGCAAATCGTCTAATTGGAGAAGCCGTTACCTTCATATGTTGGTCGGTTTCATTTGATGTATGAATCAAAGAGCACTCCCTTTTTAGCTTGAAACAAAATGCATTCAAGGTGAGGTTGCTTCATACTTCAGGGTATGTTGTACCAGACGTCAGAGGGTCTAGACGACAGAAGTACTGAGAGGAACTTATGTGTAGTGAACACTGCAGAGTTGGACCATGATCAATTCAAAGTGTAATAAAGTGACTGCATGCATAAATCTCCAACTCAAGTTGCTCTTTAAAAATGGTATACGATTATAAAAATAGTTTTTCATTTTCATCAATTGACTCATTGATGAATCTACTAATAGCTTCAGCAATATCTGTAACGTTAACCAAGTACCTGACCATGATTACACTCATATGCTGAGTATCATACTGTACCATAGTTCCTGACGATGCAGTGTGCAGTGGTCTTGACCCCTCTGTGATCCGTCACAGTCACGGCGTACACGCCGCTTTCCGCTCCGCTGTATCCATTCACCTGAAGTGTCGTCTCCTGCTGCTCCACGTTCACCTGGACATTTGGCCTCGTACCAGCACACTGGAGGCCTGTGCCAGGGCAGCTGGCCAGCGTCACTCTTTCGGGGGCGATTCCAGTTTCGGGCTCCCGTTCCCAGGTTACCACGGAGACCTCTTCCAGGGGTCCGTGCTCGATCTGGGCTTTCAGAACCAGGCTGGAGCCTGGCATTACATGCACAGGCTCCTCGTTGAGGATGTGCACCGACATACAGTGGAGCCCACATGGCACTGAGGACAGAGATTGAGACCAATTGTTGTTGCATCAAAATGGTGCATGCGGTTCATATTTCTATCCAGATGACCAGTGTGAGCCAAAAGTATTTCATATTCATCGTTTTTTGACCTTTTGGCTCACTGCTTGGGCAGAATATGAAGCTAATAAAACAAACGATGATATAATACTTCATCTCTGTCCCCAGCATACACTTTATGAATATGTATGGCTGCTTTCTGTCAAAGAATGTCAAGCGATGATTTATGGCGCATGACAGCCATGCCTAATTTGATATCCATCAAACCACATCAATATCTTGAAATCTGTGTCGAGACTGCAGTGGACCTGGTAAGCTTCTGTGCATTCACTCCAAGGAGTATTAATCACACGTCTTAACTTGATAGGCAAAGGATGAAGGAGATGTAAATAATGCAGCTGTGGGCACTAATGTCAGGATGCAATGCTGAAAATACGGTTTTTTTTCTTCCTGTAGTTTCGTGCAGGTTTTTAAACAGGAATCATTCGACCGGTGGTTCCAACAAAAAGCCTTACACAGGAGAAGCAGCAGGGCAACTTTCCAGCCCAGGAAATACTGTAGATCCATAACACCTGCTGATGTAGACAGAGAACAGAGAGAGGAATTTGTCCATGATCTCAGCGACAGCACACAGTTTCCTCTGCAGCATGGGTTGCCACCACAGCAAGAATAACAACATCACCTCCAGAGAAAATGTAAAATTAAAAATGAGAGCAAAAAGCAATTAAAGCAGCATATCTCTCTGTGTTAGAAAATGGAATTCGAAATGTTAAGGGTAATCTTTTTCCCTTAATTTATTTGTGAGGTACCCAGAGAACAGCAGTACTGGCATTGCAGACAGAACTTGGAACAGAATGTGGACGGGACTATTGCCAAAACTGAAATGAGCCCCCTCAAGCACAGCGTCTACAGCAAAACACACACAGAGGGAGGAAGCAGTGACAGCAGCGCAGGAACACAACCCTAACCTGCATGCATTAAATATAACCTTGATTTCCCCTTGCTGTTTACCTTGAAGTCATCCACATCAAAAGGCCCCAGAGTGGGATTCACCTACCTCTCCAAAATTGAGACAAACAACACAGTCGAGCCAGAGCTCTTCCACTTCACTTTCTCAGAGGTTAAGGTGCAGCGCAATTCACTCTGCGAGTAGATTTATGGCACAAAATAAAACAATATCTTCAGAGCAGTTGCCATGACATTGTGAGATATAATCTAGTTAAAGATGACAGTTTCTAGATCTGCGGCTGTTGCTGCAAAACAACTTCAAAAACAGGAGCGGAGCTAAATGTTGCAGGACTGTCTTCTCCTCTCTGCTCCGCTGTTTCTCCGCCTGTCGGGTCCAGTCAGTGAGTCACGTAGGCGTCACCTTGTTTTCAAGCAGTTTCCTCCCCTCCCCGACTCCCCCATTTCCTTTACAGTAATGGCATTTTTTTTTCTCCTTTGTGCTTCAAATCAGTGAACTTTCCATTGTAACAGCCCCCCCCCCCCTCTTCCTCATTCCCAACCTGCCCCGTCCTCCTCTGACCTGCGTCCAAACATGCTCGCACAACAGTGCACGTTCGATTCGTATTTTCACACCACTGTTGTTGCACTGTTTGTAAACCGAGATAAATGCAATGGTATTCTTTTGAAGGGAAACCAGTGACAATGTTGGAAGTCATTATAAAATAGGCTTTGTGCTGCGGGCTTCTTATCCAGCACGAACACTGTTTGCCCCGCAGACACAACACATTGCCTTGGATTGTAAAGGGGAAGTAATACATGAATTACTCTATTATTCTTTTTTTTCCAATAATTGTCTCACACATGCAACTGAGAAACACCTTCGAGCCTGTAAAGTGGGAATCCCGATGATTTTATGTTTCTTCCACTGGGATTATTCAGAAGAAAAACCCTTAAATACAAAGTCTGCTTCATAGGCTAAATGAGATGCTGATTTAGTGGAGTCACATTCAAATTATGCTCATATTCTTTTATACATCTGAATTTATACCTTAGCTGGTTTCATGAACTCTCAGAAATAAAAACATCTGTCGAACAGGATTATGTAATATGATTGAAAGCTCCAGAACAGCTTCTAAATAGACTTTGGGATGAGATGGTTTTGTCAGCTATATGCCTCTTTTACACAACTAGAGCAGTGAAACATAATCTTGCACTTTCTCTCTTCATGAAACGCATCCTGGGGCACAGATGCAACGAGTGATTCAAAACTGATTATAAATACATTTGTATTTGCAGAGGGTTTATGAATAATCATGGGAATCACAGCTGTGCCTCCCACTGAGTTCTTTGTTGACAGGCGTGCTTGTTTGCTGAAATTAACCAGTGGGTGGCACTAATACATCAGCTGAAAAATATCAACACTTTGCCCTTAGCATTAGCCTCTTTTTCTTCAGCAGACATCATCACTATTAATCATTAATCCATACCATTGCACAAGGGAGTAAATGGAGCAATGAATTGAATGTATAAAAATAGAATTACCCCATATCATTTCATATGCCGCTTCATAGTAACCACAGCAAATACAAATGACATTCGAGTGACTTGTAAGTCAAAAGGAAAATCACCACTTTATACAAAATAAAATAGTTGTATTCTCTGAAAGGTGATATGGTCTTTGCATAACTACTATCAGTTTGGCACTCTATTTTATTGTCATCAATATGGTCGGTTTTGAAGCCTTGATTCCTGCACTTTGGACAATGCCATCTTGTTTCTTTTCAACCAGAAGTGACACGAGAGGGTGGAGCTAAACACAACAGAACGCTGATAAGACATTTTTAGCCGATTTAAATTGTCACAATTAACTGTCACGAACTGAAAAACACTATGAAAGGGTTAAAGTTGGAAGACAAAAACACAGACTGTATAATGCTCTGGTAGCGACCTGTCAATTACAAGGTAGCCATGCCCTAAACCTAAAGCATACCCTGATTTATTGTTTATTATTATCATTCCACAATATGAACATCATGCTGTAATGAAGAAGACATGAAACTATAGCGATTGAGACCATAAACTAATTTTCACAATGTTTACTGAGGTAATAAATCGAGTGAGAAGTAGTCATTTTCTCATAGACTTCTATACAACCAGACTTCTTTTTGCAACCAGAGGAGTCGCCCCCTGCTGGCTATTAGAAATAATGCAAGTTAATGGCACTTCCACATTGGCTTCACTTTTCATAACCTGGAGGTTGTTTCCTGTTTATTCTACAACAATGCATTGCGTTTTGTTAAGTCCATCATATGTTTTGGAGTGTTACACAAGTCTGTAAATTAACTTGAAATGAAGTCTGCAACTTCAGCTCTAAAATGGATCTAGTGGAATAAAACGTACAATATTTCCCTTTTGAAAGTTCTCACAAATGTAAATTGCTTCATGAGCACTTCCCACCACTGGTGATTCTGCTGCAGCGCTATCGCAGGCTGCGGGCCCTTTAAGAGAACAGGTGCGTCTTTGCAGGTAATAGTGGAGAAACAGGAAGTAGACTCATAAATTCGGGAGCACAAACCCACACAGATTATTATTTCAGCACAAAAATGAACATGAAGGCAGGGGGAAAACACTTTGGTAAGTTTCCTACAGCTAACTCCTCTTACCGCAGCTCAGGAGATACTGTTTTGATGTTTGTTTTTGTCAGGTATAATCGAAATTGAATAGCATATATTACAGTAATCATCTGTACAGGCAAACAGAACTGCTTAACATATCAAACAAAGTTATTTTGCATATTAAAAGAGCCTCATCTCTCTACAGACCGGCCTGACTGAAGACATGAGACAACCTTTGCTGCTTCTCAGTCTGTCGCTGGCAGGTAAAAACAACTTTCACTGACAGGTTTTTTTTCCCTCTCCTTCTGCTCCAAATAAGAGTCACAAAAGTCTCAAAAGGAGAGTATCAGTTGTCTCTTCTGTGGGGGGAAAAAGAAACAGGCCGGGGAGGGGACGATGTGGAATTCCAAGCACGCTTAAAAAAACAATTGCATTTCAAACACAAAGCTCGTCTTAACCGCTCGCAAACCTGCGCGGCTGCATTCCCGTTTGTGCACTGACTGCTGAGTGACGTGATGCCTTCAGGGCCTCCTCCCAAGCTGGTAGATCTGAAGTGTTGTGATGATTCAGAGTGAGTATAGCAGGTCATTGTTTCTATATTTGTATGGCATTTAGTAGTTTGTAGTTAGGGATGGGCAGTGCTGCAGTTTTTGATTACAGACCGTAATGATACGTAGTTGTTGCTCATGCATGAACAATGGGCCAACACCGATACTTGGCTATTGGTTAATATGACTTGGCATGTAATAAGATTATTTAGTCCGGGGGTCAGACTGCTTCTAATGACACCAATCACAGAGTTTGCAAACAACTTTGTGACAAAATAACGAAAATCAGCAAAATTACATAATGTTTTACTGCTTCAAAATATTTGTTTAATCAGTGTAATAGGCCACATAGATTTGAAGAGTGGTCTTGTCATTCGCACAACATGGTCAATTTAAAGAATAAAGCTGGTGATGATCTATGTTTTCATTATTGCCACCAAATCCCATAAAGACGACCAAAAGCATACTAACATGTGATGTCTGTGTGTCTACAGCCTGATGTATCTTTATCCATGTCCAAAAACATTTAAAAAACACACGCGAGCCACTGATTGTGAATCAATCTGTCATGTGCCGTCATTCTGCTGTAAATAACACACGAGCACCCAATGTTACTCCGCAGATGAAATTAAACAGATGCACCATTTATTCCTGTTTGTTTAAACCACAGTGCACAGCTGTTGGAAATTACCCCCGAAGAAATGTATTTGAGCGTTTTTTTTAGAGGTTTGCAACTTCAGTAAGAACAAAGCGGGTTGGCGCTACAAACGGAAGCATGGAGAAACAGATTGACACATTGCTGGTTTTGTTTTTTTAATGGGATTTGTTGACAATAACAAAATTATAGAATGATGCCAGCCTTACCTTTTTTGAAGTGCACTGCATTGTAAATTTGCAAAGATAATGTGCACCAAATGAGTATCTATTGTGGTGTTCCCGTCCCAGATTACAGATTGTAACTCCCTACTCGGGTATAATACAGTGTTGGAAGCATAACAATGATCCACTTTATTTGTGCTGCAAGATGAGCACAGAAAATTATTACCAGGAATGTAAATGATATTTTAATTTGTCGATTAACTAAGGACTGTTGTTCAGACATGAACCATAATAATTAAAGTAATGATCAGCAACCTTTTCATATAATTAAATATTCATTTTGCTGCTGTCTGTCTGCGAATCAAAATTGAAATTCAACCTACACAGTACATAAAAGCTTTTTTTTTTTGCCTTTTCTATTCTGAACGCCCGGGGTAAACGTGTTTTGGTGCATAAGAAGGGATTTATTTTACATTTTCAGAACCAGCAGTTAGTTTGGGATTAATGTAGGACATAGGTTGTTAGAATGAACATTTAGACCCACCACCTACCAGTTAATCTCTGTGGTTTATCATCAGTTCAACACAGTTGTTGGCATGGCTGCTGGGCTCACTGTCATTGTTCATTCAAGGTACATATCTGCAACTAAAGCAATTCCATAGTTCTTTATTAATGTTCACTCTTGCAGTCATACTTACAACTTCTTTGAATTGCTCTTGTAAAAACAATCCAACAGCACCACAACACTGTCACTCATTGGAGGTGCCTCCCGTCTGACTCGCGTCTCTTTATCTTTCTGGCTCTACTGATAAAGCAACAAGGCCGGTGATATTTATAATCTGGCACCAAAACACTTCTGATGTCTTTAACAACTCTGTGTGGGGAACCTGAACGCAATCCATCTGGCTGTTGGCCGGTCCTTGTATACTCTGCTCCCCTGTGAAAACCGTCAGAAGGCCGTCCAGTGAGACTGATCGGGACCATATTGATTTGCTTCACTACAATTCATTGGCCAGAGCGTTCCTGCGTGGTAGCTTTATGTGCCAGCAAAACTGCATTGAGTATTCAGCCTGAATTTGTAAAAAAAAAAAAAAAACACAAACAAGGGGGAGGACTGGCAGCAAAAATACAAAAACACTGATTTTCTTCCCATCTTCACTCACACACAGACTACAAACATCATACAATACTTCAATGCCTCTAAAACCTTTGGTTCTTTACGACACTGTTTTTGAAAAATTGCCTATGCACCGCTGATTCTTGAGGAGAGAGACAGCAAATGTGATTTCGACACGGCTTAGTTTAAGTCAGCCCAACAAAAACACAAAATGGATGTTTAGCTTGGGATCACTTACAATCCAAAAAACACGGTGTGAGATCTGCGAGGCAGAATAGAGTGATGACACTTCCTCCCACTGTACAGAAGTGAATCCAAAATATTTTGGAAAAAATGTATTTGATGTGTACTTTTTTGTGTTTGCCTCATATCCCATCCGCTAATGGAGGCTTGTACTGCAGACAGCCACCAGGGGGGCGATGAATATGTTTTGACTTCACTTTTGTGGAGCGGTCATCTTCTTGATCTCTATGATATAAAATATGATGAAATGGAAATACTAAAGTGAAGTACAAGTAGCTCCAAATTACATATAGTACTTGAGTAAATGCACATTCCACCACTGGTTCTCTCTACTTTTATTTTCTTTCTAGTCCTCCTCTCTGCCAATGTGCTGGCTCAGAACCAGGTACAGATCCAGTTCCAGACCGACCCGGTGCTGGTTCGAACCGGTGCTGAGATCGTGTTCACGGTGGTGATCGATGCCCCGGTTTTTTCCTTGACATGGGAGTACCAAGGAGGAGTCACTGTGGGTCTGTGGTCCGGAGCGTCCTCATCGATTAACTCAGGGACCCAGTTCACGGGCAGGACCACCATCACCGCCACCCAGCTCCGAATCCTAGGCGCCCAGCTCCGAGATTCGGGGACCTTCACGGTGGTGGTGGCCCCCACTGGTACAACAGCCCCTAACTCCAGATCGATACAGCTGAGGGTGTTTGGTAAGAGATAAAGAAGTGTGCCTGTGACTGAATTTAAGAGAGGAGAAGAAGAGGCAAAGGGAAAGGTGGGCGGGCGGGGTGAAGTGTGCGGTAGAGGATGGTTTTGAGGGAAGCGATAATGTTAAGGAGGAACAGAAGGGAGTAAAGAGAGAAGAGGGAGGACTTGGGGAGTAAGAGAATTAGTCTGGGAGGTATAATGAAATTAGTGACCCATAGAAGGCGAGGTAAAATTAATGCAAGAGGAGGGGATGAAGCTAGTGGCTCAGGGCTTTATGCTAATAAACCATTTGATATGCAGCGCTCATGCTCTTAGATGTTTGATATTGTAGCTGTCTAAATATGTGGCGTTACATTTACATACAGTCGTAGTATTTGCATTAATTTACATTCAGTACTGTAATGAAGCTTGAACATTCTCTTTTTACTTTCAGTCATCAGCCCACACTGGAGGGATGACGTCAGTCCTTCTCATTCCTCTTACCACCAGCGCTCGTAGGGTGTCAGAGTGACTAAATTGTTAGAAAGACTAGTCTGTAATTGCTGAAAGGTCACATCCCCCAAACTCACAGCAGCTAGTTCATGTCACGGCACATCCGCCTCCTTGAGCACGACTCCCAACCACCTACTCACTCGTAATTTGTATGAGTGAAATAATCCTAAAATATAAAATGCTTCTGCTGAGTCACAGGCAGAAAGTTAGCAAAAATGCAAGTGATTAGAGCTATTTGGTAGCTGCTCGGGTGTTTTTTGCTGTTGCTGCTGCGGTTCTCTCTTAGTCACAGCCTTCCACGTCTGCACGCCCCCCTCTTCTCCCTCTCCAATTATTTAACTTAGGCTGCCCGCCAAGAGGCATCTCGGCTACCACTCACACCGTCTGCCCCCTTATGCGCCATCTGTGCCTCTATCTGAATCCTGTCCCTCCGCAGCTCTCACTTTCTTTGATTACAACAAATTATCCTCAACAGAAACATAAAGCTGCCCTCTATTGTTCTGTCACTCCAACTTTTGGAATGAGCTCTCTCATACTCTCATGTCTCTGTACCTACAGTAATGTTGCCCTTTTTAGAAAACCTTATCTGGGCAATTCTGCTTTTGCAGCTCTTTGGTAAAACCTTCTTTTATTCTCCCTGTAGATGCAGTGGCTGGGGTCAGTCTGTCGGTCCCCTCAGTGGCGGTAGAGGCGAGAAATGTGTCTCTGAGCTGTACGTGGAATGGTGGGACGGATGTTACGGTCCAGTGGGGCAAAGGAGGCGTAGCCATCCTCGCCGACGCCAGGATCACCATCTCAGCTGGCTCTCTGGTCATCAACCCAGCCAGGCGGGGGGATGCCGGGGAGTACATGTGTACCGCCAGCAACCTTGTCAGCGCCCAAACTGCCACAAAGAGCCTCACTGTTTACTGTGAGTTTGCACCGATCGAGACAAGTGGCAGCTAATCTGCTGTAGCCACTGCAAACAACAGTAGCTTATCTACTCCATCTACATTGCACTGCTCACAGTGTCCTGGATTGCATAGGACGTTCTTCCATATGCTTGTTGTGCTGCTTCCAGCTTTGTCTTGATCACGGCATAAAATTCTGATGTGACAGTCTCACACTAATATCCCAACGCACCCAATCACCCCAACAGCATACTTAAGTGGCTCCCAGGCAGCAAGCCCTGGGTTTGAAAAGTGAAGCCAATAAGGAAGTGCCTTAAACTTGGATTCTTGCTAATGGCCATCAGGGAGCGACTCCTCTGGTTGCAAAGAGAAGTCTGATTGTTTAAAGTCTATGAGAAAATGTCCCTACTTATCGCTTAATTTATTACCTCATTAAACATTGTAAACATGAGTTTATGGTCTCAATAGCTAGTTTCAAGTCTTCTTCAATGCAGCATGATGTTCATTTAGAAAATGATGGTCCCATCTAGGGTAAAATAGACGATAAATCAGGGCAGTGCTTTATCTAAATAATTTCTTAAATGCTCTGCATGGTCTATGAATTATGAGAGAATAGTGACAGAAGAAGCGAAGGTGTTGCGTTTAAAGATGATTAACAACAATGTGAAATACAAAAAAAGCTGCATCCTCGCATTTGAGAAGCAAGAATCTGCAAATATTTGGCCTTTTGCAAGATGAATTACATGAACTATTTATTGTATATCAGAATTGGTGTTGACAATTAGTTTTCTTCTGATTTTTGGAAAAATGCGCTCATTCGGTTTCTTGGAAAGAGTTGGACCAGACGATGCATACCACTCTCATTTTTGTCCGCTATATATGAAGCTGGAACCAGCAGCCAATTAGGTTAGCTTAGCATGAAGACCGGAAGCAGGCAGAAACCTGACTCTGTCCAAAGATAACTAAATCTGCCCGTCGACGCCTCCAAAGCTCATTATTTATCATGTTAATTCTCATTTGTTTTATCTGAACAAAAACTGAAATGTAAAACCTTCAAATTGCATAATTCCCAAAATGTCAAGTCATTCCCTTTTTTGTAAAACTCTTGTCATTGCCTCATATAACTTGAAATACAAATAATGTTACAGAAACGAGTTGAACAGCAGGCTGCAGTAATGTATCTGGGTGTGTCTCCTCACTCTCCACTGTAAATATGACTTGTTGAGCCACATGTGTATTCAAGAGGGGGCAGCCATTGGGATTTTAGCTTTTCAAATCCAACAAGAAAGTGCACAGCATCTTCATTAGCTCAGTAACACGCTGACCGGATCCAGGAGGCCTCATCAAAATACTTTACCCAGACGAGGTGACTTAAACCCATAATTGATAAAATGATAAACCCTGAAGCAGAATATATCGTCGAGTTAGCTTTGTTTTTCGGAACACAGATTTTCCTGCTTGTACTTTTGAACCAAACGTTTTTGATGCTGATAACGATGTCCTCCACAACATAACAGATGGCCCTGACACCCCAGTGCTGACCAAGGTCTCCCCGAAAGAGTGTGTCGGTGGAGGGGATGTGTTGGCGGGACAGATTGTGCGTCTCACCTGCTTGTCTGACTCTCTGCCCCCTGCCCTCTTCTCATGGCAACGTGACGGGCAGGCGGTTGCCGCCGACCAGCCGGACAGCGGGGTGCTCAGCCTTCAGACTTTCTCGACGGATGAGAGCGGACGCTACGTCTGCATGGCCAGAAACGGCCTCACCGGTGGCACGTCGGAGCAAGGGACAGACTTGGCAATCGTAGGTGAGTTATGGTGCACGCTGACCTCTCTGTGACTGATGATAATGACGGTTGGTTTTGGACTCTGTTCCCGTATCTGTCTTCACGACAGGAGAGAGAGACAGAAAGTATCCTGGAGATTGATCTGGTGAGAATGTGGTCAAAGTCATTCAGTGACTTTCACACTCACGCTCTCCTCCGTTTATTTTCACTTCTTTGTCTCTCTCGCTGCCATTTCTTCATTATTTGTTTTAAGAATCTTCCCCTCCTCTCCTCTCTTTTCATCCTCTTGTCTGTCTGGGCTCCAGACTCATTATCTTTATTAATCCTCTCCCTTCGACACCATTCTTTCTATTGCAGCCACATGTCTGAATGTAGGGGAAGTGGTGGGGATTGTGATTGGCTGTTTGCTGCTGATCCTAATCATAGCGCTCCTCATCTGGCTCATTGTCTTCCTCGTGCGAAGGAGGCGGGGTAAGTGTGTGTGTGTGTGTGCGCGATCATGGACATTTTGTTTGTCCATTATTTTATTGTATACCACGCTGAATCAAACACTTTGTTAAAGACCTTTTGATGTTCCCTATTTCCATTTATACGTAACAAAATAGCTCAGCCATGTTTTATTGCACCACAGTCATTTATTTTTGTTATTTCTATTATTACAGCACAACAGAGACAAAGTAATACTGCCGAGCTTGTGCAGAAGACCAACCCAAATCCCAGGCCTATAGTAAGCCCCAGTAAAGTTTACGTATGATTCACCATTGATTTTGACTTTATCTTGTCCATGTGATGGTGCTGAATTAACCTTCTCATTCCATCTTTCTTGTGCTGTCTCTGCTCTCCCTCCCCGTCATTTTTCATCTGCTCTCATTAAGCCTCCAGATCCACTACCTAATGGTGCAAGGGATTTGGGCCAAGGTCCCCATCCCCCCCTCTATCACTTGAACACGCACACCCACCACCCTGACCGCATGTACACAGCCCCGCGTGAAACTCGTGGCAACCCACAGACGCTGCCGCTGAACGGGCTTCTTAACTCCGACACACACCAACACAATGGTCACACCCACACAAATGGACTCCTACACAATGCCCCTCAGAACGCCAATTCATACCCACACAATGGCATTGACAACCGGGCTTTCACACACACTGATGCTCAGAATGCAAACGCACTGCCGAACACACAGCAACAAAATCCCAACATTGTCATACAGACTGGCACTAACCAGGGCGGCGCCCAGCCGCCGGCGGTCCATGTCAGCCTTAACACTCCACAGCAAAACAACAATGCACAAATACCCACCATTCATGTCAACCTTACCTCGTACCCAAACACTAGTCAACAGACTCAGGGAGACAACTCATTTCCGCTTACCAATACAACCAATTATAACGCTTCACAAACCCAACAAAACCTGACACATACGGGGCAATCAAATCCCAGAATGCAAAGTGGGCAGTCCTATCCTAGTGCCATAGAAGCCGGTCACCAAGATCAGCCTGGACTAGTCCCGACTGGATACACACATTATAACAGTAATAACGCTCCTCAGCAAAATGCCAACACGCAGACGTATCAGCAGGAGCCAGAGTCTCATCGCCGGTCCGATAGAAACTCTTGGGATCTCCTCAGAGGGACACCAGCGTACGCTCCTCAGCGAAACGCCAACACAGAGACCTACCAGCAGGAGCCGGAGTCTCATCGGCCGTCCAATAGAAACTCATGGGATTTTCTCAGAGCGACACCAGCGTATCCCAGCGGCACGCTTCAAAGAGGACAGACATCACCTGAGTACACTTCTGACTATACAGACTACACTACCCATCCTCCCATACAAGTGGCAAGAACGCCAAACCGATCCCAGCCCCGACCTCAGAGCCAAACCACTTCCCGGAGCAGAGCTGCACCCAGACAAGATGCACCGTCAGCGGACAGACGGACACGGAGCCGCTCAGCTGATCTTCAAGGCCCAGACATTCGCAGTGTAACACAGCTTGAGGCTGAACACCACACACAGAGAAGTGGCCACACACAAACAAAGGGAGCTCAGCGAGACATCAGAGGTTCGTCTGGTAGCCAGACCGCCCCTAGGCAGGAAGCCCCACACAACAATAACCCCCAGGCAATGCCTCTCATAAGCCAGCAGGCCTCTGTAGGCCGCTCTGCTCTGCCACAAGGACCGGTGACACAACAGGGACTGACTGCACCGCGGGGTGCAGATTCAAGAGCTTTGGCTGATCCTAATCACCTTCCACAGGCACACATGGCCCAGCAACAGAGAGCAGTGCAGATCCAAACACCACCACAAGGCCCGGGCAGACATACACATCCGGTCACAAATGGTGCCAATCAGCCTGGCCAAGGAGGCACCGCTCCAGTCCCACACTCCTCGGCCCAGAGTAATCCCAGTAACCTAACCCAGGCTGCACTTACAGCCCACACTGAGAGGGCTCAAACATTTCAGAATCGGAAACAACAGACCCAGGCTGCTCTGCTTCATCCCGGACCACAGGCACGTGTTCCTGCTGCTGCGGCTCAGCACGCGCCGCCTCCTCCCCCCGTTATCCCCCTCGCACAGTTCCAGACCCTGCCCAAGAAGCAGCACAAATCCCCAACTAGAGGTCCTCAGCCCCCCAGACCTCCTGTTAACATACCGGTTCAACAGCGGCCCACCAACCACCACCACCATCCTGGAAATGGCGGACAAAGGCATGCCCATGGCCACAGGCACCCCTCCCACTTCACCCAGCCACAGCAGGTGAGTGAGACACAGCGTGGTGTTTTGAAACTGCAGCCCACAGTAGCCATATGTTTATTGATATTACATATTTCCAGCACACGGTTCTCTCCCAGATGTGCACTTAAGGCTGTCGTATCATGTCATGCTTCATGTGTATCATTATGCGTGTGTGTCGGGCCGTCTCTACCTACAGTGTCACCTCAACAGTTTATGCTTTTGTCAGCAGTGTGAGTTTCTTGAGGGATGCTTGACGGCACTTGTAAATGGATGTTGCATTTTTACGATTGGCAGTCTTCTTGGTGCCATAAAAATGTATTTAGTCTTGAGTGTTTGTGACACTGTGGCGTTTTTTTTTTTTAAAGTAGCATTGTGTGTCGGAGGTTCTGCGTGACATGTTGGCAATGAAGGGCTTGTTGTGTCTTTCCAGCATCAGAGTCCCAGAGGGAGACCAAGATGATGACAGATGTCAGCAGACTACACTCTACAACTGTCTCGCATGCATCTACTGACACAAACAAACAGCTGACAGACGTGCTCCAATGTACCACCAAGCAAGACTGACTGCACAAGGTTCCGCTCTCCGAAACGCTGCCACACACTGGTGTCTCAGTCATACAGTCCGTTTTTTTTAATGAAGGAAATGAACATGTCTCCTATGGGGATGATACAAATTGTACCTTTTTGGAATATAATCTTACTGTCCTAGAAATAAAGGACAAATTATCTCAAGGAAGGAGGCTAAATGTGCATGATTTAAAAAAGTTGCATGATGATACTGGAGGATGTTTCAAAGAAATGCTCCCCCATCAACAACCCCTCTCTCCAAACACACACTAGACCCACATGTATTGTACTATTTTGTCTTCTGAAGCACTGGTCATGCATCAGACTTTGCCGAGAGCCTGCTCAGAGTAGACAAGTTCAGTGATCCATAGCTCTCGACCAAGCTCGCCTCCCATCATCCGTTCATCATCAAAACTTAACACTACCTTGACAAAATGCACTTGAGGTGCTGGCATGAATATGTGTGATTCATCTGTTAGTGACAGACAGTAAGGGAATTGGCCCCTGGGTGACGGTGACAATTATAGAGGAAGAAATTCGACATAGTGGTGGTCTTTAATGTACATGGAAGTATTTATTTTGCCCCTTGTGTTTACAGATGCCTCTTATGACACTTCTCAATTAAGCAGATTCGCCTCAGTGGCGCTCAGAAGTAATGCTCAGCTAACTATGAAGGGGTATCCCACAAATGGATGGGCGCTTATTAATTAAATGACTTGGGGGGGGGGGGGGGGAATAATCACACCCTTGCATGAATGAGGTCAGCACAAAGACTTGAGCTGCCACGCTTTCTGCTGAAAAAGCACAATGTAACAGTGTTCTGTCTGCACTGGGTCATGGACAGCACATTTTAAACAATGGGATGCTGTTATTACTTTTACAGATTATGTATTTATTGATTTATAATGTTTGTGCTTTATTTTGTCTTGTAATTGATTGTGATTGTTTAGGTTGCACCAATTGATGTCAATGCCATTGTTATTGAATAAATGTTAATTTCATGGATAAAACTGGTTATATTAGATGTTTATTATTGTCAACAAATCCTGAATGAACTGATCCGACAAACAAGTGACATATCTATCATTCCTCTGTGCCATAGAGCTCCATTGTTGTCCAATAAAAACACATCAGTGAGCTACACATTTGCTCTGAGTGACATTAATATTACCATAAACATGAGCTCTGTAGTTTATTGGAGACGATCGCACACACGCTATCCTGCTGCTGTAAATTCACACCAGCACCAAATGTGTATTACTCCCCAGCGGGAAATAGTCCACAACGTATGCACTATCTGCTGCTGTGAGAGTCCCATTTTACGAAAAAGCTACAGTGTCCAGCTGTTGCAGGAAATTACTTAGCCTTTTATGAAAACGAAACTATTTATTTGCAACCTGTTTTTTTTTTTTTTTTACTCAAGATTTATATCTTTAGAACCACAAGCAGAGAACGGATGTCAAACGTACGCATTGTTTAAAAAATAAAATAAAATCTTTTTGTGGAACTTGTTGACAATAATGCCTCATCCTTTAAATCAAAAGACATAAGCTGAACATCCAAATTTGAAAACCGACATGAACAAATATGCAGCACATCTGGCGGATCCAACCAAACATCTGGAGCCTGAGATTTACTTTACTGCCTTGAAAAATGGTGCTGTTTTTCAGAAAAGGAATGCTCGTATATAGTTAATACAGATGTTGAATATTCGTGTGAGAAGCTGCAAGCACGGTATTTCAGTATCTTTGCTCCTCAGGAAAGGATTTGTACAGAATTGTTCCAAAATCACATTTTCTCAATAAAGTTTTTGGAGAACTTGGGTGAAGTCTACTGCTCAAACTGTTCAATCAAATTCGGCGCATTGTTATATTTCTTACCACAGTTGAAGTCACCTGTGTAGACTATTCACAGCACAATGCACAATCATGACTTTATTTTACCTCTACTTTCAAAATACAGCACATTCTCCCAAACATGAGGATCTTTTGATTTTCAGTACAAAACACCTCCTTGTGCATGTTGACAGAAAGACCACAAAAACACATCTATTTATTCTGGTGCTCCTCTGAATCACAGAGCTGTTTGCAGTCTGAGCATATTTCTGCTCACTGTGTCTATAGTGCTAATTATGCATGGTGCCTGTGTACACCGAGCGCTGTTGTTGATTCTCCTCAGATGAATCTGTTCCTCTGGCTTGTTGTGGAGGTGCAGAGCGTGTGTTTGGATCACAGCTTCATCAGTCTCCCAATCCCCTGCTCCCACTTGTACGTCACCTCTGATGAACAGTCCTGCTGCTCACTATTGGAGACACTTCACGGTAGTCTAGCACCGTAATGAGTGGAGATGGAGTGCATTTGAGTACCTGGTGCTAGAAAAGGTTGCGGCACTGCCTACACCGGCTCCAGATGAAAGCTGTGATTTATGAAAAGTTTGGAGCAGTTTTACAAATACTGTTCCTGCCGTCTTTTGAAGTGAAGTGTGTTGTTTTGTGGCTTAAACAACTGGAATTACAAGACCCTGTGTCGTCTTAAAACACACGACACGGTAAACCTCAAACGCTGATGTGGCCTCCTTTCCTGGGCCAATTTGCATGCAAATCTGCTGGTGTTGTTTTATTATACTGATTTGCCGTGATTTACTGTGACTGCCGCAAGTAATTGTAATTGTTTACGCATCCCTTTGGAAGCATAAATTAAAGGCAGACATAACTCAAGTGCGCTGCGTGCAAATAGGCTTTTTTTTTTTACTATTGATGAATGCTCGTTTTTGGTGTGTGTCAAAATGCAGCAGCAGAGAGCTTTCTGGCCTCAAGTGTGTGTGTGTGTTGATTTTACTCTGGAGACTATTTGCACAGGAAAACTTAATACAACAAGATGGGCAATATAATCTGAATCCAATTTTAATTTAAATTCAGTCCAGCTCAGCAGGCACACATATTTTTGTAGATTTGATGGCATTTTGTACTTTATAATAACATAGGAGGTTCTATAAGGGCCAGGCAGAATTAAGTCGAATTAGTGAATCCCCTCATGTGAACAAAAAGTCATGATGCCACCTTTATTTTTGTTCTTTTGTTCGCTGCAGTGATTATTCTCTACCACCACAATAGTCCTCAGAAGTCCATATCATCATTGAAGTGAGCGGGTTAGTCCTTTGATATCCATGTGCCCATCCCTGTCAAAGTGTCCTTGAGCAAGACACTGAACGGCTGCATCTGCACTGACCTCACTGACACCCCCCCTTTAGTGAAATGCCACACGAGTCTCAGAGGAATATGAAATGAAACAAATTCATGATTAAACTTTACACACCAGGGCAGCTGAACAAAAAGACCCAACATGCTCGAGTGTGACAGCATGACCCTGAGTTTATAGCTTCAGTCTGTGCCACAGCCAGTCAAGATGTCCTTGAGCAGGACAGTGAATCCCCAACAGTTCACTGACTGTAAATCGCTCTAGATGGGAGTGTTAAAAATGTAAATCACACAAACGGCACTGTGGCAGCCAGGGACTCCATGCCCTGTCATCCCACAAGGGGGAGCCATGAGAGAGGATGTTTTGAGGTTATCTGTTGATCACTTTCCACCCTTTTTTTTATTTTTTTCATCCTCAAGGCCTTCACCATCTGACTGCTGAAATTAAAATACAAGCCATAGGCAAAGCTATTCCTGTCTTTAGTCCGGCACACAAAAAAGCAAAAGAAAAAAAGAAATCCAGTCGTGTGCAGCAACAAGGAAACCCTCAGTTGTCATTTGGCTTGTTATGCTTAAAGGTGAACTGTTGCCTTCAGGGATGCATATCAAATACAAGAACTTCAAAGAGTTTTGTGTCTTATCGTAATCTTTTGTTGAGCGTATCATGTCGTGTTTCATATTGTCACCATGCTTTCTCTTTTGAATAAAGACAGGCTTATTTACTGATACTTCTCAGTAAAACAAACTGAAGAGTTCTTGTTGAAATTCAGCGCCTTAAAGCCTTTGAAATAGATCTTTTGATATCCTCTGTCGCTTTAAAATACAATAACTTGTCCTAGATAGTATTGTAATGTAGATACACATTCATATTTACAGATGGTTTCCCATGTTGTAAAGCCGATGTTTAAAGGAATGACATTGCATGCTGAAAATGACACCAATCATAGCTACACACATGACACCAAACCACTAAACACTGTTTTAACGGAAACATAGAGCCACAGTTTAGACTGAAACCACAGACGAAAAGCGGAAAGAAGATGCACAGACGTCTTCTGTTAGGAAGTTCAAAGAAGCAGCACTTTCTTCGAATTGCAGCGCAGATAGTTCTTCTCATAATTAAGCCATGTGTTGCAGCAAAAAAAAAAAATCCAAAGTCAGCAGAAGGAAAGAAAGATGATCGCACAAAACAGAGCAGATGCACGAGTCACTATATGTGAGCCAAGAACATAAAGGAAAGCATCACAGTTACTCGCAGTTAAGACGAGGCGTGATTAACAAAATGGAGTTACTGGCTTTTGCGCAAGCTTTCTGTTTATATATTCCATTTGAATGCGCTTTGATCCACTTTCTGTGTTTCTAGCGACGCTCTTACGAAGGCTTAACATAAGAGAGATTAGTGTTGGTCACAGCAGACCAATTGAGACAGTAGCAGCAAAACCAGTGTATTGATTTGGGCAACAGTGTTTTCTATTGCTGTGAAAAGAAGAACGTGTTATTTCTTCCGTCAAAAGTGACGTAGTTCTGTGTGCAATGCTCGCACAGCACACTCCAGTAATTGCGGAGCCTTGTTCAGACTACACCAAACACTGCTACAGGCCATGTAACCAACCCACACACCTGAAAGAAAACAAGAGGTTCAAACATCCCAACAAACCAACATGAGGTGCCAGAGATCAGTGTATGAATCCAGAGGGAGATCCGCAGCGTGTGGACAGGACAGACGGCTCAGCTGAGTGTGTTTGTGTCTACTGTAAGTTGTCCAGATTAATAGTGGAGGGGATGAAGAGAAAAGTTGCCTTTATCTATCCATCCCTCTTCTGTCATGCGGAGTAATGGTGCTGTATGTGGCAGTAAGAGGCTGATCAAACAAGCATTTCTGTCCTACCTGCCATGCCTGAAGTGTAGACCCATATACTTTTTTTTATCATAAGTCAGTGGAACTTTAAACACCCTGCAGGATAGAGGCTAAACTCTGCTTTTAGCTTGACTTATGTTTACGCGACACTGGGTGCATGGATTTCAGTCACTCCTCGACTGGTTTATGCCACTGGCCTACTTTCTTGAGACCGTAAAGCAGAGCACACACAATCAGAAATACTCATAACAAAGGTACAGTGTGTGTAACTGAAGGCAGGTTTCTATCTGAACCGCTGCGTAACTGCACCAATATCTGCACAGCTGCTCTGCAAGCTCGCATGCTGCAGAGTATAGCCTCCTATAAACTATAGAGTCCGCTTAACAGTAATGATGTGCTCACGTGCTCTTCCTTGCACGGTGGACTGTGTGCACTTTCAGCCATCACCCATGCCAATACAGATACCGGTAACCTGTTGTCAGCCGATAGCATTGGTCAGGCTCTCGTGGACATCCCTGCATCCTCCACTAGGTGAATGAATGTGTGTTATTTGATAAGGATGTGTTGCCCTACTTATTTGGGCTCAGCAGCTCAGTCTGACTACTTTAAAAAAAATTCTAAATATATCTTTTTACACCCACGGGAGCAATGGAGAATGGATGTGAGTGACAGATTTGCCAACGGTAATTAATTTATCTGAGCTTTAGCGACTCATTTAACACTTCTGATTGCAGTATCTTGTTGAGTCAAATTTATTTGCATTGGTTTCAGTCACAGTTATACTCTAAAAAGAATATTAGGGGTTTAAAACAATGACAACACACACACACACACACACACACACACACACACACACACACAAACATTAAATATGATTACAGCTGTGTCATACTGTGTAGTCAATCATTAATTTACTGTCTATACACCATTACGGATGCTTCGAAGGAGAAGTCGTAGTTTTCACAAATACATTAATAAACATTTAAATGACCCTTTATCTGCCTACATCTACATTATAGTGTTTTAAACCATTTATACAATGCTTATGAATGCTAAATAGGGAGGTTGAAATAAAGTGTTACCAACAAAAATCCGATGGAAACATATAGTATATTTGGAAGGCCCTAAAGCTGCCGGCTTGCTTCAGAACTGCTACTGAACCCCCCCCCCCCCCCACCCCCGAATTGTGTCGAATAATGTCTTTAATTTCACGAAACTGATAATCTAAGATTCACACCCACTAAGATTCACAGCTGACCCACTTCTGGTCAGCTGTGTGGAGGTGAGAAAGGAACAGAGGGCATCGCTATGGATGCCTTTATGCACCGTTATCCCCATAAACAGGATACGATAAACGTCTCCCTCCTCTAGTACTACTACTACTGCTACTCGTATAAACACGTCATCCAAGTATTGACTTTTGAGAATCTATTCATTGCTTTAGCCGTATGCATAAAAACTACCAAATCTTTGTTCTTTTTTTATTTCATCTGTAACGATACTAATTAGTGTATTTCCAGAAGTCATTTCCTAGCATCACTTTAGGCTCTGCTAAATCGTGATGGGCTTTTGTCATCATCTCTGTCATTTAAAACCAAATGATTAATCCTGAACATATAATTGATAATCAAAACGGATTGGTTGCAGACCTGTGAGCACCAACATGTTCCTGCTCATTTCTTTTGCTTGACCTTATGTTGCAGAATGTGTCCCCGAAAGCCTTGGAACGTCTCTGCCCTTCAAAATGCCACTGTTGTGCCACGTGGCCTCATGTTCAGCAAGCCTCCAGAGGAGTTAACGGTGACATTTACAAAATGTTTTGGCAGGGCTCACTTATATAGAATTGCTCACTATCATATATTTTTAAACAGCTTTTGATAAGGGAACTATTTTCAAAGGGACGTTGAAGGTCTTTAGGAAATGACATTTTTGCTAACCTTAAAAAAGTCTTTCTATCAGCCTGACTAAACAAAAGCTCTTCAAAGGAGCACTGTGATTTACATTATTTAGTATTAATCTTTCCATTCTGCACTGGCAAAGATTTTAAAGATGATATATAGAGCCCTAAAAGCCGGAATCTTTATGATACACTATTCCTTAACAGTTTAAATTATTAATGCATTTTGCATTTTGAGTTTCCATGTAGATACTTTAGAAGTCATCAGTACATCGATTGCTGCTCTAATGTATATGTATTGATATTAGTGTCTCAGCTATGAGCATCTGGGTCCTGCAAGTATACTCACCATTTTCTGTTTGTCAGAAACAGTTTAAGATTTCTGCATTTGTGTTTTTGTCAGCGCTCTTCTTGCTATTTTGAGGTGGGTGAAGCTCTGTTGGAAAGAGCTGATGTCACATAATCCGTGTTCCAATCAGAATTTAGAAACATGTTCTAAGTGCAGTAACTAACAGGAGGCTGGTGAACTGTTTCAGGAGTTTAGTTTTCTTGCAAAACAAGAACGACAGTCAACAAGGCTCTCTTACTTAAATCAGTTACGGCCGTCAAACTACGGTGCAGAACTTGAGCTAAACTTCTAGAAGTGTCTAGTACTGACACGTGTATGAGAATCCAAGATTCAGCAAGCAGATAATACTAACAGTACAGAAGTATATACTGTGTGTATATATATATATATATATATATATATATATATATATATATATATATATATATATATATATATATATATATATATATATATATATAGTTTCATTTTCAAGAAAATTAATGCTTGTACAGCTCAACCAGACCACCAGGCTTAATACTGACAAACATAAGATGATCGTCTATACAACCATTTGGTTTGAGGCTATCATCAGTAAGACACGCATTAAACTAAAGAACTGTTTCTCTCTCCTTTGACCTTTTGAATCTATTTTCATGTCTTAATGTGCATCCCAATAATAAAAAAGTAATAAGTAATAAAAGTAATTTCTAGTAAGAAAGGGAATAAGGAAGAGCAGTTATTGGTATAAGAGAAGAAGAAGAGTGTTAGCGTGAAATCATCAGCGGCTGACTTCTCATCTAAATGCTCTCAAATGTTACCGAATGTTCCCCGCGGCGATCATTAAAATTTCATCTCACCTGAACACGGCGGCTCAGTTGCTTCCCCCGCTCCTTTTTACGCTGCAAAGATATTAAAGAGGTGTATTCTGTACATCTATTGGGCAATTTCACACTCTAATCAGAAGAGCAGGGACTTTCAAGTTTCATCGACCTCCAAGAATGAGCGTGATGCCGCCGTCTCGTGGCTCCCGTCCAATCGGGGCTTCCTTTTATCTCGCCAATCACCCACTGTTTGACAAAACCATTGATTCAACTCTCTTTTGCTCCCATAATGAGATGCATTTTAAGTGCTATTCTTTTTGATCTTTCAAGATATTTATCATCTAAGCTTCTGGTCTGAGGATCAGCAGCTTCTCAACATCAGTTCAGTGTATTTATCGCTCTCTGCAGTTGTTCAATGAACTAAATTCTATTGGCTGTGAACTGACTGAAAGCATTTTGTATTAAAGACCTTGAACCATCACTGATTCATTCAGACAAGTTTTGCCTGAAAGTCAGAACTATATTAGTCATCAAGGAAGTTTGGGTTGTAAATAAAAAGAAGACAAATGATGGAGGCCGCTTTTCAAATAAAGGCAACATAATAGACTGTCGGCGCAGAGAACAGCTCAACAAGCTCTGTAAACAATCAACAAGCTGTTTCCTGTCGTGCATATTCATCATTTTCAGGCTCATAATAAAGGGCCGATGACGCGAGAGCATTATTGCTTCGGAACCTCAAACATTAATGCTGTGCTGATCTCTGGCCACTTTTCAAAGCACACGTCCATACATCCCTCAGCTCCGATATCAGCGGTGCTTTTACAACCACTTTGTGACTTCCCAGCAACACCACGATAACCCAATAAAGGCCCACGACTTGGATTCATTGTGTGTGACTTGGCCTTGTTCCCAGAAGGGGGAGAAGTTTGAAAAATCTTCACATTGATCATAAGCTTTAGCGTAAAACTCATCTTGGGTTTCCGTGTTTACAAGACTGACTCACACAAAGCCGGGTATCACCACATGTTGTTGGCTGAAATAATAATTGCACATGCTGGCAGTGAGAGTAGACTGCACAGCACTTTGAAATGAGACTACACAATAGTTTCCTTTTGATATTTCTCTTTAAAAGGAATTGATGTGATGATTATAAAGCTGATTAGTTGGTATGGGCGGGGGAGCCAGGGGCTGGAAATCTATTTTGCCTCCATTGCTTTCACACTGCCATCTATTTTTCTCTCAGATTTCTGTTGTTCTTTGGACTCAGGTCAGACTTGATAAGGCTGCCAGCAAAATGTACAAGATTATCTTTTCAACATAGCGAGCTTTATTTTATGAATGTGTCACTGGGAATAAAACGAGTCCAGCTGCTGTACATTGGAAGCAAAGTCACTCTTTAAATGACAATATGGTGGCTTAACAGCCACTGAACTCTTCTGTCGGGAAGGGGGAATTATATTGTTATTTTTTTTCCCCTCCTCTGCCATAAATATAAGGAAGCTTATAGGTTCATGCTCTGGGTATTAACAGAGGGATTAGCAAGGAGGCTCAAGTCCGTGAAGCACAGAGCCACAATCTCTTCATTGTTGAGATATCTACTTGAGGTAACACAATTAACTATTTATTTCAAATGCGCTGGGGTCTTAAAGAGGCAAGATGTAAGTGGATTTCAGTGGCAGTCATGTGTTGCATCTGACCCGTTGTAGCTGTGCTCACGGTCCTGTGTGAGACAATGGTTAGTCTCCTCGGAGGGCGACCAAAACAAATTTGCTGATAAGAGGCTGCTGAGTCTGTCCATGTAAGATGCTGTTCTGAAAATGGACAAATCAGCTGTGTGAGGTAGCAAGCCAGCTGTTTCTATTGTGTTCATTAAAGTGGAAATAGTGCAACGTATTATAGTTGATATCAACGACATTTTTAAATGTATAAAGCCCATTAGGCCTCAGATCAATGGAATGCTATGGGAGGCCTGCAAGTTAAATATTCTGTACAACCAGTGGTGTACCTAAGTAGTACTGTACAACCTAAATGTAATTGTACTTCCTCTTATTGAGTATTATGCTGCTTTATATTTTGTTCTCCACAACAATTCAGCAGGGCATGTTACTTTTCAGATTCATTTGTAAGATTGTCATACGTTTTTTTATGTTGAATCTTAAAGAATATTGTTTTATCATCTCTCATTAATCATCTCGTGTTCCCTCAGATTTATCTTGTGACCCTTTACAGGGTCCTGACCCCTATAGATTGGGAACCACTGTACACTACCCAACTGCAAAGTAGTTGAAATGAGCTCCGCCTTGAGCAGCTTCAACAGTAAGATAGTGCTTAAACACTGATGGTCAGTATTACAATCTCACAATGTGATGAATAACAATATATCAGTCTCATGAGCCTAAATGAGTACTTTTAAAATGGTACTTCAAAGGAGCTGTAAACTAAATTCAGAGTCTGGTCAGGGTTGCCTCCACATGGCTCTCACTGGAGTCTGACTGACCAAACAACGAACAGAGCGGCTCGGATAACAACAAACACAGAGGGAGAACAACTTCCTCATTCTCTGCTCAGAACACCATTACTCCACTTTATCTTTAGCAAATAGTTGTTTGTGGCTATATTAATGCTCTGTATCCTGTATATAGGACCTTTACGTTTTTCGCAGACTTTAACATCTGTTTATTTATCGCAATATAGTTATCATGATTTTCAACAATGTTACAGCATACTTTCCTAATATGCAGCTCTAATTTTTTCCTTACTGAGTACTGCACTTATAGATCATATTTGTCTTTAATACAGCAGCAGAACTTAGTAGCAGGTGATGAAAAAAATGTAACTTTTGTGTTTTCTTCATATGGAGTTTCATGTGTTGACAGTTACCTCGACAGAATTTTTTATTTTATTTTTGTTCCTTCCTCTTTCTCATAAGACATTAGGAAGCTGAGAGGTTGTTGATTTACTGTAAATGATGTAAATACAAAAATCAAGGAGGGGGAAGCGGACAATCACGTCCGCTTGTTCAGCCACTCGTCTCCCACCTCCTCTTTACAGCTCTTCAACAGGCTGTTGACGACATGCAGAGCAGCTCTTGTGCATGCTGCCCATGTTTGTGCTCTTTAACAACACAAGCGCTCTGACACTTAGCTCGCAACAGCCGTGTCAATTGAACTTCAAAGTGGCCTTTCCCAGCGAGCACAAAGCAGAGGGACGCAGACGGCCGCTTTATTTTCTGGTTAATATCATAGTCCAGAATGGTGGCTCGCATTAAACTCCAAGCAGGTTTCTGAAGGCCGACACTAATTCCTCTATTTTACGGTTAATAATTTCGGAGTCTGATGTTAATTAACACAAGAAAAATTAGCTGCTTCCGCCACATTTTATTCCGTAATGAAATATTCAGAGACTCCACTGGAAACTAAAACACTCCTTTAAAATACTCACTAATGCAATTCGTCTATAGTTAGCAACTCCATTAAGCACTATTGCCCACCCTCTCTATTTAACCTCTAGGATACTTAAGAGGAAAACAACATAGTGAGGGCAATAACGTATATTTGTTCTGGAAAAAATAAAATAAATAAAAGAGAAGAACAAATCTTTACGGATTGCTCCGATGTGGAGAAATTGTTTCTGATATTTGGGACCTGATACATTGGCACGCTATTAAATCTGTCTACTCCTCGGGTTTTTGTAATGTATGATTCTATTCCGGCTGCTTCAGTAACCACAGACTTCTGCTCTGCAGGCTTTTCTCTCTACCTCAACACTGTGCGTCTGAGCCGTGTCCTTGTTCTATTTTGTGTGCTCCTTCACAAATATCACTTTGTTGCATCAGCTTTGTCTGACTTCATCCCCAGTGTCCCAAACTCTGAAAAGCCCCTCAGGGTTGTGGGTCTGCTGGCTGCCATTCACGACCTGCTGTTTTCAGACACTCAACCTGTCTGACGCTACCGGGGAAAGTCCCTTATTTCCGCTTTACGCACAAACACACCTGCAACACCTGCCTGGAACCTCCTTCTTTGTTTATTTTGTTAATTTATAAACACACAAATGAACTCGGGAAGAATGACTCAGCCCTCTCTGTTGCCCCAAGGCTTGTCAATGCCCCCTGCAGTGCCCTACTGCTGCTGCTGCTGTCGCTGCTGAACCGCAAACACTAATCTCTGCTAGAAATATACAGTATGCATCACTATTGCTCAACAAGTCCTCCAAATGAAACCACAAAACACGTCCATCCTCTCCAAAACAACACATTTCTGATTTAATTTACATTTGTCTATACTTTTACGACCGCATAAAATAAGTCACATTTTTCCAGCAGCGTGGGTTTGCATTCAGACCTCCATGTTTGGAGATAGAATATACAGCAAATATGTCATAATTTCATGTAAGGTACCTGAACAATATGATAGATCTAAATTTGGTCTGGGTTTGGAGAGGGGGGGATTTCATTATTTTTGCGGCCCTGCTCCACCTCCTCCAGCTTACTCTGATAATAATGATTCTATGAATAATACATTATAATAATTATTGCACGTAAAGCTATCAACTAAATGAGAAAATGTTTACTGATCTAACCTTTTTATGCTTAAATTCAGCTCTATGTACAGTGCATAATCTTCCTTTGGCCTTGGCTTCATGTGAAAAATGATATTCTCTCTCTGATATCATTTGAGAGGATGAAAAAAAGTCAAATATGGAAAGTGAAAGTGCAAAATGGGACTACTTGCTGAATAAGGTTGTCCTGAAATGATGAAATATCACCAAGCGTTACAGGGAAGTTTGAGCTCAAACAACATCCCCCCCCTCCCCCCCCCCCGATGTCACTCTGTAAAACCAGCTCTTGCAGTGGAACACACCAGCTTGCATAATACAATGTGATCGTACGAATGTATGTGTGGAATACAAATGTGATGATTTCAGACAAGAGCACATTGCCTCAAACTCAAACATTTTCTTCCGTGGTTGCTCGTCTGGGGTGCGGAGGCATGCAAGAAGTTGAAAGAAGGTTTCTGAATGAGATTAATAGCATGGGGCAGGAAGTGACTGACGTCGTAAAGGGGACAAATACTTAAGAAGGACTTGAGTCAGACGGGTAACAAAATATCCAAAACTCACACATGGGAATCAAGTGTTTAAGGACTTAGCTCAAGTGAAGGTGCCTCAGAGTGATTTACATACATTAGCCAACATCAAATAGACTCTTTGTACACCTCTGAGTCATTATTACTTCAAAAGCTCGTTTCTCTCACTTTGTGGAATTAGCCGTGACTATCTGCGCTTTCACCTGTTTCACCTATTTTATAGAAACTTGACCCCGCTGTGATATTAAGAGGTAAATATAAAAAGGCCATTGATCTCTAACATCCCTGGGTTGTTTATTTCTGCAGCATACAGAATAATCTCACAATGGGAAGTCAAATCAGTCTTCTCTGAATAAACCACAAGTCATGTTTTTATTTTTTTTACTACTATTGTGTACAGTACAGTATGTGGCTTCTCAAGTAACTGGCCGCTGTTTGGATAACCATAGAGCTGGCCCTGCTGCCCTCACCACATGGTGTAAAGGGAGGGAATGCCCTGACAGCCAGTCATCACTTTTGTGTCAAATGTCTTTCTTTCTCATAATAAAGAGGCGTCCATGGAAGCAGTGGGCATGGATAACTAAATAAGATTTAATAACCTATGATCAGGCCGGCTTGCAGGGACCGTCTGCGCCACTCGTATTGCAAAAAAGGCCAGTTGTTACCACAGTAACCGTGTTTGGCGAGCGTGGGAGATAAATTGCTGCAGTATCTCCCTAATAATAATTTCTATTATCTCCGCCGGTTGTTTAGATTATCATGCAAATAAGGGGACGTGCCGGCCGACAGCAGGTAGGAGCTGGAGGCAGGACATCAAATAAAACAGTTGAGCAATCGCCACATGTGTGCCAAGAAACACGCAGTGGAATAAGGTAAGCAACAATTACTACTTGTTCTTGACATGGTTTCTTTTTAAGAAACCTTAAATAGGAAGCGTGCAGTTTTTTTGTAAAATGTGTGACCTGAAAAACGACCACCGCAGAAAAGGAAGTAGCTTGAATAGGTGTCAATTCTTCAGTTTCTTCACACTTCTCTGTAAAGCATTTTTAAAAAACCTCCCCTCTGGACTATAAGAGTTAACTTCTGTCTCACGTTGCTCACTTTTATGTGATGCTGCTCATTGCATAAAGGGTAAGAAACTAGCTTTTCTTAATTATTTTATTAAGGTTATTTTCTCTTGAATTATTTATTTTCTGCTAATTTTACAATTTTACTTCAGTCTTTATTCTCTATTTCCTTTATAAAAAGATGCAGGAATTAGATACAGATGTTGTTTTGATGACAAAAGTGTGTTGTGACACTGGACCAGCTAAAACGTTGAGACACTCATTTCCCCGGTCATTATGTTTATGAGGGTCATCACTTTCTCAACATGTCTAGTAAATGTGCATGTACTGAAAACGGGCTGGAAGTTAATGATAAAAGCATCATTGTACTGTATTTACGACACGGAGGAAGCAATAACACAGCATTATGGTTTGTACACAAACACATGCGCCAGACCAAAACACTGGCTCCTCATTAAGTGATAATTGAGCTTCACAATAAACTCTGAAGTGGGGTTATAGAAGGAAATTAAGAGGGAATTTTGAAAACAAAATGAATTAGAGTTTATCTCTCTTCTTCCTGTGGTCTTTCAGCTTGTAGGCTAAAAATGTAAAAGTCTAGCAGTGCACTCTTAAATCAAGTGTCAAATGGGCAGTAGGTAGAAAGACTGTGCTGTGCAGTGTTGTAATCTCCTTCCATTCTCTCTTATCAGCAGAGCTCAAAACCCTCGAGGAAACGATGAGCGTTGGTTTATCGGTTGGGACAGGAAAACCACGCTGTCTCGCCGGGTTTGTTCCAGGCCACTGACCCAATAAGAAGCCTTCGTCTCCTGCGGTTCTAACTGCCCGGCGGATCAAACCTCCCTGTGCCGCCGTGTATTCATTCCCCCCCCCTGGAGTCAAGGACATAATGTGACACGTCTCCATCCTTGACTGACTTACATCGAGGCCACCATGCAGGAGTGCCACACTGGACTGTGTCTGTCTGTTTACATCATTACCTTTGTGCTGGGCTTCCCAGCCAACGTCCTCGCCTTCTACACCTTCTGCAAGAAAGTGAAGCAGAAACCCACACCGATCGACATCCTGCTCCTCAACCTGACCATCTCGGACCTCCTCTTCCTCGTCTTCCTGCCCTTCAAGATGCAGGAAGTGATGAACAACATGCTGTGGAACATGCCCTACGCCCTCTGCCCGCTGTCTGGCTTCATCTTCTACCTGACCATCTACAACAGCACCTGTTTCCTCACTGCGGTCAGCGTGGAGCGCTACCTGGGCGTGGCTTTCCCCATCCAGCACACCCTGAAGAGGCGACCAGTGTACGCCGTCGCCGCCAGCATCTTCTTCTGGATTTTCTGCTTCATCCACCTCAGCATTGTGTTCATCGTGCCCTTTATCCCCTCTGACAACTCCAGCTCAGGCCACAATGCCTCTGCCATTGGTGACGACAAGAGGGAAGTGTGTTATGAGAATTTCACAGACACTCAGCTGAAGATCCTCCTGCCTGTGCGCCTGGAGCTCTGCGTGGTACTTTTCTGCATCCCCTTCCTGATTAGCAGTTTCTGCTACATCAACTTCATCAGGATTCTGTCCAAGCTGCAGCACATTGGCCGGCGCCGGCGTCTCCGGGCCATCGGCATGGCTTTAGGAACACTGCTGGTGTTCGCTTTATGTTTTGGCCCCTATAACGTCTCGCACATTGTCGGTATTATTATGTGGAAAAGTCCCGACTGGCGAGACAAAGCCCTGCTGTGCAGCACCTTTAACGCTTGTCTAGACCCTCTTATTTTCTACTTTTCCTCCTCTGCTGTGAGAAAGACCGTGGGTAGTGTGATGAAAGTGGTTCGGAGTCGCCTTAACAGGTGCATGTCCTGTCACATGCTCTGGGCCATGTGTAGGGGGATTAACAAGACTGCAAAAGATAAGGAACACAAACAAGAGGAGATCAATGCTATCTGAGCAGACTGAAAGAAAGCTGTGAGCAGCTGCCTTTACTAATTTTGTATTTCTTCATCCCTGGAAGCAGAAAATGAATGTCATGTTTATGTTTTTACACGTGAGAAAAGGACTTTGCATGCTATATACAGCAAACTGTTTGAGGAAACGAGACAAGAGACGACACCTGTCTGTCTGAGCAGACCACAGAGACAGGTCACTTTGAACAGTCATATTCAAATGAAAAATCCGTCTTACATAAGAGCAGGATTTCATAAGAACTCAATGCAGTCAGGTGTTTTGGAGTGCTGCACCAACAAAATCAATATCTAAGCAACAGCTGCGGACGTCACGTCTTAGCAATAAGAGATAATGCTTTCCCAACAGCATTGACCATGAACAGGAAATGTCGTCTGTTTGTAGCAACATGCTCATTATGTGTCGGCTGTCGAACTGAAGTGTGAGATCTTGAAGACTCAAGTGTGTTGAAGATGGAATGGCTTTGTATGACCTTACAAACACACATGCAGCTAATATGCAGTTTGCTTTTATGTGAACATATATTTGTGTATTTTGCATTACATGGCTATGACCATTTTCACCATTTCAGTTTACATTATTTTTAATCTTACTAGGATTTGATTATATGATGTATATTATAACTATATGTGGCAATAAAGTAGCATAAATGTTTGAATATATGTTTGAATGCATAAAATATACGTCTGAAAGTTGTATGACAGGTGTGACAAAATACAGAAGTACTATTTTCATACACAAATCATGTAAATAATATATTTTGCATGATGTAGTTGTCATATAATAGGACATACATGTGTGAGCGTACATGAGCCGAAGAATAGAAAGTGACAACATCAAGACAACGGCTACTTTCATAAACAAATCATGTAATAATAATAGTTTTGGAAAGAGTAACAAATGTGAACATTGCATGTAAATATCAACTGCATTACCTGAATGTAGATGTGATCACCAGATCAGTCATGTATACAATTTACACCTTTTTAAAAATTGACGTTCATAGAAAAATAAAATGAAAAATAAGCATGATTCTTGAATAATAGCAAGTTTATTGAGCAGATTTTTGTTGTTGTTTTGACACCTCTAATCTGGTTGTACTGTAGATACATAATCTTGCTGTCAATGTAAACGTCATTATTACAAGCAGTATTTGGTGCTCGTGGTAAGGTGGGCAGGCCTAAATTGAAAATCAACTTTCCCCAGCACCTGAATCAAGATATCACCCCACACACCGCACACGTAAACAATGCTATCACACAAGCGAGCGCTGGCATCGGCTGTAATCCCGTTTTGCGAGGATTAGGCCTGCGCGGAGGTTGAGCTGATCGCTGTATCTGTTTGACAGGTGGATCATGCATGAGGCATTCATTCTGACACACGGACCCGAGTGAACGACTAAGATGTGCGAACTATGTTTCTACTATGGTGGCACAATTGAGCAGATCCAAAAACAAGCTATAGTCAGCACGCCACGGCGATAAGGAGTCACAGAGAAAAAAATAGCTTTGATGTGCAGAAAGAAATCAGCATTGCATCAATGTTTAGAGGATATACAGTGGGAGAAAAGCCAAGCAGCATGTACAGCAAGAGGTTTAAAAATGGGAGAGAGGGGGGGATTATACACAGTCACTCATAGTGCAGAATGAACCGTCCAGTCAGTAAATTCATTTCTGAGCGATGACTCTGGACATGATTTGTTTGATGTTGTTTGTCAAAGGTTGGTCGGCTCAGATGAGTCGCACTGAAAACCCAGCGGCCCTTTTTCTGTTTTCTCTCCCACTTCATTTTGTATTTCCTGGAAGACAATAATTGGTCATTGCGTCAGTGTTGACTTTTTACAAACAATGTGTGATAGGTTACAGGGATAAGGCAATAAGGAAAAAACAGCCCCGTGTGTATGCATTCGTGTGTGTGTGTGTGTGCGTGCGTGTGTGTACATGACTTGTTTGCCAAAGGCAGAGGAGAAAATTGTACTCACCTGGCAGACATCATTTCCCCTTCACGCAGAAATGTTTGACTGCTGTTGAGAGCAAGATCACATAAATGAAATACAGTCTTTTAACCGCTTCCTGTAATTCTAGCTGAGAGGTTTACTCACATTTACCTTCCAATAAAAAGACGACGGTCATTGCAGAGAGGAGACACATCTTCAGAATGTTCAAGTGTACAATCAGCTCGTTAGGGGAGGCATCTGGAAAGGAAAGTAGAAAAAAAAAAGGCAAACACTGATTAGCACTGACTTATCATGTTATTGAGTACGATGGAATTAAATCAGGAAGGTTGAACTGGCTTCGGTTGATGGACATTCACCTCCTCGCTGGGAGGGGAGAGGTGTTTAAACATTGATTGGGTAAATCATTAATTTGTTCAAGTATGCAGTATTGCAGGCAAGCTGTTGCCTTGGAATGATCGATGTCTGATCCACATTAACAGTCAAGTAGGGCAAACACTGAACAAGCGACTTGTGGTATGTGAGGCACTGTCGTCCCGGAGCTCTGTGTCAGTACAGACTGTGTTATTTGGAAGGAAGTTGCCTGTAGACCCGCAAAGAGGAAAGAGTACAAATCCTGTTCACGTTCTACAAGGGGAGGTGAATCGCAGTTGTATATCAGTACAAGAGTCAGCTGCATTAGTCAAAGATGTAAGTCTGTGTACATAAAAAAACAATATTTTTTATATGACTAATGGATTAAATGACTATGTGTAGTGTGAAAGGAGTTGCGTGTAGTGATAAACCCACACAGAATCTTCCTTCAGCTCTCCTTCAGTCTTTCAGCTATTTCATTTTCACTATTCTGGCCCGCTACATCACTGTTTCGGTTCAGTCTCATCGCTCTCATCAAAAGTCTTTTCCAAACAGATGATGCAGCAGTTATTTGTTTCTTATAATGTTGGTGGCGACCAAATCAGAGCTAAAAGGACTTACATTTACTCTAAAAACATGACTCCAAGTTAATGATAATGTCCACAACATAAACGCATTATCAACTTTGTAAGGTGTAATATCAATATTGTCTTTACATTTTACTGCAGGCTGAAGCTAACGGTTTACTTTGTATAAACCTGAATTCAGCAGTTTATATGGGTTCACTTTCTGATTCTGGGTCAATGTTAGATGAAAATTGGTCCAGTGTTTTCTTTCCCCCATAAATACATTGACATGTGCTCCTCATTTGCTATAACAGCGATTTATAATATTTTGAGACATCTGTTGTACCAATCTGTTGAAACAAACATGATTAAGTTAAATAGTTAAATATTTAAAACTGGTTGGCATAATAGTTCCATATTACAGCTACATTTTTTGGTTGAAATTGTTAAAAGAAAACGCCCAAATGGGAAATTAAAAAGAATTTTAAATTAAAAAATTCCACAACCAGTGGCTCTTTGCACTTCGCAACTAATGCCTCCAAGACAAATTTCAAACTGTAAAAACTGATCATATTTGGGAAATTGATTGAGTCTCCGTTTTTATTACCCCAAGTGAAGGAGGCAGTCAGAGCCGTGGTTATGGCAGGGTGGTCCTGCACCCCACAAGTGAAGGTGATCCCTGTTTCCAAAGACTCCTTCTGTGGGAGGCCAAACACGCTGAAGAGATACACTTCCCGGCTGTGGTTGTCCATCACCTGGAAACACTTTGAGTGGCTTGTAGGCATGGAGTTCACCAACCAATCTGAGGACAGCGGGGCTCCGACGGCCAGGTGTTCAGACAGGTTACCATGAGGGTTGAATGCAGGAAGGGTGCAATTGGTGACTGACAGGTGATCGATATCGGCTGCTGCGCTCTGGTAGGTCCAGGTCAGGGTGAGCTCGCTGGGGTGGAACCCCCCAGTGAGACAGAAGAGAGCCCACTGACCAGTCTGTGGGTCCGGGGGAATCTGGAGGTAAATCTTGGGAGCAGAAGGCGGTGCTATAGCAGTAGAAAAGGGATCAGAAACAAAATGGGTAAATAGTCTTCAGCACTCAAATAAGTGTTTTTAATGATACACAGCAGCAAAAGTAAACAGACGTGTTTCAGGCCTGGGCTGTCCTTAGGGTTTCTGAGACATTTGTGTAGGAGACCCCTCTAAAGCAGCAGACAGGAACCAGCTGTTGAGCTGATACACATCATCAACCATAGTCAGAAAATATGTAGCAAAAAATGTAAATTATAAGAAAAGTTATAAGAGAAGTTTTATCAAAACAATTATATTCTCTTCTTGCAACAACTAGATAAATGACACGCTGACATTACAAAATGCATGTATGAACATATGTAAACCCATCATGTGCATAACCTACAGATAAAATAAATACAACAATCAATACAACATCATCAAAAGACACTTCCTCACTATAAGAAAGCTAAAAAGGTTTCTTTCTGGTGATGTGACAACCAGATAAGTGACCACTTGCACTCTAACAGTAAGAAAATGTACATGACATCAATAAACATCATGTACATCAATAATGCTCATTTGTATTCATATCAACAAGAAAGCAGTAATTCCTCATGTACGCCCCCAGGATACTCAATAGACCTCTCTTAGGAGAAGTTTCCTCTCCTTAGCTCCTCCCCTTAACAATGGACAAACAGCCTCAATACCCATGAACCGTAGCTTACAAACTCAATGGCCAGCAGAATTCAAGTGTTTACAGGACACTACTCTTCACTTTAGAATATGCTGTTTTCTGACGACTCTTTTAACTGACTGATAAACAGAAGGAGGATTAGGTGCTTAAAAGACAATTTTTTTTCAGAAACCACGGACAAACATGCATTTAAAATTCTTTGGTCATAAATCTTTTCTCGGGCCACGTCACACCCCGCAAATGTCTCAGAAACTCCGACAGAAGCCTCGGGCTGAAACGCGTCCGTTTCCTTTTGCTTCTGTTTGCCAAAGTACAAACACTTAATTGTGAGTGCTGACGAGTGCTATTTTGTGATTTTTGGATCGGCACCCATCAATATCTCAAAACGATTAAGCTGAACACGCCAGTTCCTTACAAATTAAAAACATCAGATGATATGAAGTCAGAATGTAAAATCAGGTCATTGTAGCAGCAAATAACAATAAGCAGCAAGGCCAAATACAACAGAAATATGAAAAGTATATGTGTAGTGTAGTGGTAGTCATAATGCAGCCATCTATTTAAAAACAAGGACAAATTAAGATCAAACGAGTTGATGAAAAGTACAAGAACACATTAAGGAAAGTATGGATAGTGCACAACATGCACATTTAAACATTTAAACAAGATTAAAAGAGGTATAAACATACAATTTGGATTGGTATTTCGGGGAGGCAACAATGCATTCAGAGAAACTCAAAGGAAGTCTTTTTTCTGCATGAATGATTTCCACATAATAATTTGGCCATCCCTCCATGCCTTGTTTTCTTGTGAGTTTCAATTCCCTGGGCAAGATCGATACAAGGCACTGCACATGGAGCCGGGGTGATTATTTCTAGATCTGTCATGAAACTGCTCAGGCAAAAAGATGAACTCTGAGGGAATTTCACATGGCTTGATTTCTTTATGGATCGAGCCTGGCCGCTCCTGTTATGGTGAATCATGGTCCTCCCCGGCGCTTGTATCGAGCTGCGTCTCACACTAAACACCGTGGCCCTCTACAAATGAGACATAATTACCGGCAACATGGCAACATCACCCAAGCAAAGCCACCCCTAATGAATTTCTGAAACGAACAATTTGTTTCTCACCCAAGACGACCAGCTCGGTCCCGTTGCCACACTCTGGGTCTTTCTGCAGGACGTTCACCTCGCAGTAATACCACCCAGCATCCTCCAGTGCTACCTCGGTGATCACCAGGGAGGACGTTTGATTCTTCTCCACAACGGACGTCCTGGGAGACTTTGGGATGGGCTGCTTTTCCGACTTCAGTTTGAACCACTGAACCCCATACTTGAGGGATTCCACTTTGAAATGACAGGACAGGGTGGCCGACTCACCCCGCATCACGCTGAGAGAGGGGGGGTACTGTCTAACCCTCAGTCCCTCTGGAGTTGCTGTCAGGGCTAAAGACAGAGCCATTAATAAAACGTGTCATACGAAGAAGTTTTAAAAAGTCTAGAGCAGACCTGCGGGTCAACTACAAATACTTTAAATGTGTGTTTAGTATTCCTGGGTGACAGAAAACTCAAAAGAACTAAATTGGAATTCAATTCAGTACAATTTTATAATGCACCAAAAACTTATTGAATGTCTTTCAATGTGACAAACTTCACCGAACAACAAATGTTTTTTTTTAAACTTAATTTTTCAATCGAAAACGAATGCACTCTCAAGTAAAAACGATTTCAACAGCTTTGGAGTATCTCTTTGATTGTGGCGACGGCTTGTCTTGCTAAGTGTGATGAAGTGATTATTAAGTGCGGTGATGCAATACTGCAGATAAGATAAGCAAAACACTCAGACGCACACAATTCGACTGCAGATGAAAAAGAAGAACACAAAAGTGGTCCGAAAAACAGGTTGCGTCTCTTTACCTTCTACTTCTCTCTCTGCTCTAATTAAATCATTTTAATAATGAAAACATATGCTATTTAATTCCAAATGTCATATCAAACTTTTGAAATAGATATTCAAAGAATCTAAGGAAAAGACAAGCTTAACAAAGATCAAACCCTGGGTGACAGTTTATACAAAGCAAACACATTTTGTAACGTGACTGACTTGGATTCGGACTGACCTGGTACTTGGCCTGCCAGCAATAGAAGCAAACACAGGCGAAGCATTTTTGCCATGCTGCTGTTGTTCCCCACTCCAATCTTGAGTGGTGAAGTAATTTCTCAGGCAAGTCTGAAGCTTGCTGTGCTTTGAAACATGATGGTGTCAGCTTGTTTTGTTGTTGCACTCTATGGTTAGAGATGATCGTTCATTAATAGGTCACTCTTCAAAAGAAACCTGGTTCTGGGTTAAATATCAGTATCTTGCCAAACAAATGGACACACTCCGCATGCTGAAAGAAACCACAGTGTAAGCAAGCGCTGCTGCCGTTGTTCTAAAGGTTTCTGTTTTCCTCTACATTAGTGCAGACGCCCTTTTAATCATCATTATTTTGATTTTAAGTAATTACAGTCATTTGGAATGAATGTGATGTTTTCCCCAAAAAGCCTTAGGTTTGTTTGAACAAGCAATTGGAAACCTGTAATATGGGTGCATGATTGGGAATACTCTGGTTAACCATATTATGTATGCAGATGATCTTGTGATTTTTAGTCCATGTAGCGCTGGTCTTCAGCAGCTCCTCACTGTTTATGGTGTGGAACATGACATCAAATACAACGCCAGTAAGAGTGCTATCTTGATCTGAAGAACCAAAGAGGAAAAATGTCTAAACTTCCCTGACTTCAAATTGCCTGATAACAATCTTGGTGTCTGTGATGAAGTAAAATATCGTGGTCACTTTATAACGGAACACATGACCGATGATAATGACATTTCTAGGCAATGTCGTAGGATGTATGCACAAGCAAACACTCTCTCACGCAAGTTTGGTCTGTGTACAGATGGAGTGAAGATGTCTCTGTTCATAGCATATTGTACACCACTCTACAATGCACACTTGTGGTCAAACTACAAAAAAAAGAAGCTTATAGTGACTTCAAGTATCTTATAATGATGCCATGAGATTATTACTAAAGAGACCGAGATGGAGTAGTGCCAGTGAGTATAGTGCCTGAGAAACAATTGCTTATTAATTAAAAAAATACCCATAACACAAAGGACCCTTGGTATTGGAAGAAGTAATGATTGAGTATTTTGAGTTTTGAGCAATAAACATTTTTACAAGTAGTACAAAATTCTGTCTTCTAGGATTTGCAGCACATTACTGAATGTGTTGATGTATTCCAAAACTCTTGTTTTGATTTAGTTTTTTTGAGTTTTTCCCGTGCAATAGCTGTAAATATGAATTTCCTGAGTCGCCTAATGAGCATAATGAGTATAATGAATACAGATCCGCATCCTCCAGGGGGAGGACGACTTGTGATACATAGGTGCAATCATCATCATCAAAGCAAGACACGCAAGTTTAAAAATATGAGTTCAACTTGAGGAAAAAACTGTCTGCTTATTAAAACTTTTCACTCTAAATTGAAAACGTCAGATGACCCATTCGGTAAAAACATTGAAATTGCAACCACTTGAAGGGGCATTACGTAACACATTACTTTGCTGTTTGTACGTCAAGGGGCTTTAAAAAAAGCGACATGTGTGACCCAATTTATTAAATAGTAAAGTCACATTCCTTTCAATATAACCTGTGTCCTTACTAAGTATAATCTTATTGATTAATCTTATATAAAAATTACATTTCTTGGGAAGGTTTTACGACGCGATTTAAACTTTTGTCAACAGACATGGTTGTTATTTGTATGTTGTTTTGTTTCACACAAATTACAATAGAATACAACTTGATTTTTTTTCCTGGCAAGACTAAATTAAGTCCCTACCGACATTAGGCCTACTGTCTTTAGGCTGTAGCAGCTCAGTCTTAAAGATAGAGTTAAAGTCCTAGCATCATATGAAACCAGACCTAATGAATCCATTGGTACCAACCTTGTCATGCTAGCTTGTCTGGCAGGGGGATAATGCTCCAGAGTTAGGCTAAATGTTGGCAAAGGAAAACTGGCATGGTGATATTTAAAGGTGTTCCTTGAGCTCTCGCCTCAAGATACGTGAATGAAAATGGGTTCTATAGTTACCAACGAGTCCCCCCTTTACATACATGCTCACTTTATGGTAATCCTATAAAGTTTTGGGAAAAAAAAATCAAGTTTTTTTGCATGCAGTATACAGTATATGTGTTATTTTAGCTTATTCTAAAAATGAGGTATTTGAATACTTCTGCATACTGGGGTCCCTAAAGAGTCACTGGAAAGCTGAGACTCTTGTGGATCCAATGAACCCAGAAGTATTCATGTGTGATGATGGTAGTCCCCATAGTAAATGTGACGTCCCTATTTTAACAAATTTAAGCATCAAATCTGCAATGAATGGAATAAACCCAAAAATTGTTGCAACAACATATGAGACACAAGTGAGCATGGGATTGGCCATCATATACTTCCATCACGTTGTTCTAAGCCCCTATATACGTTCACATTTTCTTTTAATTAACTAATCGATCATTTCATTTTAATGTATGATACTTTGATACACACCGCTAAGCTGGATCTCAAATGAATCGTTAGGTTCCCAGCTTTCAGATGTTGTGCATCACTTCTATGCGATATATACTGTTGACCTGCTATCTCCGCCTAAAGATCCCCTTCCTCCACTAAAACAGACTAAAAAAAGGGTCTATGTGGGTCTCTAAGGGTTAAACAAACAGAATATTGTTTCAATATAGAAATGAATTAGAGCAGATTTGCTCCTGAAAATTATGATCGATTTGATTGATAATTAAATACCAAGTGGAGAGCTTCCTCCAGCCTGTAAATAAATTAACATGAACAGAATGACAACAGCCAGTGTTAATCAAAATGGACAAACTTAACATTTTCCCATTAATGATTGATAATCACAACGGATCATTTCTATTATGACGTTCTCACCCACTCATAGCATTTAAATCATTTGTTGTCAAGTGGTTTGGTATGAGCCATTTATTCTGACAGATGCTCATCAAACTGAACATTCAGACATTTTAATAAAAACAAAACAAAACTCTGAGATGAACCTGCAAACTCAACAAAAGCAGAGGATCTTTACTCAGCAGGAAGCAAAAAAACAAGCTGAAGCAACTCTCCTGACCTCACCTCCTTTCCAACCACAGGGGCCAACAGAGCCTCGCTTCCAGCAACAAACCACACACAGCGAGTTCTCTTAAAAACAAAACAGATTTTTTATTTTTTTGTCTCCCTCCACATGATATGATTTTTAACGCCACTTCATGGATTTTGAAAAAAAAAAAAAAAAAGACACTCGGAAATAAAAGTCAAAGAAGACACGTTCAGCGACTAAACCGATCAAAAGGAAGTACAATCATCGCTTCACAGCACTGAACACCTGTCACGGTGGAAGGCAAATGTTTTGCTCCTTTCATTGTTTTTTTTTGTCTTGTGTGTTTTACATTGATGAGATGTTGAGGGATGGAATACTGTCTGTAATTCAGGTCTGTGTGATGAAGGAACCAAACATGCCTGCCCTGTGCAGCTCAGAGAATACACACACAAACACACACACACACTTGTGCTGCTACACTGATCAACTTATTGGACCTGTCCTTTGTCCTCACAAGTCCATGATGTCCTCACAGAGTAAGCAGGTACCATAGAAACGTCCTCATAATCCGGCGAAACCAACACACACACGCACAAATACTAACACATCATTTATATCAGAAACGGCAGAGTGGGCAAACCTGGAGTACTGAGAGGTGAGAGAGCAGGACTTATCATAGGTTATCTCCACACAAAAAGAAATGGAGGACAGGAAGGAAATGTGTGTGTGTGTAGAGAGAGGGAGAGAAGAGAGAGAGGGAGATGGGCTCCACATTCAAACACTAACCTAAGACAACTCATTCCCTCAATTATACACGGTTGGGTCTCTCCTGGTAGAATGTGTTATTAGTTTCCAAATGGGTCATTTTCCATTACTCTGCAGTGAGGGTTCCTGCAGTCTGTTCACTGTTATTGCCCTCTTGAGGCACAAAGCACATGGCCAGCCCCCTATCATACATCCTGTCGTCTATCCCAGCCTCTAGCGCACCTAACGCGGTAATAAGACACTTGTAGCCCGCATCGGTGACTTCACCACAGCCCCGCCGACACAGAACCGCAATATAAATCAGCACAAAAAAACACCAGTTGGTGCTGTCACTTGTGAAAGAAATCCAAGTTTCCCCTGTCAGTTCTCAGCACCACAACCAATATTTACCCTGCGGTTGATTGACAAGCAAAATGCCAGGCGTGGGCTGGTGATTCAGAGAGGCCAAGTAATGGGACTCCTCCTATGTTGGAGTTGTGAGGTGGGCGACTTAATGACTAGGGGAGACGTGGTGGGCGAGATGCCTCCATTGTGTTGCCTGGTCCACGCGAACGCTGCTCAACTGGAGGAGTGCAGCACGCCGTTAATTAGCCAGACGCTCCTGTTCTTAGAGAGGTGAGTGATTGACAAGATGCCATCTGTGGTCGCGCTGAGGAAGAGGTCGAGGCTGGCGTCTCTGTGACCAGGCATCTTTGCTGCAAGCTGAGGTTCTAAATATATACAGAACACCTATTTATCTACTCTTAACAAAATACTAACACTAAACACTGCAATAAAACATCTATCTATCTATCTATATATACTGTATCTATCTATCCCAATTAATGAACACTAATCCCGATCTACACCTTCATCTTGCAAGTGTCATGCGACTCTTTAATTAACAAATCTGATGCCATTTCAAACACCTGAAGTGTGCTCATGCTTTCCGTCATCACAATCCCGTCTAGCATGCTGTACACTAATGCACTCATTAGCTGTGGTAATGGAAAAGTACCGGGCCTTAATAGACTTGCAATATGGACTTTGCCCATGAGGACTGAATGAGCCTGTAGATAGTTGGTAAACAATGGATAATTAGGATAATATATGGGAATTAGGCGTGCTTTGCTGTAAAGGACGTGAGCAGGGGATTTAGAGCAATGATAATCATTCATATATAATTGTCACCCTGCACATATAGCCTTTTGGTATACTGACTCTGGTACAGCAATGTTTGCAATTTCTCACATCATTAAATTCTTTTTCTTTGTGTATTTTACATCTAGAAATAAGCCCCTGGATACATAATGTCAATAGCTGCTGACATTGGCAACCGCAAAATGATCCAGGTTACACCTCTGTCATTACTAATAAAATCGAATGTAACATCAAAGCACCCACTGCGCCTGGTGTTTAAAAGCCCAGTGGGTGTGTACGGGAAGAGCAAAACAAATACCAGCCTGGATAGACTTGAAAAACAAATGATTAATTCTTCATTCCCTGGATCTGAACCGTAGCTTTGAACACATAGTTTACTGAGCTGACATTACAGCTTGCCAAAATGGTTTCAGAGAAGGGTTTAAAAATCAATGCGCAATTAGGGGTGTCTTGTATCAGGCATGATGAATTATGCTCTCTGTTCTAAGGCTGGTCTATAGACACTTGATCAATTCAGCTTCTGGGGACCTGGTAAGGCCGGCCGGGGAGAAATTGCTCTATTCCAAAGCCATTTGTTCGAATGTATTGATTAACCATTGCATTCAGAATTGAAAGTCGGTCCTGGTTCTGTTCCATGTAGGGAGGGTGTTGTAGGAAAGGCTACAGCACGAGTCTGCCACGTACAAAATGAAGACAGCAGTACATTCAAACCTTCTCCAGGCTTGCACTTCTTCTGCCATTCTACAGTCTTGGCTTCAAAGCACCATAATTATTTTACTGCAACAGTTCAGGAGCGACGTGCGGTATCTTTCCTTACACTCTGAAGAGCTTAATTACCCGACTCCTCTCTGCAAAGGCACAGTGCTCTGAAACTGTAACAGGTCTTTTACAAACCCTATATTCCAAAGTTCTTGTCGAAACACTGTACCGATATGTTTATAAAAGCAAAAAAGGGCCATTCATTTACAGCTATATACATTCACCTCCTTTTCCGCCGGTGTAAATCCATTACTTGAATCTGACCGTAAACAAAAGTACAGCTATTAAAGTGCAACACAATGCTATACACTGTCAACTGGCGCTACGTGCTAGTTTTGTGAGCTCAAAATAAAAGCTTTGTGCCATCTTATTAACAAAGATTCTGTAAACAGATCACATAACCTTCAGCTGCAGGAGCCAATCAACACTTTCTCATCAGGCTGCGCCGAATGTAATTAGAGGCCGAGCAAACGTCTTGTTTATATCACTGTAAACTCATTGAACCCCAGTCGGGATGTTATTTATACACTTGAAGTAGGCCAGACTGTGTTTGCGATCAAGGCTATGTTAATGCTGTTCATATTACATAGTGCAACCATAAATAGTGTGTGGTCTTCCCCTGGGAAAGACCACGGCGCTCAAGTTTGGAAATGCAATATGAGGGCCTGTCTGTCTTCTCCCCCTAACTGGAGGGTTCACAGTCTGGTTAGTGTCATCCCATCTCCCTCTGGCTCTCAGCTTTTGGATTTGCATTGTCAGGGTATCGTCCCACAGGCCCGTCGGACCGGGTGCTCTCTCAACAGCATCCTCTCCTACCCTCGAATTTCAAGCCATATTGCCCGAATTCCCCCCATCTGGACCCATTACCCATAAACCTGAACACAACAATGTTTGCTTGTTTCTTTTTTTCATTTTTTTTTTTTTTCCAAAATCCACCCATACACCAACATTGACGTGCTTTTTTTGAATCCCACATTGAGAAATATGACAGTATGTTATTTTTTTTTGTCCGTGTTTTTTTTGGGGATGTTTTTCCTTCAATTCTTTTGTTCTTTTTCTTCATCAAGGACAGAATATGTACATAGAGATGTTATATGCCACTGACAAACCCAGTGGGACGCTGACATGGAACAGTAAACAGTATTTGAGTGAGAAACAGTAAAAAAAAGACCGAGATATTGAGAGGATGAAACAGAGACTGAGGCAGAAAAAAAGAAGCACTGACCAAACAACCTGCTCTTGTGCTTGACATGGAATCCGTCATTACTTTTTGCGCAACAAGATGCATGCACAAACAGTGTGTTCTGTCACACAGACAACCCGACTACATCGCAGAGGGCAAGACTTTTTGAGTACAACATGTAGTGTTTTAGATTAAGGGCCATCTAAACAGAGCTTCACAATCATTTCAGAGTACTGTACACAGTAAAAGCACAACAACAGACTTATTTGATATACCTTGTTAATCTCTTCAGATATTACACCACAGCTTTAACCATATCTGATACTTCTCGCACAGTAGTGTTAGGGGTTATTGCTGGTTTGAAACAAAATCAAACATAACACATTCAGACAATTGATTTGATACTGAGTAATTCCCCTTTAAGGTCGCAGTAGTCAGGGTTCAGCGGGGGTAAACTCATCTCTCCGTGCAGGCTCGTTATGGCAAATTTGCATATAGTCGCTGCATGTGAGTGGAAACAGTGTTTCAGCAGGGAAACGAGTGCCACCGTATTGAAATATGGGCTTACCTCCCACTGTTTGTGCTGTGCGGGGGTAGTGGATGGATAATTGTGCCATAGGGGTTTTGTAGTGCCCATGCCTGCATGTCACAGGTGACACATTGTAGGGGAGGACTCGTGCACCGAGGCGGGGTTGTCCTTGAAGAGGATTCCTGTCAGTGGCAGGTATGAGCTTGATTTATGGGGCCATCACTGGCTGGCAGGAGGGACAGGTGGAGCCCCGACTCCTTCACTTAGCCAGCCACAGGTAACGGCTAATTACATCTTTGTCTCCCTGTGGTCTGGCCCAACAAGAACCGACTTACAGCTACAATCAGAGACTGACATGGATCCAAATCATTTATCTTATCTGGTTGGAGAGAGACACACACTATGATAACTGGACAACTATGCTGTAAATCTGTGATGCAGTTCAAAGCATGTAAAAGAAATAGTCCAATACATAAACTGTTACAAATTATAAATAACATCATCATTCACTGCTTCTTGACTTGGATGAAATAATCCCTCAGACTGTTTCAAATGTGTTTTTAAAAAGCTTGTCATGGCAAAATAGAGCACATCACTTCAAAAACTTTACATGTCTCTTTTTTTTCATTTTTTTTCATTGTGGTTGTTCAATGTGTGTGACTTCTCAGAGTAAAGTACAAAAAAAATCTTTTTTCCCACGCACGGCTCATTATCATCAGATTTTGTTCTTTTTTTTTCTCACATGGAATTACTATTCATAGTTATTCAAATACTTATTAACATCATCATCATCATCTGTACTATTATTAACACCAAAAAAGTAAAAGCAGGTAACCTTGCAGAGTAAAACAGACACAGTGCAGGGAGGGGGGAGGGAGGGGGGGGTGAAGGGAGTGTGGACTCACAACAGGAACATCTCTAACCAGTACATGCTATCAACAAGCGACAAAGAGGATGGAGTCGCAGCTTTGAAACAGAAGACATCATTGTCACTGGACAGTCTCTTGCTGCTTCAGAAAACTGGAGCGCAGTCGAGGCTGATGGGAGATGTCGTTCAGCGCCGGGCAACTCGGAAGTCGCCGGCGTGGCCTCTTTACTGCATATATTTACACTGGGGGAAGAAGACGGAGGGAGGAGGGGGGGGTCGACACGGAGCAGAGAACACTAAAGCGATGCGGAGGGCGACTAGACAAGAGCACGTTGAACAGAAGGGCGGAGGGAGGGGGCTAAAAAGGTTTGGGTAGTGAGGGGGTCTACATGCGAAACCTTGGTATAAACCCCCAAAGTTACATAAAGGGGTAGTTAAGACTGACGCCGTCACCACCCACCCTTTTTTAATACATTTTGACATCATTCATAGCAGCTTCACTGCTACACAGTTAAAATCAAAAATCCATACATGTGTGTGTGTGTAGGTGTAGGTGTGTGTGATCAGAAGGTGACACTCCACATGGCCACCAATTGAACAATTTTCAAAAGGTCACATGACCGTTTTTAACACATTATTACTATAATTCTATAAATATCCACCATTAAATTGAGATTTTATGTGTCATTTCCATAAGGCAAACATTGTAGGTCAGTCATTAGTCTATGTATATTACATAAATGATCATCCAGTTGTTAGATTATCTACTTTCTCATTGATCACCGACACAATAATTGATTGTTAATATACACTCTCTATTAACATCGGCCCAGTGGTAATAATGAGGGGAAAACAAGGTGAGGAGGGAAGTACCAAGTCAGACAAATCTGCAAGGCATGCTGGGAAACAAAAAGAGAGAGACAGATGTGTGGGAGAGAGGGAGGAAGAGATGATGACAATGGTTTGACCTCGAAATTGAATCGAGGCAGCGGGGGTTTTGGGGAAGGGAGGGGGGGGGGGGGGGATAATGTGGTTGTGTGTTTGATGCAATGATTCAATGGCTCCTGGAATAATGCATATTCTTTTTGTTCACAGTGATGGGTTCGTAATTAAAGAATTTCATTTCCTTCTTCCTTCCGTAGAGGGGGAGAGAGGGAGGAAGAGGGGGGACGGGGCGTTTAGGGACAATTCCAAGTGGAGCTCGATCTTTACACCTTCAGCAGAAGAACAGCAGAGAGGGAAAACCAAAAACACGCGCTGACACCCATCCCTCCATGTAGACCGGTCCCTCGCCCTTGTATGGCGCCCGGTCCTGGACGAAAAAGGAGAGAGGGGAAAAGGAGAAATGTGTATTTTGGAATATACACAGAAATAAATAATTACAATTACAATTCTAATACTTGACCTCCAAGCGTTTACAGAGTTTACAAGTAAGAACATTGACTTTAAATTACTTTTTCCAGCAGACTTTCTTTGCGTACCGAGCTGCCTGGAATGCAGCATTAGCCGGCGTTTTTCCAAATTATAACTAAATAACAGCTTCACACTCATTGCACCATCTGAAGATGTTTCGTTAAAGCTTTGCTTTTTATGTGAGAGAACGACAGAGCTTCTGGATCCCATTTAAGATCATTATTATACTTTAAATGGACACAATATAGAAGGCTGTGACATGAGGTCTGACATTTTAAGTGAACATGATGGCTCTGTGTTTTTTAGGTGTGCCAGGAAGCGGCGCTACTGAAACCTATATGCAAAAAACATGCACCCTGGAACTACAATGTTAGTGGTGACACCTATTTGACACGTCTAAATGAGAGCGGTCTATTGAATTTCTCAATTTAGAAACATGTTAACACGGTTAATCTCAAGTTTACAAAGCCATGACATGCTACAGTTTACATGTTCTATGCATTGGGCTATTCTAGGGCTGACATTTTGACGTGAGACTATAGACGTTAATCATGGCTCTGTTCCATAAACGTGTGCCAGGAAGGCAAGTCGCTGAGCCTGTATGCACAGTACAAGAACACAGCCATTATTAATGTTATTAGTTCTACCTATTTGATATGTCTAGATGGCCACCGTAAAAAAAAAAAAGGTTGATTGAATTTCTAAATTTAGAAACATATATGTGGTTCAGGGCTTACATTCTGACTAACAGGTGAAACTAATAACATTCATAATGGCTCTCCTCCATTTGCGTGTGCCAGAAATCTAAACCAGCCAGCCAGCAAACACAATACAAGCGCCGTGGCACTGGGGCACCTCAATGAAATGCAACCCTTGTTAATGTCATTAGTTACACACGAGTCAAAATGTCCACAGTGACAAAAGTCTATTGAATTATACAATACATTTGAATGCTGGAAAAATAACATAGAATGGTTCTCCAACAAGCAAATAATCCAATTTACCATCAAGAATATCATATTTGGGCAACAAAATCACATCACGATTTAATGGACAACTGCAAAAAAAACACACTTTAATTACATTCTTTCTTCCTGTTTTGTGCCATTTTGTCAATCTATCAGATTGACAAAATACAACCTGGTGTCTTATAATTGAACAGTGCAGAGTGAAAGCTGGTACAGGCTGCCAGTGGCTTTAGTAATGGGCTCATTACAGCAATGTGATGGTGGGTTAATATTAAAATGTTACATGTTGCACCTTTTAAAATGGTGAGGTATAAAAAGGAACAAAAGCACAGAAACAAAGATGGCAGGGAGGCAACGCCAGCGAGGAGCAGCGTATCAATAGAAATATCACAAAAGTGTCCGATTATGGTCTGATTTTCCGTGCCTGGTCCAGAACAGAAAGGGATTTGTTGTGTTCTAATGATGGCTGGGGGAGATTAGGAAGGAAAGAGGAGGCAAAAGGACAGATGACGGAGAGATAGGCTGACAGAAGTAGAAGCAGCGGCGGTGGAAAAAGAGAGCAGGAAGATGTATGGGTCTGACGAGAGAGTGAGTCATTGAAGGGAGACTGGCCGGGATAATGGGTAAAGCAATGAAAGAAGAAAGGGGATAGATGAAGGACTCACTTAAGATGGTAATGCTGAATGCAGTAAAGGGGTGGGGGGGGGGGGGGTTAGGGGGCTGGGGGGGGGTGGAAGGGTAGGAAATCGCTCATTGGGGACGGTTAATGTGAATTGGGCATGGAGAGAAATGACAACTTCTTGGGTAACGGGAGAGAGCAGAGCGACTGTGTGTGTATGCAGGAATGTGTAAGGACGAGAGATGCAGGGTGAGAGCGTGAACGAACGAGAGAGAGAGAGACGGTAATATAGGCAAGCAAAGCTTTAATGGGGCGGAGAATAACGGAAAATGGGGAGGAAGGAGGGAGGAGAGGGCTGAGAAAACGCTGTGCTGTGTGCAGAGCAAAAATGAGAGTGGGCGAAGAGGGAAAAACAGTCTGTCGTTGCATATGTATTGTGTATTTTTTTTTTTAGCATGTCACGTCTGTTTGATAGTCACGTCAGATTAATGCGAGTGCACTTATGTTCTTGTGGCAGCTTGGGCTTGCACACATGTGCACACCGTGTCATTGTGCGCAATGCGCCTGCGTGTGCCTTCTATGTGATAACTTACGAAACAGCAGCATGCTGGCGTTAGAAGCTCCCAGACGGTTTGAGGCAAAGCAGGTGTAGTTCCCAAAGTGTTTCTCTGTGACGTTGGTGAACAGCAACAGTGAGCGCGTCTTCTCGTTTTTGATCCTAAGGGTGTTGTCACTCTCTACCGGCCTGGGTGGTAGTGGTGGGGGAGCGAAAGCGAAGGAGGGAGGCGGGAAGAAAAAGAGAAAAAGAGTGTGTCAGAAAAAGCGAGATAACACAACATAACATTACACCTAGAAACTCAGCCAAAGAGGCTTTTTGTTTCTCCATCTCTCCAGAGACGACCATGGAACACAGTCCCCCTCCACACACTCTGTCTCACCTTGCACTAATAGAGAAATCTAACAGTCCATAAATAACAGAGACCTCCTGCTGGGGCCCATTATAGTCTATTAACGGCTCTCTCTGGCTGGCAAAGGCTTGTCTAAGTACTTCTGCGTCTTATTTTGGCTGATGCCAAATCATTCGAACTCTTCTACCCTCTCTGGGACCTTTTACAAACTTGGAAGGACAGATTATGTGTGGGTTATAGAGAGCAAGGTTTCCAACAAGCTAATATTTCCCCAGAGATGGCGAAAACATTTACAATTATTTCAGACCTTTACTAATGTCAGAGGGTAGGTGAATGGACGGCAGCCAAGACTACATACAGTATGTCCGCAGTAAACTGTCTAAATGTGAAAATGTAATTCATGTGGGAAAATGACTAGATTGTTTTTGTAAAGATCTCATGTCCCCACTAACAGATGCAGCCCAATTGCATATCTGTTCTGTTCCCTCCTTTTCTCTGTTATCACCTGCTGTATCTGTTTTTTTAATATCGCTGAACTCACAGTTCAACAGGTCTCATTAAAATACTTTCTGTTTGTGTTGTCGGGTAAATGATTGGTATAATAATTTGACGTCATTGTGGCTCATAAAAGCTACATATTAACCAGGCAGGCTGTTATTGCTGTGCTGCTGCACTGAGACGTTGACCGTGTCTGAGCCGGCCTTCACGCCATTGTTTCAGAAGCTGAGTTTAGACATCAATACTGAAATGCAAGGCCGGCGTTTATTGATTTTTTTCACTCTGAAGTGCATTTTTCAAAAAGCTTAATTTTGTGCGTGAAACTCATCAGTTTAGTGAGGGCCGAAGGCCATGGAGAGAAAAAAAAACATGTATTTTTAGATGAAGCTGGATTGAAGTGTGGAGCAGAAACTTGAACACTGAACACTTTGCTGGTCTCACCTGTGGTCATCTTTGTACCACTCGAAGGAGGCTGGCGGGACTGCCATGGCTTCGCAACGCAAGATGGCGGTCTTACCCAAATGGGCTGGCATGTTCTTCATGTCTGTGATCATGGGAGGGTCTGGCAGAGCAAAACGAGGGAGGAAGAAGGAATTCAGCAATTAGTATACATGTGCATTCACCGAGAAGTCGAGTCAGGTCAGTACAGGGTTGCAAACCAGGTTGACAACCCCCACTGGAGAGAGCAAGATTAAGATGTATGAATTCATACATAATAATGCATCTTTAGTATTAACATAAATCATTTATACACCATTGTGCTATAACACTGGAGGTCCAGTGTGACTTGAATTATCACCGTTGGGCTGTTGTGTGGCGCAGAGAGGAATACTTACAGTTGACCGTCACCTTGACTTTGCGCTGATCGGGTGAAGCCACTCCATTGTTGGTGATGCATTCGTAGTCCTCGGCCTGCTGCCTCTTGATCTCTGTGATGTCTAGGAACTCGCCGTCACTCACCAACCCGTCTATTGACATAAGGCAGATGTCAAGGGTCACTGTACATCGAATGCATGGTGACTCAGGCTACTGATTTAAGGGTTACCATGTGATACTGCGACAGTAGGTGGACAGACAACCAATTTATAGATGAGATGATTTATGAGAATGGGGGAGGCACCACACATACATCAGATATCAACATATAAGGAAATCAATATCGTGATTTTCATAAGAAATTGATATACGTATGTATCAAAAAACAAGATTACAGATATGCACATCAATGTTTAATGCAATGAACTGCGTTTTATTTCTCAATGCTTTTCTCCCTTTTTTTACATTGCGTCTTGGAATCGTTATTCATTTGTATAACAGAAAACAACATGAAATCAATAAAGAATTATGACACAAAAAATAAATAAATATGATGACACTGAATTAACAACAAACCCTGATTAAATATCTGTAAGAATAACGTATTACATCTTAATAATTTTTGTCCCATGACCCAAGCTTAGTGACTCAAACTGTTTTGTTCATTAAAATAATGGGTCGGTTGGTGAATTTTTGTATCGATGCAAACATGACTTGACAGCAGTGACAGCGTTACTTTTAATGTGTCAGGGGAAATTGTAAGCTTTTTTCTTCCATGCATTGGACACACCAGGGTGATCGCCTGTTCTCTACATTAAGTATTGAGAAAGAATATTCGACTCTTATTTGATGTTGACAAACTCCCAGGTGCACCCAAACCGAATTAGTTAGTCTCGCACTCCTTTTCCTTGGAGCGACAAACAACCATCGAATGTCTTCAGAGGGTAGAGTCGAGGAGACGGGCTACAAGTTATTGCTCCTTCATGTGAGGGAATGGATGTTGGGAGTGTTATTGGATCGACAGCGGCAGAGAGAGAAGAAGAATGAGAATGAGAGTGCACCCCCCCTTCCCCCCTCCTCCCTGCAAGTCTTAGCAGCCAGCTGTCTCATAGCCTCCAAAACCATTAGGCCTTTTTTTCCTCCCCTTTACCCCATTAAAGAAGTCAGACTGTGGAACATGACATAATATATAATCTCACCACTAACAAGGAAATCCAGCTCTTAAATTGCCGCTCACTTTTCCCTTTCAAAGCCCTCCTAAACATACACACAACCACTGTCAATCAGTGGACCTTTACTTGCCCTCACAAACACACAAATGGCGCCTGAGCGCGTTTGTGAGCAACACCGACTCAAAAACACACACACTAAAAAGACGCTAAACTCCATGATTATTCCTGTCAGAGATTACCGCGCCGGTTCTAATTGAAGATTATACTGGAGGATTATTAGTGTGGCTACTGAGCTGGAGACGATTATTTGCAGCTGCTGCGGCAGAGGCTGAGCAGCAAGCGACAACCGCGGTGATGGCTGCTTGTGCCACCCGAGCAAGTGCAGGCGGGCGCTTGCTGATGGGGTGGGTGCAATGGTATTCACTCATTCCATTAGTTTGATAAATATAGCTCTCCTGTGACATCTCTGTCATGCAAGCAGAGCACCCAACTTTGCTAAAGGGGGGGGGGGGGGGAGCGGAGAAAAAGATATAATCAGACAACTAGCACTGGAGAAATTACACACAAGTCTGTTACAGATGACTTCCAAGAAAGGACAAAGAAAATAAAAAAAAATGAGAGCAATCGAGCGCTAGAGAGCGCATTACAGACACGGAGAGCGCAGTCATTTGCAAGAGATGCACAGATATAAAGATAGAGCAAAAAGAGAGAAACAGCAACATAAAAGTTCAGACGTCAAGTTGAGTATTTGATGTGGTCAGTTCTTTCATGGACTTTTCATCTTCAGCACCTATGTGTGATGTAATATGACAGTGCAGAGCAGCCCTCTCTTACTCCCTTTCCCTCCCTCCCTCTCCATCCCCTGAGATCTCTGGACTGGCATTGCACACCTCTCTACACTTTGGTGGGAGATCATATCTGACTGGAGCCGGCCCCTGGCACTCCTACAATGGCCTGTAAAATACATCTCCATCAACCACTTATGGCTTTTGAAGGAGCCTGACTCCTGACCACCAGAGATAGTTGGATTGCACCTGAGACAGAGAGCGAGAGAGAGTGAGGGGGGGTTGAATGAGAGGAAGAGAACAAACAGGCATCAGGGGCTCTGGCCTGCCCTACAGTGAAACTGTGCTCTATTTCCCCGGCAGCACTTTGAGCCCGACTAGATCATCAGGGCAATTGATTTCTCCGCTCCTCTTATCCATTTCCATTACAAAAACTACCGTCCAGGCAGAGAGGACTGATGTTAGGTTACAACAGAGCAGGATGGACAGCCTGACAGACTAAAAAAAACCTGTCCTTTGGAAGAATGAAGAGATGAAAGGTGTGTTAGTCGAGCTAAATGAAGCTGCAGCAGAATTTAAACCAGCAAAGGCCACTTTGTCCCAGGGCTTCTAATGCGCAATACCTAAAATGAATCCATAGTCTTCCATTCAGGTAGTTAACTACACATTCTTTCCACAGTTACATTTCTTTTATGGAGCCTGACACCAGTATTCTTTATTATATTTTCTTGTGGTCAAGAAATCCCATAAAAAGACCAAAACCAACAATAAATCAATCCTGCATAACTAAAGCCTGATACATCGTATTCATTGCTTTGTATTAAGTAAGAGTCCAGCATCTTGCACTCAAGTTCCAATTCAAGTCCCAAAACAAACATGTACAAATGCGCTCTTCACCAAATGTAATACCATTTGCAGTTTTGCATACTGCAATTCATTTGTTGTTGACCACCGCATTGTTTTTGTACAAGGACAAAACCATCTTTGGTATCTTTTGGTAACGTTAGTTTCATGATTCTCTCCTGCAACTTCATTGGATGCTGTCAGATTTGTTCAAACAAAGTGATTTGTCGACTTGCTGGTAATGAATTGCTTTAGTGCTTTCAGGACATGAATTGATTGGCGGCACACTTTTAAAACAACATACTTTTTAATCTTTGGTCTTGGCGGAAGATATAAAGTATTTTAAAGTCAAGAGGCTCAAGTCCAAGTGAAGTCACAAGTCATTGGTGTTAAAGTCCAAGTCAAATTGCAAGTCTCTTTGATTTTGTCAAATCGAGTCTAAAGTTATCATATTTGTAACTCAAATAGGACTCGAGTCCAAGTTATGTGAGTCGAGTCCACACCTCTGGCCAGAGACCTCCATTGATACACCTTTGCATCGTTGACATGTTTCTTCATCACCATAAACATGGGCACTAGTTCATCTTTAGTAAATCCACCATACACCTTCCTGGTGCTGTAATGTGTCTTAATCCACGGCAGGAAAACAAGTTCCCAAGAAACACAATATTTACTCGTTTCAGTAACATTTGCTCAACCCTAAAGTGCCCGACTGTTGTAGGAAATCATTAGTCATTTAAAAAAAGATTAAGCTGTATATTTCAAACCATTTTTTCCCAGACGTTTGTCTTCAGTATGAACAAATGCGCTTGAGGCTGAGGCTACCCAAAGGGAAGAAAAGTTTCAGACACGGAGATTAAAGCGCTATTAGTTTTGTTCTTTTAGTGGGATTGTTAACAATATCAAAAATATAGAATGTTGCCTTCAACTTTAACATAAAGCACATCAACATTTTGATAAGGACCCAATACATGTGTTTACTGAAGTAATTGTGACCAAAATATGTACTGAGCTGGACAAATTACAGTTCAAAAATAAACTCGTGAGTGCTCTCTGTCAACGCTTTCCTGCCTTTTCCAATCATCTCACTTCCACACTCAACCTGCTATTCCTTCTCTCATAAAGCCACACCTGTTCCTCATCAACTCCACTCAGTATATACACCCACACACGAGCACGTCCTCTTTCACATCAGCCTTGCTGCCATAGCAGTAGCACAGCATTTGAGTCACTGTTCATGATTCCTGTCAGTTTCTGTATTTTACACGTGTCCTTTTTGGGTCTGCTGACTGCTTACCTACCTTCCCGCTCTGTTGTCGTCAGGCATTTGGATCCACACAACATCCAAAACCTTTAAGTCTCAAAAATCTAACTCCCTAACAAATGTATACACTCTTTATGCTTATTATATGCCTTACTTCCTAATGAAAAGTGCATGCCTCCTCCTCCCCACCACAAGAAGCAACCATGCATTCATTCGTTCAAGCTCAGCCCACGAGTGTTATAACGGATGGGATGTCAAATGATAAGGCCCTGATGCGCTGGTGTATTTAACACAATGAGACAGCATGCCTGTATGTCTCTTGAGTGGGTCAGCTGATGGATGCCAGTGAGAGTGAATGGGTGCGACAGATATCTGTGCTTTGGTGCAGATGAAGCTGGCGGCGCCTGCAACGAGCGCAGATTAGCGCCACTATCTGTATGTAAGAAACCGGTAACTGTTCAAGTTGCAAAGGGCTTGAAGACTGAGCAGGTCTCAGCTCTAAGGTGTTGCACCTCCTCATCTTCCACCACCGCCTGACACACGAGCACATTTTCCACTCAACCTCCACGTATACTACTCGCCCCCCCCCTGCAGTTTCTCTATGCAGTCTGTGAGTAATGGGGACAGATGGCTGGCAGCTTCTTGCTGTTTCTTTGGGCTAGTCCACCCCCATCTCTTTCTCCAAACGCCCCTGGTCTCCTGCAACTGATGGCTTGGTTGCACAAACTCTCACGGAATAGCAATGCAGCCCCTATCTCTTCCACTGCAAGCTGAGGGGGTTATTGGGGGGGGGGGGGGGGATGTGAGATGGTGGGGGCGGCTAGAGAGGGAGGATTACTGCTGACAGAGAAATGCTGTAGGCTTGCAAGTGAGGACAACCGCACAGTTTGTGATGTAAGGTGGTGTGTGTGTGTGTGTGTGTTTGCTGCAGGTGTGCGTTCTTGAATGCTTTACTTTTCTCCTCTATTTTTGGGTGTCAACGATCACTATGGGCTTGTCCCTTTTTGAGGTTCTGTGTAGGTTCACAAACACTGACTGTGCAGAGAAGGACATTACATGCACAGCAGACTAACCCAGGGACAAACAAGGGAGAGAGGAGGAGGGACAGACCTTTTGAGCAAGCCCAAAGCTGTCTGTAAGTACAGCAGTGCAGTATAGCTTGTGCATTTATTTGCAGTATACAGTATAATTACAGCGTGTTGAGTAGTTGTTCACACTGACCTTTTTATCATTGCTGTCTCTGTGCTGCAGTTGATCTGCGTTTCTGCTGCTGTCGTCAAGCTACAACTCAGCCAATACTGCTGTGTGATGAAAATGCTTTAACCAAGACTTTTGCGACACGGATGCAACGCCAGCCGCACAAGAGTCCATAACTTTAAATTTCAAAACACAGAAACCTTTAGAATGGTAATCTTTTTTTCTGTAATATCTCCCTCAACTGTCAAAGTTGAAGCTCAAAAGTTCAATCTAAGATATACTTTGTAACGTATTGGCATACATCTCACACAACAAACAAAATTCAGTGTTCATATTTCATCAAAGAAGCCATGGAGCTCATGCAATGTGCAATATATTTTAGCCAAACTGATGGGAACAACAAATAATAGAACACTACATAAGTCAAGAGAAACATTCTTTGCTTATACGTATGTTGAAAAATATTGTAAGTTACATTAGGAATTTTGAGTCATAGCACAATTGTATATTCAGTACAGAGCAATTGTCTTCATGTACCAAACAATGATACAGCACTGCCTTTACAGTTTTAACCAGAAAGACTCATTCAGTTGGGTTGCATGGTGTGGTGGCTAGCACTGTCGACTCAGAGCAAGAGGGGCCTTGACGGCCCTTCTGTGTGGCGTTTGCAATTTCTCCACATTCTCCTGCCCCCCCCCCCCCCCCCCCCCACAGTCCAAAAACATGCAACTTAGGTTAATTGAGGACACTAGAGTGTCAATGTCCTGATAAACCAGCTGATGTGGTACAGTAGAATAACGTCATTCATGCAGATGTATAATACAAAGCTATTGCACTTAGGGCATCCAGATGGCCAGCAGCTTCACTGGCAGTATCAAATAGGTAGTATAAAAGGTGTTTTCAGAGAGTGAGTCGCTGCAACCACAAGAGGTCCTTGATCATCTGTCCATAAATGAGTGCCAAAAATATTATGCAGTTTGATGTAGCAGTATGCAAGGTTAGCTGTGGACAGACACAGAGATGTACACACAAGCATGCACACACTCATTCACACAACCGATCTCTTTATCTCTTGGTGGAGATAAAAAAATAATAAAATCTCTAAAAGCCATGTTTTGGTTTTTTGCCATTTGTGGTGATAAAGGTAGGAACAGAGATACCGGAATAAATGCAGTGCTGATCAAATCTAATGGATTTAACTTCAACTATCAAGTCCTGCATCCTGACAACTCTGAACTAGTTCTGATTCCACATAATGATGGATGCTAAAAATAGCTGATTTAAGTGGCTGTTAGCGTAGGTTGGCATCGTGATGCTGGTTGACAGGGTGGATGAAGACAGATGCTGATGATTACAGGTGGCACGGTGGGAATAATTACGTATAATGTGTGGTTATTTGGGAGAAAACACTGGGACATAGGGAGAATACCGAGAGTATGAATTTAAGATGGTGACAGACTTAACAGCTGGGTTTAAGAGTGATGACACAGGTATGTGGGATAAAGACTTGGACATGAGCTGAATGCTGATAAGCCTTTAGGAAGAAAATGGGGGGAAAAAATAAAAAGACTATAAAAGAGGTTAGGGATGAATGTGAAGTCGGGGAGATAAAGGTGAAGCTGTGAACAAGAGATCTCTGGATGTGGTGACAAGCAAGAAAGATGGGGTGGCTTACATTTCTGGTCTTTCCAGGTGACGGTGGGCTCAGGGCGACCCACTGCCAGGCAGTAGAGGTTTACATTCTCGCCTTCGTTCACCGACACGTTTTTTGAGATGTTGACAATTCTGGCCGGCACTGAAAAACAAGATCATGCCATTAAAATATGACCTCAAAATCCCCTTTTTATTTCATAAATTATTGATGAGGTATGGCCTCAGCCTATTAAGGTGCTTATTAAGGTATGATGCAAATCCGTGCACCTAAGACAGAGAGGCAATCAGCTGATTAATGATCTGCGCTCACTGAACTGTGAAACAATATGCTTGTCTGTCTGCTTAAAATGCACTGATTTTTAAATTACTGCAAATGGGAATTGAGAAATCTCCTTCTCCTGACATTTAATCCATTTTAAAGAAAATGCATAGAAGTGGTTGTCAGAATTTTGACTTTTTAGGTGAATGGCCACTCCTGGATACCGCTTTTGCCCCAAACTCACAAAGTGTTGGAGCGCTATGCATGTATTTAGTTTGATAACATGATGGCCCCTTGAATTTAAATGGCCCATTATCATTGCTTTTAATGAGCTCGGCCCTGAAATTGCTTCTTTTTTTTTTGCAAGACATCTACTGAGGATCCCATTTTTCTCTATCTTGCTGGAGTTGAATACTTGCAGCGATAAAGCACAGATTGGAGTGGCGGTAAAGCAGCTCCTGCTTGATGCACTGACTTGAGGGTATAATTATTTAGTGTGATATCAAGCTAGGGCTCGAATTGCAGGCGACTTGGAATTAGGTATATATGGTCATCTGTGCCAAGCTTTGCACCCTGCAGACAAGAGTTGTTTGTTTGGCTGCAGTACGATGTGAAAACTCACTTAGTAAGCTGCCGACATTGTCTCCGCCACCCGTGAGCTGTGAGCCAGACCTCGTGTTTTACATTCCTGCAGAATTTACCCTAATATACCCCGTGACAAATTTTTCACTTTCATCCCGTCGGTGGTGTATTAATGAAATCTGCACAACGGACTATCCAAAATATGCGAAAAATTGACACACGCAGGGGGAACAGGTCTGAGATCCATCCTCTGGGCAGTTCTGCGCCAATACATCATGTCACTGAGGATCAGTCAGACTCTCACTCACTTAGTTGCTGACTTGATGAATGAGCCCTAGTCGTGGTCCTGCACTGTCAGTTATTAAGTCAGGCACTATGGACAGCCCCCCCTGTGTACCGCATCTCCTCCTCATCCATCTGATCTGCCTAACTCTTATGAAGACAAGCAACCCTACCTGGCCACATGGAAATAACAAATGGGCTGGGACTTGGCCTTGTTATTGAAACTGACTTTCTGGTTATCTGTCAGCTGCACTCGGCCTTCTTTACTGAAGCCGCACACATACACAGGCCAGCTAAGCTTTCAAAACATGAGCAAGTAATTGCAGTTTGATATAAGCATAAATACCAACCTTGTATACTCAAACATCATAAAAAAACATTATCTACATAGTTTTCCATCATAGATTTAACTCTGATTTAATAGAAAACGAACACTGAAACGTAACCATAGAAAATCTTATTTGCTTCCCCTGCTGTCAAACCTCAATCACACCCAATAGACGACACTACGCTTGGATGAATGCCGAAATGCATAATTAAGCCATTTAATTTGTATCCAAGGGTGCTTACAGTAACATCGATGCACACATTGCTTTTATTTGCATCACATCTGCAGGCTCTGGATATATCAGGGAAATGAGTCACTTATACTGGAAACGGTAAACACTTTAAAATCCCTTTATAACAGAATCCTGTTCAGTCTCGACTCGGCTGTTCACCTTGGACAATGAGGTAGACGTGGGCAATGCGGGGCTTGTTATTGGCCTGGAAGCTGCAAGTGTAGGGCCCCTCGTCGGATACTTGCACCTCGTCGATGTGGATGGAGAAGTCGCTGTTGTTGCTGTTGGCCAGCGTCACGCGCTTGTCCAGCGACCACTTGTCCGTCCCCGTGAACAGGATGTTGGAGCGGTTCAGCCAGGCCTTGTGGGTCACCTCCTCGTCGATCCGACATCTGAGAGGACCGGAAAGTGAGAGACACGAGTAGGGTTGATGCTAAATACCGCTGAGAGGTTTTAATCGTTACATACAGCTGTACAAACGGGTGAAATGTCAACATCAGTGTTTTGGTACAGTGTTGCACACAGCTGACGAGCTTCAATGCACCTCAAAAGTTTTATTTTACTAAAAGAATTGGACACCATTTTCCTAAAGTATACTCCCTCTTTTGGTGTGTTTTTTTGGTGGGGAACGCTGAAAAACATGTTCGTCCAAAATCTCCCATAGGTGTTCAAATACATGGAATACAGTGCCTGCGAAGGTCATAGCACATGATTCACTTCCTTTTCTACTAATCAAACCATTCAGGGTCCCCTCATGCGTGCCCTGTACAAAGCATCTCGCATTCATTATGTCTCCCCACTCATTCATTCTAATTTCTCCTTTATTTGTCACCTCATTATTAGTGCAGTTTTACCAAGAGGTTACAGACAAACCTCTTTGGCAACATTGCACTAATGATTACCCATCACTCCTGTTACACGGGTGGAGAAAAATGGGTCAAATTACAGAAAATATGGCTGAGGTCAGTTATAGGAAATCCAAGAGGTTGTGAGCAAAGTGTTGCATGAGAAGTGTGAATCATTATTATTCTCTTCACAGCTTGGTTTTGTCTTTACGATAACATTAAACATGAATGAAAATAAGGAAGGATATGAGTGAGTGTGTTGATTAAAGCGCAGTAAACCCCTGGCGTTGTTCCAAAAAGGATGTGGCACGCTTCAAAAACAGGAGCCACGGTCCAAAGGTGTGACTTCAGTTCTTGGCTTGGCCACTAGATGTCCTTACCCAGCTTCAACGAGCTACAAGGCCTGGCCTCTATTGTCCTCATGTTTAATTGATGTGACCTGGATAAATATCAAGGTTGAGGTAGATCACTTGCCAAGTCCGTGGCAGTGACACCACGATGCAAAACAGCTACAGTGCAGGTTAGCCTGGAAGTCTTTTACAAACAGGCTACAAGGCACTGGGCTGATGTTCAGGTGGACACGTGACCTGAGGGCCAAGCGGGTTTAGAAAAAGAGCAAAAGAAGAAGGAACTACTTTGTTGATTACGTTTTGTGGCTGATTAATTTAGATAAAGAGACGCTAAAGTAAGCAATCCCACCATAAAGAAGATCATTATGTGTACAAACAATCTATTAATCTATTTTTAAAATGAATCACTTCTGCACTGATGATGTTGCTACAGGACTGCAAACCCAGAGGAAATGAGCACCATAATAGCATCAAATGTGCCGCGTCTTAATGGGCCGCATCAAAGCCAACACAACAGCATTGTCTCAAGCATAACACAAGTATTTGTGCCACTTGGGCAAAAGTGATTTTACATGAAAATGGATATTATTTATGAAGCTGTTTAGTCTGCTGTTTGTTTGTCAGCTACCGACTGTCCAGAGCAGACTAAACTTACTGATTACAAAATGTGCCATCACATCACTGATGATCTGTACCATGAAATCAAGCTTCCAGAATAATATCTGGAGCATCGCAAGTACAGTTTTCAAGCGGTGGTTTCGACATAGGGGACGCCAAGGACACAAGCCTGAGGCATCGGGAGATGGTCAACAAGAAGGAAACTCAAGAAAACATATTTCTGGCAGAAGAAAAACCAGGTTTGTTTTTTCTTGTGAGTTACTGGATAATCTTACCTCTTTAAAAGTATTCAAATAAAACACACGCTGAAGGAATAATCAGCCTTTGCTTGAAGTGGTGAATTGTAGACTCAAGCAACATGTATAAAGGAGCCACAAGTAGTGGCACAGCTTTTGTTCTCACAATGAATAGTCCAAAAGGTCGGCTGGTTTAAAGAACTGAAGGGGATTACCACTAGCTAATGAAAAGGTTTTGAATTTGCTAGTGCACAGCTTTCCAGATACCAAATTGTAAAGGAATAAATAGTGACATTGAAAGCACATATTTTCCGAAACCCAAGTGCGTTCAGTTTAGAATTGTTGGTGTTTATACACCCGGATAAATTATATGGATTTGACTTCTCCACTGTGTCAATAGAAGAGCTTCAGGCTACACGTCCTGATAACATTATAGATCAGCCTTCATGGTTGTTTGATTCCCAACTTTGAGGAGAGACTTGTTGATGTTGACAAATATTGACAGGCCTGTAATATGTTTGACTTTGGTGGAAGGCCCACTCTTCTTGCAACAGAAAACTAAACTAAAAAAAAGAATTTGTTCAGAGAACTGGGGGGGGGGGGGTTAGGCTTAAATGTGATGAAAGTAATGTTGACTTGGATTTTTTTTTCGCGCTGCTGAATGCACTGCCAAGCATGGTCACATCCACACGACGGGGAGAAAAAAAAAAAGTTGGCTATTTTTCTGCTTGGTTGGGAGCCGGGGAAAGCTGTGATTTCTACTTTATCACTCACAGTTAGTCAAGTGTGGTTGGACGCGGAGGAGGTCCGCCCACCGAGCTGACCTGTGCATCATTATTGTTACAGCTAAGTAAAAGGTGATTGCAGACAGACGGCATGACTCCAGCGACGTGTGACAGTTATTATCATTCAATCAGCTACAGGACAGACAGAGCTGAAAAATATGGCACAATATGGGGCGCCTAATTGAAGTTATGTGACGGAGAATTGGCAATTAAACCAGCATGACAGGTGGGGGGAAATGCAAACACGTTTTTCATGTAATTAGTGGGTGCAGGTGTAGGATCAGGAGTTACCTCAAAGTGACTCTTTCTCCTTCCAACACTGTAATGTTGTCCGGCAGGTGTCCGAACTCTCCTCCGTGCACACTGGACGCTGCAGAGAAAAATGAGAGAAGAGACCAGTGAGCATCCAATCATGGCACCAGGCGCTGGCATTCATCAATCTCAGGTCAGGTGCTTGAGAATTGACTACCTCGCCCATTGAGGTTGGGCGGGGATGTGCTCCGTATCCTGAAGGGAAAGTAATAAATATACTAAACAAAAGAGTCACAACGTCTGCACTGACCCCCATACTTGAATAATGATTTGGTTTTCTCCTGCATTCTGGTGGGATGCGCGCTCATTGAACAGCGCTGATAATGAGCCAAGGGAAGAGGATTCACGCGGAGCTGCCGGAGCGTGAAATGAAGGGACAGCAACGGTAACAGAAGGGATGCTCATCCTGCCTACCAATACACACACGCACTCGGAGAACAGAGGCACATGCTTACAAAAGCACAAACACGCACACACTTACTGAGTGCCATTAGTTGAAGAGGAGATTCAAACTTGGCATCTGTGAGATGTGTTTCACTCAGGTGGGAAAAACACTTTAAAGTAGTTTGAAGTCATTTTTTGTGAACTTGCTTGGACTGCAAACAAAGATAACCAAAGACCTTATATGCTGGCAGTTATATTGCTTACTGCGACGGGCTGCTCCCCGGTAAGACACCTGGCTCGGTCCATCTCGACTCTGCCAAATCCCAGCATGACACCAGATACCTCAGCTTGTGTCTCCCCTCCATCTCCGACAATCTCTTTCTCCCTCTGCCTGCAAAATGACCTCAATATCTCCAGTAGGCCTTTACTGTGTTCTAGCCTTGAGGTTTAATAAATGGTGACTTTATGAAATGAAGCCGGTGCAGTGAGTAGCTTAGAAGCACCTCAAGGTTTGTTGAATAACCGCACAAGGACATGTTAAGCATGCCGATTAGGAAACCCGGGAAGAGATGCGACCCAAAATGAAGGCAATGCAGCACTACAGCTTTGAATTAAAGGAGGGTCTTTGTGGAATCATGGTTTGATTACAAAGAATAATTGGAGAGGCTTCAGAATTACGATGCACTTCGTGGATTCCTAATCAAAAGGTTTTCAAACCGCAGAGCTGAAAGTCCTGAGAACTGCCAACTTCTCTAAATAATAATTAATCATCTTTTAAATAAAGACAAATTATGCCTTTTCTGCGCGTTTGCGAATGCAGCGCTGTTTGGCTATTTCACAGTAAATATAGGCTACATTGTGTATTCATATATTCATGTGTGTGTGCACCGGTGCATGGTGCCGCTCAGCAGTTACAGTAGCTGTCTGCTGCTCATTTGTGTGAATGTGTGCGTTTTTGTTTGCTGACATACCGGTGGAGAACAAGAAAGGAGGACAAACTAATGACGCCTCAAAAGAAAAGTGGCCCTGAAAATCTCCTGCTAAAAGCTGTAATCGCATTAATGGGTGCTGCTGCTGCCGTGCTATCTAGGCCGGCCAAGGATCCCAGAACTGGCTGCATCTCTCTCTCTCTGAAAGCCTGGGGGGGGAGGGGCTTGGCACATTGGCCATTGTTTCCAATGTTGGAAAAACTGTCACAAGCTTTCGTTCATCTGTGGCTTTTATTACAGAGTAATGTTGCATCGCTGTGCTAATGCTTCCTGTCTTAGACTCAGACAGTCCTCAGCTCAAGCGCTCAGCTGTTTCCCTTTCAAGTACTCTACACACTAGACTTTATTTAGGTTAATTCAATTCAGTTCCAGGGCTTGGGGACGGGTGTGACACGCTGTCATAAACACACACTACCCCACATTCGCAATCGCAGACACACACGTAGAGAAAAGGCGCTCTCTCTATCACATAATGTAACCAGTGGGACACGCGCGCGACGCACCCATTTTGATTGAATGAATGCATACGCTGGATGCTCCAAACAACACTGCGAAGGTTACAAACCAGCGGGGAGCAATTCCCATTTCCCTACTCAATTCCCATCTTCACAGCTCGATTGGCACCTCGCATTCTAAAACCTGTATCACTCCGCCTTCACTTCCAGACGCTGCACAACACGATAACCAGGCCAACACATTCAGTCCATATTTCCTCTCACACACTGCGTCACAGGACAAATCACAGACGTGTTAACTTACGCAAACACACTCATCGACGCGACAGGCGAGCTGTGATGGAGGTTTGCCTGAGTTCATTGTGACAACGATCGAAGCAAAGATCCAGGAGACAAACACACACACAGATATCTAGCATTCACTCTCCCTGCTTTATGCACACTGTAAACGTTTTCTGACCCCTCACTTACTCTCACTGCTCAGCGTGCAGTCACAGCTTTGACTTTGGAACAGACGCAACAGAAAAACTGTTATGGATATCAACAGCCTGTGTAGAACACATAATCAGGACCAGGATCTGTATTTGAGAGATGGGAGACCAGCTCTGTCCTGAGGCAAAAGTTGGCGTTCATCCTCCTTTTTTTTTTCCTTCTTGCCAAAGTATGTTTTCTACTATTTTGACGAACATTTGTTATTGTTTGACAGCATCATCTGACACTTTCTTTAGGTAGATGAAATTATGAATATATGATGCATTCCCTAAACTGATACACCTGTTTTCAATCTCCATGCTTTCCAGCCCAAAGTGTAGGAGTGCAGGACTTTGTCTGAAGAGTGTCACACATTGGTAATTCTGTTGTTCAAAATTGGCCACAGCAATCAAATCAAATCAAATATACTATAACGGTTATTGCTTCGACAGATGAATGAATCTAAAGTGTGCATCTGCGGCGCCTCATTAATAGGACAGTGGGGGTGTTGGGTGTAAACATCATCTGGCTGAATGACAGCATGTGTCGCAAAACCCTTTGATGTAATCCACATGATTTATCCCTTTTTCAGGAAATAATTTCAAATGTTGCCGTCCGAACACAGCGGACATGATCAAACAGAACAATAATGAGTCCAGAGTGCATCCAGCAGGCTGTTGCATGGCCAAAACAGAATCGTCAGACATCACTACAATCACTACCAATTCCTGGGCCACTTCTGGCTTTATTGATCCCTATCTCAAATTCTGCTTTTTTGTCTCTGCTCCCTCCTGGGGCTCAGCATGCAGGCTGATGAACTGCACCCACCAGGAGGATTCAGGAGTCTCGCCCATTGAAACTCCTAGAAACGAGGCTGTGCTTGCCAACAGGGAAGCTTAAACCACTGACTACCCTGCAGACTCTAAATGCGGAAACACAAACGCAATGTGAATTCCAAAAGAAAGCTTTTTGTCTTCAATGCTTCGGTACCCTACTTTACTGAAACAAAAATGGATTTGTTTAGGAGAGAGACAAATCCCGAGCCTATATAAACCACAAGTGAGCAGAGTATGAATAGAGGAATGATAAATAACCGTGTAAGAACAGTATTGCTGGTGAATACTGCAGTGGCCCCCTGGTGTCGGGGAGAACTCAGGCATATTAAATCTCCCTGCTCACTGTTGTCTACAGCAGACACAGTCCGCCATGGCTACCCGTATCCCTTGTCCTTGCTATGACCTGCTGTTTTGGCACACAAAAGGAAGCCCTGTCTCCATACCATACATGCGCGCGCACACACAGACACACACTCGTATTCTGTTCAAATGACCCCCTGCAGCCTTTGTCTGCACACATTGAGCCTCGGGGCTAGATTTGTCTGGCATTTTTAAGAGAATAAAATTTTATGGACATGCCTGAGGGATTACACACAGGAAAATACTGTGCTAGTAGACCATTACTTTACCGCTACTGGAAGTGTTTCGTCAATCAGTTCAGCTGTTTTTACTGCAAAAGCAGAAATCTGTTTTACTCATCTGTGGATAACACTTTATCTACTGCTGGACCCTAGGTAACCATTCATAAAACTCTCTCCACTTGTGCTTCAGTGTTTTAGTCTCTGTGCTCTCCTGCATTGTGTTTTTTGCAGCAATGCAAGGCTGCTTGCTCAGCACCCGTGAGACATCTATTGCGTGATTTGTATTCTCTTGGCTTTTACATGTGCCTGTTTGTAATTGCACTTGCTACTGGCAGACACTTATGAGTAGAGCTCTATTGAGCTGTACAACTTTAGCCTGCGTAGTCCTTGCAAGGCGGTCTTTGTACTGTTCATCTATTTTGCATTGCCCTTGACGATCGAATACACACAGAGAGGAGGCAAAGCTACTTCTGAAAGCATGATTGCCGTCAAGACGGATAACAGCGGAGGTTATAATGACACCCGTAACAATAATCCGTTTTAACAGAGACTGCCGTGGTTTTGAAATTGAAAGGAGAAGGAGAAAGGCACAGCGCAAGGTTGGAAGGGAGAGGTGGAAATAGATAACCAGGGTGAGGTGAGGTCCTGAAAACAAACGGCAATCGAGAACGAGGCGAAGCTGTAGTAGAATATGGAACTGCGGGATGTTGCGTAACGGCAAGAGTTATACAGTTGTAGCAGCAGCGGTGTGAGGTGATAATAGCAGTATTGGCGTTAGTCGTAGCAGAGAGAGGGGGAGCAATGACGTGGCATCAATATTAACAGGGGAGGAAAGTGCGAGGACACAGTCGGTAACGCTGGGGCATAGTGCAAAGCAAAGGAAAGACACACCCGCATAATTAACATCGGCATGCTGCAGCCAATTAAATATTTACAGAGGCACTTCCCTCCGACACCTTGATGATGAACAGAGGCAGCCCAAGGATTATCAGATGCTGGGTGCCTCAGGCAGGAGACAAGGGGTTGGGGGTGTGGGATTAAACATTAACCGGCACAGATATCCCTTTCTCTTCCTCGTCTGATCCCATTAACTCTGGACGGCCCAAATCCAACCTCATGTCCACCTCTCTGGAGCCTCATCTTCCTGCCTTCCTGCCCTCCTCCTCTCCCCTTCCTCTCCACTTCTCATTCAGCCCCTACACTCTGCTGATGAAAATCCCTGACTCCCCTCCTGGCTCCTTCCACCCTCAGCACCACCTGTCAGGGACAGAGCAACGGGAGAGCGAGGAGTGAGAAACCACCTGGGCACCACGCTCTCAAAACCAGCACAACAAGATGGATATACAGGTCGCCTGCCTTCCACAACTGCTGGTGAAGCAAAATGGATGTCAGCAGGATCCCACTTGACAGGAAATCTAAGAAATGTCGGAGAAGTCACGGTGAATGAATCTGTTTGGTAAAGTCATTTTTCCACCCTCTCAGACCACAGATGTTTTTTTATTTTTTTTCTCTGTTGGAGGAATGTGGTGGAATGAGGAGCGTTTACGTGATCCGCGGCTCTGGTGAGCTCGTACTGACATGTCAAGAGGATCGATTGCACATTTTGCCGCTCGTCACTCAAGGTCACACATATATCTAGCTGCTCTTATTTGCCCCCATTTACCAACCATTCTGACACACATACAACTGCTAACACGGCTTGATCTCAGAAGCATGTCAAAACCATCAGCATTTACAGAGAAGCATCACCCTCGGGTGTCTGACTTGGCCTGTACCAAAGATGTGACATCTGCCCCTTTTTTTATTTTTTATTGTAGACATGCTGAATCCACAATTCTGCCTCTGGTCGCTCTGCCCATCCCTCCCTCCCTCCCTCCCACTCACTAATCCCTCTTCACACATCAATCAATAGAGCACTGCAGAGAGCACGGAGCCATACAGTACTCAATGCAGCAGTTGTACAACTTCAATGGGCAGCCACAGATCTTTACCATTGAATCAAGCGTGGCTGGGGAGAAAAGCCAAGCGTGCTAAAACCAGGGACGAGCCCCTCTCCGCTTTCTTTTACCCCCCCATTTTCCTTGGACGGACGCCTGAACCTCTTAGCACTCTTGAAATCAATACAGTAGTTAAACTGTTACTTCCTTTTCCAGTGAGTACATACACACGCCGGCCTTACACAAAGCCCTGCAGACCCCCCTAAATGCACCCTGTGCACTGGTAGTTTGACAGATTTGTGGGCAAGTGCTGTCACTGTTTTAAAAGAGAACCTTTAAATACTGATTCACACCCAAGTAGCCCCGCATCTAGCATCCTCGGACAATAACACACATTTTAAGCATCGAAAGTAACTTAGCAGCAGCATGGGGCCTTCACTTCAATGATGCTGAGTAAATCTGAGTTCACACTGTCTACATTTTAATGTTATGTTCTGGCAAAAGCAGTGTACGAAATATGGAGGGTCGCCCTTGAATGACACTTCCGTTAAAGCCTCAACAACAAATTGTTGGGTGGTCTCTGCATGGACAAAAAAATGAGACTGAATGAGGTGTAAACTCGTACAGCGGCACACAAGTGAGCGTGTGTTGAGTTAGAGAGACGTGAGCGTGCTGTGTGGATTCTGTTGCAGGGTATAGATATTGTGTAGTTGCGAGTGACCTTACTGTAAATGATATTAGCCTTGTTGATGTGTGTTTTGAAAGCGTGTATAGTCTAGTAGTTGATTGTCTTGACTTGCATCCATGAAATCTTGGAGGCATATATTGCTTATTGAGTCTGTGTTCAGTAATACTGGAGCTCTGGGTAAGGGGGACGACATGATTGACACTGGTATTTCGCACATTTAGTAAAAACATACAGTTAAGGTACAGTGGATGGAAAGGCTGAAATATTAGTGTCTCATTGTCAGTTTAACGTTCACATTCATGTCTATTGTACTGGATATTAAAGTTACTCTTGAGGGTTCTTACAAGAAATTGTACAAGATTATGTTTATATGTAGTGTCTCGTCCCAAATGCATTTTGTATATCCTTGAGGTCTAACAAACGTGTTGATTTAATTTCCTTCCACAGGGAACTTTTGCAAAGATGTTTTGAAACTTGCATTGTTTACATATGTGCCTGAATGCCGTCAATTTTCTCCCTGCCTGCTTTTTATGGATCGAACGTTTCTTGGTGCCAAACCGCCACTGACGTTAAATAATCGGCAGGAGTGTGTATTGGGTTCATGTGCGTGTACTAGAAAACATCAAGATACAAACACAGCTGGGACCTGCTCTTCTAATCATTGCTCCATATTGCCAATTAGACATTGCGTTTTGGTTCAAATATAGTTCCAAAATGACAGTTACCACAAACGGGCCTATCAGCTAGTTTGCTTACGTTTATGTACACATTGTGTATTCAGCAGCTTTATACATCCTAAATAATAAGTCAACTAAGTCTAAATATAGCAACAACCCATGTTTAACCTATTCATCCACCACGACCTCCCCTCAACATTGACTTTGTCACTCTTAATACTATCTCCTGACTTTCTGACAGAAAGCCCTCAAGCACATTTCTCCCATGTCCAAAGACAGCCTGGAAGACTTTTGGGTCTTACAAACACCACGGGAATATAATTTACACATAAATGGCATGAAGTGTTTATAATTGTTTTAAAAAATGGTTGACGAGTAATACTTGTCCAAGGAGTGGAGGTCACAGTGTGGCCATCTGATCAGAACCGTATCACAAACAAATCAAATGTCAATCACATTTTGTTGTATTTAGAAAAGGAAAAAAAAGAAGCCGCGTGCATTTGATCAATATTCTCTGATTTGTAGGAGAGTGTTTTTTTAACTGGACTATTATTGGATGTGGAAACGTCACCATCTGGCCGTCCATCTCATAACCACGTTGCAGTTTCTGGCATCCGACCGAGACCATTTTTGGCCAGGGACATGATAAACATGACATATGGCAATATGCAAAAAAATAGTCGTCTAAATTACAATAAATGACACCAAAGTGTTTGATCTGACATGCTGGACAACATCATTTATCAGTTGTCTTTAAATAACTGTTTCAAATCGCTTTTGCACAAATTAAACACTTTTCTGGCGTTGGCTGAAACAACTGATTCTGTCATTTTTCAAAAATAAATGAATAAAACCGTGTAATTAAACTGTGAATACATTCTGGTGTGCCATATTTTTAGTGGTCATAGGAGCTCTGTCAGATGCTGTGAGACTGAACAAATATTTCCAGCCATGCGGTTAAGCTTCCAGCACAGTGGCGAGGCTTACCCTATAGTTTACACTCGAGCCTCTAAGAGGCTACAATAAAAACAGCAATTACTGGGCGATAGTGACAGGAGACAAAGGAGTGTAATAGCATGGGAGCAGTTATTTTTCGATAGGACCATTGGCTCTAAAGTGGACTCAAAAAGAATGAGGCATCAAAAAGTCAGTTGAGTGTTGGGCAGTATGTGTGTGAAATGGATGAGCAGGCAATGCAAGCTGCCAATGGCCGTTCATGACACACTTGAAGAGTAGGACTAATGGCAAAAAAACTACTTTGATGAGGGCTTGAGAATTACTGCCGCTGTTGTTAATCTGGACATTCATTTACAACGAAAAAGCTGAAATCATGCAATTTCCTTTTACAGACAAAACACGATGTGCTGAAAATGCATTCAGTGAATTTTGAACAAAATCTCGATTGTGGGGCTGAATAAAAGATCTCATTTAGCTTTTGTTTGGATGTTTTTTTTGCATGCATGCAGAAGCTTTTACGGCACCACCACTGACTTAGTTTATTAATCCCCCCCCCCCCCCCCCCCCCCTCCCAACAATTCATTTCATACTGATGACATATTTCTGTGGAAATATGCAAAATATGTAATATACTCAAACAGAGTAATAAGACCAGTTAATTGTGATGACTGAATGAGGGGCAATTTGCCGCTGTCTGAAGCCGCCGTGGTAATGAGCAATCTCAAATAAGTCGTTCTTTGTCTGTGCCTTTTGCAAACAGCAAAACAAAAGGGAACAACATTTTGGCTTCAGGGGAGCAGGAACATTTTCATATCAACACACTCCATCTCAATGAATGCAGACAGTGTAGTGCTGGAACGTGGCAGGTTTCAAGTGCGCATCCATGTGTGCGAGTGAACATTTTTAAAGTGTGTGTGTGTGTGTGTGTGTGTAGGACCATCTCAGCATGCATGTGTGTTTGCTTATGCGTGTGGGTGGACTGATGTGTTGTTCAGCACCACTGGGCAGCTTGTCCAGGGGTCTCGCTACCTGCACCACAGGTGGGGTGGTGAGAGAGAGAGGATGAAATCCAGGCAGGTAGGGAAGGATGGGGGAGCAGCATGCAGGCAAAGAGAGGCAACAAAGTTGGAGGCAGAAGAGGGGCGGTGAGGACCAGTGCCCAGGAGTAAGGTGCTGTCAGGATAATTCACAGCAGCAGTACTTGCTGCGAAGAACAAAACTGAATTACCTGAGGGAACAGAAATCTGCTAACACCTGCTTAAGAGGGAGCTCCTGAGGGACGGAATGGGAGAAAGGGGGGAATAAAGGAGGGAGGCATGGTGCAGTGCACTGAGAAGCTGGCAAGTACAGATGAAGTAAGCATCAGTGTGTGTGTGTGAGAGGGTGAATGAATGTGCATTTGTGTATTTGCAAGCTTGTGTAAATCCGTTTGCTGCATGCGTGTTTGTGAACCTGTGTGTGGTTCAGTGTTTTTCATGCATGTGTTTGCATACTTCCGTCTGTTTGTGTGCAGTTGGATTCTGCCTGGCTGTGCCCACAGCCATCCTTGCAGCTGTGGATGGGCTTCATTTGCATTCGGAATCGCGGCAGCTCTTGCCATTGTTGCTCCACTGCTGTGACTCGGCACCACTAGCTCCTGCAAGCATAGCCGCCGTGCCAGTTATGTTTGGCTACAGCTGGGCTGGAGAGCTTGTGGCAGACATTCAAACCGCCACCACCAAGCTCGGACCTAGGACTGTAAGTTGGAGGGAGTTTGGAGGCGGCTGTTCCTTTGTGGGCTATACCTGGTTCGCTAGGAGTGCACTCTTCTCCAACATGTCTCCTTTTCTCTGTCTCTCTACGTCCCTGTCTCACACCAGATGGAGGGCAGATGACACCCCGGCTAGCTTTCGGCGCCACCGGCGTGCTTGTCACTGCTCAATTGCAGGCAAGCCCCTACCCATTCCCTCAACAGTGTGATGGTCTTGCTCACATGCTCCCTGGTTGCTCTCTTCATCTTGTTGAGTTAAAATTATACCCCGACTTTGAACACCAGTCTCCCTCCCTTTTCACCCTCCAACCCCTTCTTTCCGCCTGGGTGATGACATGCTTTCGGTATTACTTTGGAGAGAGGCCGGTGTATTAAAAAGCAATCGATAGAAAGCCCATTTAATCTTTGCAGCTGAGCAGAACTGAGAGGGGACTCTGGTATGACATGCAGAAAAAAACCCACTGAGAATCAAGAAAACAAAGATGAGACGAAAGTTAAAAGGTGAATTAAAGCGTCACAGTCTGTTTGAGGAGGAAACAAGCATGCAGCCAGGTACTTGGGGCGAAGCTAAGCTGTGTGTTTATGTCAGCCCTGATGGACTGAGCCACTGATGAATCTGCTGGCTCATCTTACTGATAAAGCTGTTTTACCAAAGCCTGAGGCCATTGAGGAAATCAGGAGCATAACTAAAGCTGTGATAGGAGTAATGTGTAATTAAATACAATGCCACTAGCTAATTTGCTTTTCATTTATCGCTACACATCAGTTTCTCTGCTGTTTTCCTTTTGTGTTTTCTCGCAGAAAGGGTTGTATAACTCATATTGTGTGTGGGGTTATTAATCTTTCAGTGCACTGTTACAAACATAAACACATTTCTAAGTCACCATAAGTTATTAGGGGTCCGTCTCCTCGGAGCTGTTTGAGTTGGATTAATGCTCCTTCATGTGGAGCACTGAAAATGATCTCTGGCTCCCCACTCCCTCCTGTGAGAATGAGCTGCAAAAATTTGATTGCGCCACAAGCATGTGAAGACTGCAGACGTTCCTTATGTATTGGCATATACCCACACCAAAAAATATAGAAGCAGACTTTCTACACACGTATACACATACATTCCCACTTGAGAAAACCTGGAGAATCGTTTGAATTTCAAGCATCTCACAAGCCACACTTCTTTGATTGTGGGCCATACACAGACAAATAGAAGAAGTCATGGGCCAAACAACAGTAAAATGTGGGTTTCATAGCGTTTTCTGACGTTATACTCTTTGATCCCCTTGAATTTCTGTGAAAAAGTACACATCTTCCCAATGTTTGTGAAAATTTCGGCACTCACTCGCTACCTTTCATCTTTTCTGTTGCGCCATGTTTATCCAATCCCCGGAGGTAAATGTTTTCATCCACGAGTAATCAATTACGGTCAAGTAGTTGTAAATAATGCCAGCAATATCGAGTGTTTAAACTAAGAAGTGCAATGAACATACAGTGCATTATATTACAAATATGCTCTAGCCATATTGTAGTTTCTTCCTAAAACTTAACTGCAGGCCGTGGTGTGGCCACCCATGCATTTTACAGCATGCAATACTCTACGGAACAAACGGGCATCAAGACGTAGCCATCGGACATGAATTGAAATAATAATAATAAAACAAGCGCAAATGCCAAAGAAAATATGAATGTGCAATGAATCTTGCTCAAGTGAAAGCTTTTTCTGTGCTTATTTTAATATTTCCCCCTAAAATACCACAAAATGAACAGAAAGTTTGTTGAGTGCAAAAAGCTGCATGCTAATGTAGCAAAGCGTTTGTCATATAGCCTCAGTCAGTTTACAGTAGTGTGAATCACACGGATAAGACCATCAGACAGCTTCCTTAATTCACATGTCATTCATTATTACTATTCAGCAAGTGAGCAAGTGCATGTGTCGTAGCGAGATTGCTTTTTAGCACATCATTTCGAACCTTTTTACGAGCCGTCTCATTATCTTTACTCACGGCGTACTACATCGGCACCGACTCCATCTGCAAATGACCCAGCAAAACATTAGCCAGATGTTTATTCCTTACATTTGCACAAGAGTCTGGAGTAAAAGATTGAAATCAACACCCCCCCCCCCCCCCCCGAGATATAAGTTAACCTCCAGCAAGACATTATTGTGCCCGACTCAATACATTCAGAGCCTGATTGAAAAAAACATTTTGAACAAAGAGAAGATGATGGAGAAGATTGGGTGAATATTTTCAAGGAAAAATCCTACCTCGGATTCTCTTACACTGTTACGTAAGTTATCATCGATCTGTGATGTTTTTTGGTGTACTCGCTTTGCCGCAATCTGCCTCATTCACTTTTATTAAAGCTGGAGATTTCATGTGGTTCTTGGAATTGCACTGTTAGAGAGATGTGAGATTGAGAAATGATTATTCAAAATATAATATGTCCTTGAAACTTAACATTTTTTTTTAAACCTGCTTTGCATTTTGTTCTATTTAGACTACTGTGAGCTGAGAAATTGGTATCTTAGTCTAGGTCACACTGAATTTCTCCCTTTCATTTTGGTTGGCCTTGGCGCATATTGGTGAGTCCTGGAGAAAAACTAAACTCCACTAAATACTATTTCCCCAATAAACTACATAAAACACCGTAGTATAGTGCAGGCTGTTTTCTGTAGCCTATTTATTTTTATGTTGACACCACATTGTGAGATTGCATTTTGATTATTTTCCACTAAATATTGGCGATCCATGTAATAGTGGTGCTATCAATGTTAGTGGAGGGCGATTGGGATTCTGGCATGTTAAATTGTCATTAAACATTTATTTTATTTTTGTGTATGATCACATCCCCTATGTGTCTGCTCTACGTGATGAATTAAATAAAAATATATATATATATTTTAAATATTCCTGCGAATGCAGTGATTAAGTTGAAGTTCCAAAATTGTATTTTGTTCTATAGATGTTATTTTAACAGCTGCAGGAAATAGTGTAACATGGTTCACAGTCTATTCAGGCCGGCTGTGATCCCCCAAATCTCACCATGTTTAACAGCATTAAAAATGTATTTTCCTTGAGGATGATGATGGTGGAGGAAGCAATAAAAAATGGAGAACACTCTAAGTGGCAGCTCATTGGTGTTTTTTGTTACATTTTCTGACCTAACTCTAAAATAAAGTTTTACCTCCTGCAGTTGTTTTTATCAGGGTTTTCTTTTATTCAGTTTAAATCCTATACGCACTGAGCTGGACACATTGTCAGAATCAAATTCGATGTTTTTCTCACTCTGCTTTCTCCTTACTTCTCCCGATAGCTGTAACAGTTTGCATAATTCTTTTACATTGTGTGCGTGGCTGTCACTCTGTTGTTGCCATAGGGTACACAGTGTATGTTTGCATACAAAATAAATCTGAGGACTGATAATACAGTTAGAGCTAAACCTCTCCCCCCGAACACATTTATCAGCCTAGCAAATAAAGCTCCAGCGTAAGTTCAGTCAGGAAGACTATACTCTTGTGTGCTTGCTTGTAGTTTATTTGTCAGACATCTGCCATTCACTCCTCACGCATGCATCATTTCCTTGCGGTCATTGTTCGGGGCTGTCAATCTTGATATCAGCTGGTCTCTTCTAGCCAATAGCACAATGAAACAATGACATCGTTGTCTATCATCTTGCTGCTGTCTCTTTTTAAATGCGATTGTCTCTCTACCTTCAGTAGTTTCATGCTGCTGTTAGGCGCCCCTCCACCTCCCCATCTCTGCCCCATCTCTGCAGCCTCATCACCGCCAGTGTCTGGACTCCACAGGGGGGGGGGATTTATTTTGCTGGTGCTGAGGGCACACGCCCCTCGACTACAAATCTTCCTGTAGAGTCCAAGCGCCAAAGACTCTGTCATCACATATCATCTGTTAGTAATAAACACTTGTCTCTCCTGATTGAACTGTATTTCTCCACATTTTGAGCCAGTGTGCATGGGGATGCAATAAGAACTGGATGTTTTCAGATTTTAGCGTAACGTTAGCAGCTGTCAACGTCTGCCAAGCACGTCGGTCAGTTGTCGTCCCAAAAGCCTTTTCTCTTGTTGCATTAAATGCAAAAACGTATGTAAGCTAAGCAGCCAAATTGGCTTTTATTAGAATGAAATAACCATCTGAATGTACTTTTTGCTTGTAGCTTAGCCGCAGTCTTTTAGCACCGTTAGAGTGAAATGAAGTGCACAGTTTAGAGCCGGCGACAGCATTTGAAATCAATGGACAAATATTAAAATTGACTTCAAATTTTGAGAAAAATCTGCCAACGTTATTGGAAAGCTTGACAGGCGTAGCAACCGTAAATACCTTCCTCTTTCCAAATACTTTACTCATCCTAACCCAACCGCTTTGCTCTCCTTTTGCCGTCTTCGTTCAACCCCTGTTCCTCCTCTCGTCTATACACCTCCCTGCATTCTTATCTTCTCACCTGCTCGCTCATCTCCTCTGCCCTGCAACGCCACAGCTGATCGTCTCTAATTCAGCAGCTTATCTGGGCATGCAAGTTCCACAAAGCTCCATGATCCCCGTCACCTCGCAGCCGTCATGGGAATCATGAGTCAGTGCTGCGGATAGATGACGGTGTGAGAGCCGGTTGGGGGGGGGGGGGGGGGGGGGGGGGGGGGGGGATGAAGGAAAGTGGGAGGTTGAGACGGTGACAGAAAGAGAGGTGGAGGAGGAGGAAGAGCAGCCCGGGGGAATGCTGAGGAAGACGCAATGAAGTGCAGAAAAGAGGGGAAAGATAATAAAAATATAAGAAATATGAAATAAAATAATGGAAATGAAAGCGAGAAAATAGGTATCCTATAGAATGGGCAGCATAAACTAAACGCTTGGGCTTCCTGTCACAAATCATCACTGCAGATATGCTATGGAGTAATTCCAAACAGAAGCAGGAGAGAAACAAAGCAGATGTGGATAATGGTTATAAATTTAAAAACAATATGGAGAGAGTGAGAGACGAAGCTCCCCAGATAAAGACAGAGACAGACTGATCGTCGTCGTCAGAGATTTAGTACAGATGCGTCACACAAATCCTGATCTTTAGTCTGACAGGCACAAAGAACATCTCGCTGCCATACAGAGGCCCCCCGTTAGTCCTCCTCATCGCCTCCCCCTCTTCGGCTTCCCATCTCCACAAGCTTCTCTCTCTGTTGTCACTTCCTCTCATTTCTCGCCTCATTTCTCCATTTGCTTCACTCCATTCCTCCTGCTTTTTTCCCCCCTCTTTTGCTCTGGATCATCTCTCACTTCTCTCGTTTGCTCAGCTCACCTCAACCTTCTCGACTTAATTTTCATGCTCTGAGTCCGTCTCTTTCCTGCGACTCTTAGCCTCTCATTTCTGCTCTGCATTCTTTTGAGAGCGATGTTTCAATCAAAAGTCGGTTTCTGGTGCCCTCGGTCCCCTCTCTTCCCTCCCCGTCTCCCGTTGTGCCACTCTCCTGGTGGATTCTCCCTTGTCTCTCTCCACTAATGAATTTTGGGCACTTTGCAGCCACAGATGGTGCAGCAGGCGGCCGCTGGCGGCAGGGCCCTGGCTTAACAAAGAGGGAAAGGGAGAGAGAAAGAGAGTGCTGCAGCGATAAACCGTCTGCCATTACCTCTTTTAAAAGGGATGATAGAAACCAACACATCGCTGCATACAGTATGCCCACAACTAAACCCCACTTCCTCCCAGTTGCATGGAGATACTGAAATACGCACTTCAGCCAGAGAGTGACCACACAGACCACTTACTCTCTTTTAATGTACTTTCTCTTTTTGCTCTTTTCTCCACCACCCATCTTTCTGGCTAATTGTAAAACCTTGTTTATTTTTGGCAAGCTTGTAACCTCTTTCTCTGCAAGGGAGCCTTCGGGCAAAAAAACCAACCCTGAAGTCCTGCTTCTTTCCCCAGCTTTTCACCCAGCAGCACCACACCCTTTCCGTCTTCTTCTTATTTTTTATTCCACTCACACAACTTGCTGGGTTCAATACTTACTTCATTCTGCCCTTGGTCTTTGAGAGTCTAAAAAAGCATCAGAGTGGCACCAGTAATGGAAGCTCACTAAGATGACGGAGGAAGTGGGGTTTAGAACAATAACCTCGTCTATAAAAAAACATCCAAGGTCTCTATTGCAGCTTGAATCTAATTTTTGTGGTGTGATGAATAGTTCTCATACCAAGGTTATTGCTGACAACTGCAAACACGTCAACATGTTGATATACACAACTTAAACAACATCATGAAGGACTGTAAGTCGACACTGCTTCATGGGTCAAAATGTTGGGAGCCACTTAAGATCTAAACCAGATTATTTGCATGCCCAAATTTACATTTGATGTGATTTGGTGAGCTCACTTTGCCATTTCCAGATTTAAAAATCTCAGTGCTTAACTTGAGTTGAGTACAGTGTAAATACTGACAGGAAAGAGGGTGAACAAACTAAACAAAATGGGCTCCATTAACCTAAATCATCCTTTAAGACGCATCCCCTTAAGCCTGCTGCTGCCCTGATAGCCGTTAAGGCCGGACGAGCATGTTTGGTTACCGTAGCCCAACCCTCAGCTCCACCATCATACTGAGAATACTGTATACAAGGACATCAGAGAGTAGACTGTGTTCTTGTGTGGGCGTCCATATATGGTCAGCACATCCTGAGGTAACACTGAATGATTTATGAATTCTGGAAGATTTAACAAGCTCAAATGATACGGCTCGAGACTATTCTATGGTACCCTCTATAGGGAGCTATGTATAGCACCAATGGGTACACAGGTTAATTGTGCTAACTCAAGGGCGTCCCAGCTGTGGTGCACTGGAGAGTTCTACTAAGATACATTTTAAGGCCAAGCAATCCTTCCCCTAAAAGCTTTCCTCCTATTCTCCCCTCTTCTCTCCCTTACCCTCCCTTTTTCTCCTGCCTCTCTCCTCTCTGCAAACAAACCGCCGAGTCATCATCATCATCTCCCTTGACAATGATGGTTGCTTTCGGTGCCCCAGGTGAAAGCTGTTCTCCCACGCAGAGGTCAGAAGTTCAAGTCCTCTGTCTACTAAACTTTTTGGGAAAGTAGGCAGCATCACCTGCTGTGCTTTTGTACTCTTGACATTTTAGACAAAGCACATGTGATAAAAAAGAGGGCAAAAAATATATGCTGGACTCAGGATGTGCAGGGACTCAACGGAGTATTGAGGCAGACTTGAAGTTACATCTGTTCCCCCTGGTGTTACATGATTTTCTGTGTGGCACTTTCACTTAAAAAAATCTCACAGCTTTTCTGGAGGTGTAATGGCTGTTACATGCTGAAACACTGACAAACATGTTATATAAAAATACATTTAATTAATTTTTAATAACTGTCTCGCATGTTTTTTCACTTTTTAAAAAAAGAGTTGCTTGCTTTTAATCAAACTGGGCGATGTGATATATTATGTATTAAAGTACATTATCTAAAACTGTTTAAGTTTAAGATAATAAACTAGCTAACAAAAAGCATTTACATAGCTCTTTTTAAAACACAAGTTACAAGAGACAGAAGTCAGGAAATGAGAACAAATACAGTGTATGATCTACAAAATGAGGAAAGGCAAAGAAAACAACTGGGCTTCAAGATGGTTTTAAGACGTGCACCAATTTGGCTTCTCTGAGCTAAATGACAAAGAAATCATAGCAATTAAACTAATTATGTAACTTTTCGATTGATCTTTTTATCGATTGATTAATCAATCAATCAATAAATAATTTAGTCAGAAAATAAAGGAAAATGGCTAGCACAATTTCCGTTGTCGGTTTTTAGACCAGTCCAAAAACCCAACAATATTCCATTTATATTGATAGGAAGCGAAGAAAAGAAGCAAATCCCAACATTTGAACGATCAATTGACCCTTCGCTAACCTCACCCCCACTGCTTCTCCATAAAGCTGTCAGGGTCACCATTGTGCCCACACGGTCTTTATTCACTGTTACAATCATTAAAAAGCAAAAGCAGCATGTGTATACATTCAGCAGCTCAGCATAGATAGTTAATGATGTGCTAACGTACTCTGCTAATGTTAGCTCCAGAGCTTTTTACGTTGAAAAGCAATGTTTTAGAAACGTATCTCTCCTAGCAACCTCTCCGGGTAAAAGTATCACAACGTTTAACAATGACTAGCTCGAAATCCACAAAACCAGCCTGAAAATAAAGACAATCTGAAAACATTGCATGAGAGTCTATGGAGCAGAGCCGGTTAGTTATTGAACCCTGGTCGGACCTGGCCGATGCTATGATTGGTCAGTCTGAGTCCGAGAGGAGACTTTAGCGAAGGATCATTTATAAAAGTAGACGAGCTCACCGATTTCCAACAAAGCTCCAAATGGACAAGCAGTAGTTCTAAAGAAATACCTTGGTAAAAAAAAACCCACATCTCTAACCAGTCGACATATCGCCTCAGGATATCTGTCTTCATATCGCCCAACTCTAAACTGAACTTAATCACTGCTTCATCCAATCATCAGAGCAGATGATGACTGTATCATCTCCTGTCTTGCCCATACTAACACTCCTCCCTCACTCATACAGACCTTGTCCCTCCTATCTCCCTCCCAGAGGAATAAACAAACCACAAAACAAGTTTGCTGCAACTTTCCCCCCCCCCAATTCATCTCTCATCATTGCGTCTCCCGCTGTCGTTTTCTCATTCTCCATCATTCCCTGAGGTAGGCGGCGGTACGGGGGAAACTGACAGCCATCATTGCATCGTTTGTCGGCTCGGCTGCTAATCTGCATGGCGTTAATAATTGATTGAAGCCTGGAACCACAGATCTATGATGGACTCTCTCCCCCTCCATCTCTCTCCCTCATTCGTTCCATCTTTTCTCCTCCGCCTCTCAATATACTCCCACTTCACTTCCCCCATGCTATCAAAAAGCATTTTTCTAGCATTTTTCTTCATTCTCTCTCTTGATGAATCTACTGAACCATCCCAATTCTTTTTTCCTTTCTCATACATACACAAACACACTCTGTGCCGTCCTCTCTCTCGCTGTGGAACCTCTACATCTCTGTTTCAGCTTTTCATCCACCTGTTCATTTTTTCAGATGAGCCTTTTCAAGTCGTTCAGCTGTCTCCGTCTTGTGAGGTGGCTTTATGTATCCCTTCTTCAACAAACAATGGTGTCAATGCCTCGCCACCTGTCCTACCTTAGGCAGCAGCACTTTGGACACACACACACACACCTCACATTTTTTTTACTTGACAACATAATCCTGCCATGCTGCTGTCTGTGATTTATGAGACCCAGTTAAAAGGATGAGGGTTCTCTCTTGCCTTCACCTCTCTCTCTCTTCTTATATCCTCACCTGTGTGTGTGTGTTGTGAAGGAGGGGGAGCATCTATATGAGGCCCAGGGCGAATCAAGTCACTTGTGTCCCCCTGTGATTTCTAACCACAAGCTCTTGCACCAAAGCACTGCAGTGCTCATCCTTCACCTGCCCAGTATGCATACAGACACACACACACCAACATAAAGGATGCATGTACACTGGAAAAAAAACACATCTACCCACACACACACTAGGCTGGCCTGTTGTTCCTTGTATACAAACGCTGGTATTTATGTATTCGTGTCTGGATTACCAGCCAGGCAACATAAGGCTCTGGGGTCCCAGACACTCGGTTCATTGTGTAACTAGTTTGTGGATGAATTGCATATAAAGTGGATTGTGAATATGCACAATTTGAGTCTCGTATCATCAGAAATGCCATGGGCCTTAGGGTAGGCTGACCATACTTTCAAACTGCCAAATGCATGTGTTCAATTCATACGTGTGATCCATTGTTTGTTTTTATATTGGGTTAGATAATAATAAGTGTGAGAGAACATGCTAAATGTCTATATAAGCCCTGAAAACGAGTACTAAATAGTATAGTCTCATTTTTATTTTTATTCTGTTGAAAACCGGGATAATTTAGTGGTGAGCATGTTTTACCGATATTTGTCCTCAGGACACAAACTGGGAAAATCCCGGACTACCCAGGATGTCTGGTTACCGCACCTTTTTAAAGGAGCTATAGAGCTGCCATATCTCAAAATCTTATTTCTTATTTCTTAAGGCTGGGTATTGGACCCCCGTACTTTTTGTATACCTACCTTAATGTGTCCATATTAACATTTTCTCTACTACAACTCAGAGGCAAATATCATGCTTTTTGCTCCACTGCATTTATTTTAGAACATTAATTACTTGTTACTTTGCAGGTTAAGATCAATAAAACGATAATGTGTTGTTATAGGTTAAGATAAGACAAGCCTTTATTGATCCCCTGGGAGAAATTCACAAGTTACCACGCAGTATATAAAGTAATTATAACTGACCCACCTAAACCACCTGCAACATTAAAGTGATGTCAATCAATAATGCATTAATACATTCATCTGAAATGGACCATTTTGGTTATTTAAGTTTTTTACTTCTGTAAAATCTTGAATGCAAAGTATTTCTACACTTTGGTATTGCTACTTGTACTTAAAGTAAAAGCACTTATTCAAACACCAACAAGTATCAAAAAAACACTCGGGTATCACAACAGCACTACTATCAGAGAACGTTAAAGCCGAGCCAGAACTAAACGCAAATATTTGTGTTTGTGTCAAATTACAAACTAACTGACACAAAACAAACCTGAGGCAGTATAGTATTCTACCAGAGCATAGTACTGGGTTTCAGCATCTCTATTCTGCTATGTGCACTGTACCTGATGGATATTTAAAGGCAACAGGATGCATACATTACGGGAGGGATCGTAACGGGGGCTGAATACCTCATTTCTGCCCTGGGGCCCCCCTGCAGGTTAATACAGCCCTAGCTTAGCATTTTCCTTTGGAAAAAAACATACATGTGTTTTGCTGCTGCGGTATTTCACAGCTGCACAATCAATCTCACCCTTTCATATAGAGATAAACTCAACACATATATGTTTGCTGCACTCGCGCACGCATTTCTACCCTGCAGACACATAAATTCATAATAATGTCTTAAGGCAGCCATCCACAGCAACATAAACCCATTTAGAGGAATCTAAGCAGCAGGAGACACCGTGATGTGTGCGTGTGAGTGTGTGTGTTGGGCATAAGGGCTTGGTTGGGGCCGGGGCTTTGGCGGCAGCCAATCTGCCCAAGCTGTTAGTCACGACGCTGTGACACCCCCAGCTCCCAGGCACTGCACGGGCCATTAAGGAGCAGCAGCACAGCCGGAGGATGACCTCACACACACACCCACAGATGAGCACACTGGCACACATCAGCACACAAACACAAAATATTGTGTTTGTTGTATCTATCTCTCAGTCCTCTTTAACCACACGTGCTTCCTTCCACAGGGGGAGCTGGCATGGCATGAGCCAGCCAAATGAGAATCATCTATTCAATTTACTAAATTAAATCCAAAGCCCCTGAGGGCCTGGGAGACTCAGGGGGAGGCTAATTGAGAGGATGGGATCCTCGCAGGAACCCCAGTGTTGATCTAAATCCTGACCCTTGCCACTGCATGTTACTGAGGCCATGCAGGACAGCATGGGTACAGGGCCCAAGATAAGATCTCCAGAGTCAAAGCGAGAAGGGTCAGAGCTGTATGAATCAATGAGAGAAGTGGATTAGAGTTGATTTCTGCTTCCGTGGACTTAACTTTGAACCTAAGGTGGGGTAGCAACAGGATAGATAATCGTGAATAGTTGGTTGAGCAATAGCTTTCCATTTAGACCCCCAGAGAGTGGTTGTTTACTGTAGCAAGGGAAAAAAGGCATTTTATGAACCCTTTTTTTGACTTTAATTGCGCTGATCTATAGGTGCAATAAAAGAAGCTGCGAAATAATCAGTGTTCCAGGGAGTGTTGAGTGGTTTCTCGGCCACCAAAGTGAGACGCTCCCCATCCGGAGGGGAAAGTTGTTTCTGTTAAGGGCGGTGAAGGATTAGGGGAAAAAGTTAAAGGGCTTTTAATTAAATTTTAATCAAGAGATAATAACCCCTTCCCCAAACTGGTTACGAGGAAGAATTGGATAGACCAGAGTAGAAGGTGAAAAAGGGAGCCCCATGATGGATTAGATGTTTGAACCAGTAAGAAAGCCCACCACTTGTTTAAATAGAATTGATTAGTTGATCCTCCATGAAGCTGCCGTATCGTAAAAAAGATGATGCCGCTATAAAGGTGAACTTCTTCCATCCGGCTTGGCCCTACTCATCTGTGGATAATCTCTTGGGGAAACCTGTTGCTTTAACAACAGTTCAGCATGAGACAGATCTTTGTCAGTATATTTCTGCTCTGAAAATTAATCCAATTAGTGTTGTAGTTCTTTTTGGAACTCTGACATTATTGTTGATAATGCCACCACCTTCTGTACAGCCAACACCTTCACTTGGTAACCAAAAATGACCCGACCTTTAAGCAAAGCCCATTGCTCAGTACGACTTTATTACTTTATTGACTTGACTGGCCTAGCAATGCCAGTGCTGCAGAGTCGACATTTCATCCTGAATGTCAGACTGCTGATGTCATAGTTGCTGGACCCATCTTCATGAAACCATAGAGCCATGTAATCATCTAAACCCCTCAACTCCCCCTTGCTTCGCTCCACTCTCTGCTCTTTATGAGGAGGTGGGACGGGCCGGCCGTATTCTGGCCTGCAGCCTGAACCCAACATTACATTCTCCTCACTGATGCGCAGCAATATAATAATCACCACCAGTAATCACATTATTACATTGACGGCAGCATCTGTGTGACTTAAAGAGGAGCGTTGACAAGCTGCGAGCTGGATGTTGCATCGGATTACATTTCAGCTGAGTGTTTCCTGCCGTTACGGCTGGCTATTACTATTATCACCTTTCTCGCCAGGCAGGATAGGAGCGCAGTGGCACAGAAAGTGAAAATGTCACGGGGGTTTTAGAGGGTAGGGAAGAGGTTTAGAGGGGGAGTGTGGTAAGAGGCTCCGGTGCACAGGGCAGAGTGTGTTTCTGACATGGTGTGTGACGAGGGGCAACGCGCCGACCCCTGCTCATGAATAAGACATTGGCTGAGAGGGCTGCCGGGGTGCCCGCTGTCCATTTGCCATTTGCACGCTTGGCCAAAGCCATGGAGGACGACTGGTGAGGGAGTGCTGTATGGAGTCACTCTAGGAATACAGCGTGGAGATACAGAGTACACAGAAGAGACTGCTGCATGCAGGTGTGCCATTTGTGGATTGAGGTTTTGAGGTCTACTACACTACCATAATTAATGAGTGGCTTTCCTGATTACATGAGCATGAACAGCATGTCAAGGGAAAGCATCTGAGATTCTAATTTGCATTGGGTCTCCACATCACTTTCCTACTGTATTGGATAACACACAATTCTCCATATTCCTGTTCAGTTTGTGTCAGGTATTTGACACCAGTCTAACGTAGAAAAATAGCTGCAGGGGAAGATATAGTAATGAGGTACTGAACATCTCCAGTGCCTTCTTTGGATACGGATATTTGCCTTTATCGTTTCCGAATTTGGCCTTGAGCTCACAAATTGATTGAGGTAGCTTTTGGAATTAAAATAACAAACCAAAACATTACCGTTATTTTGTCCCTTAAACTCAGGCTGGAAAACCAGAAATGGTTAATGACTTTCATCCGAAACGCATCTGACCCATCCCCCCATGGGAGGTCAAGCGAACATCGATCCACCACCCTCCTTTCCCGTCTTACTCCATTTTCTCTTTTTCTTCTCCTTGTCCACCCGACCAAGGCAGATGGAAATCAATAGAAAATCAAGGAAACAGCCGGAAAATAAGTTGGTCGTGTAATGTTCCACTCTGAACTTTTACTTCAAAAAGGAACTTCTGAAACGGGGAGGAAGACTGACATACCAGTCACAAGGTCTTTGAAGCCTAGGCCTTGTGGATATAAAGCGGCAAATTGAGGTAAAGAGACAGAGGGGAGGATGCGAGTTCAAAAACACTATGGATGAATGGGACAAATAAGTGCTGTGCTTTTAACACAACCTGACATATGTGCAGAAAGTCTAACCCCTGTTCAACATGGCTGCACTTTTATTCTCTGAACAAAGGTTTGTCAAGAGGGTTTGAGGGTTTCCAGCTCAAACATATAATGACCAGTGTTGGGGGTGAAACGTAACAGTAAAATATTACTTTTAGCAGTCACTAACTTATATAACGCGTCACTAATAAGATTTTGGTATAACACTGTAAGCGAAAAGTAATTTTGATGCAAAGTGGCGACCACTGCATGTGAATGCATGGATGGGTCTGGAACCAGGCTCCATTTAACCGTAGCTCTTGGACGCTCATCTTCGATAACATTCACCGTATTGTTGTCTCCGACGGATCGCGGTTATGCACCCACGTCCTCCTTCTTCCTCTACGGCTATCAGATTGAGCGGTGATGAGCTCATCTGCACAAAATAGGAGGGCACGCATCCTTCGGTTGGTGCTTATGGTAAAAAAAAAACAATGTCAGGCAAGTAGTAGCCCATATAATTAGAATGTAAAAAGCAAAGGGGCGATGCTAGTCCATTATACAAAGCGGTTAGAGTTGTGAGATGTTGTCAATATATTGTTGTCCTAGAAACAACCCACACGCAGTGCTGAAGCGCTCCCCAGCCCCCTGCGAGGGATTTTCTGCCTGAGACATATGGACACACGCCCTTAGGCTAAACAATAGTTCCCACCACTCGATTTGAAATGATCTGCGGTACACTTGAGCTTCTGTGCTTTGATTACCTGCTATAAAAAAACATTACCCTCTTCCTTTTTATCATGCCTAGTCACACTTTAGCAGTTATTTTGGTGAAAGTAATGCAAGAAAGTGTAGTACATTACTTCACACAGACAGTAATATTGTAAAGTAATGTATATGTAATAAGTCACATTTTGGAAGAAAGTTGCCCAACACTGATAATGACTGGAAACACAGCACCAGTTCTGGCTGCTCTGTCTTTTTGGAGTTCTGATTGGAGTCTGTGCAATCCTGCCGCACATCAGTGTGAAACCTGCCTGCTCTCCTGAAGGCTTGCTCAAATGTAAACAACTCCAACTGGTTGACACAGCCTTAACCTCGAAGCCCATGAGTCTCCTCAAGCTTTTAATACACCTTTCAACTGAAAAATGTGTACTTCAGGAGGCAGCAGGATAGTTCTCGGGAGCTGTTAACCACTGACCTTGTGGCTCACAATGCCTGTTAGTAGATTGACACGTCCAACCCAAATACACTAGGCCAAACAAATTAGGCAATAAACCAGGCAAAGGTCTGGAGGCACCCAGCTGAAAGCTTCAGTTGGGTCCAGTGGAGAAGCTAGACAAACAACTGAGACCCCATACTAAAATATCTCTTGAATAATGAATTGCTGCAGTGTAGGATAACCCCCAGATTGATTGGTTCCGTCTAGACAAACCTGCAGAAAAACAAACTCAGAAGTGCCACAGCCCAGAGTTTTCCAAACCTCCCAGCTTTTTAACCCAAACGTTCAAAAAGGAAACACAAGTTTGTCTCAGTGTGAAAATTGAAACTTAAGTCTTTTAGCTGATCCGGGAAATATTGCTCCAGTGCTGTGCAACATTAGAAGACATAAGACTACATGACAGAGATACCCGTTAGCAAGCAGTAGGCACTCATTATGTAACAGATACGTATTTAATTAAATCACACTACATGGCTGCTGCACGCTCAAGGATGAGGACAGAGAAGTAGAAAACGGGTGTACATATCAGAGAGCCTTTAATTAGAGCTGAGTGGAAAACATCTAGCAGACCAGGAAGCGTGCTCAGCGGGGACTTTGATTGGACGGGAGCAGAGGAAAGAGATGAAAAATATCAAGAAACAATTGGATGAAGAAAAGAACTTGGAAGGGTACACTGCTGCTGGAGCATTGATGGAGTTGTTGGAGGTGTAAGACAACACATGGTCCTCGCTCTGTAGGAGGGAGAACTTTGGTACAGTGGATAATTAAAGGTGATAAAAGAAGACTCTTCTGAGTGAGGAATGTAACGGAAGAAGGAAGTGTATGGAAATAGATTGAGGTGCGGAGGCACACATGTTGAGGATGGGGACAGGTGGCAGGGTTGGTGATGTGCTGTGGTAATTGGTTGGCAGGCAGCTATGCTGAGCCTATTTCTGCACTCTGGGGCAGTTTGGGGTGCAAAAGCGAGAGAGAATTCACCATCAGATTTGTTCAATCCTGTGGAAACGCTGTAGGCCAGACAGGGTACTAAGTTGTCAGAAGAATTGGGCTTGTGTAGGTTACAATCAAGAGAGAACAAAGGTAAACAAGGGAGACATGGAGCATGAGAGAGAGCGAAAGTAGTAGAGGGAGTGCGCTGATGAAGCATAGAGAGGGGAGCAAGCCACAACACAGAGAGAGAGAGAGACACTGACTCATGGGAGCCGAATGCAGTGGTGGAAAAATAAGAAAAACTAATTTCCAGAAGCCGGTCAGAGGCATCTTCAAAGTTTTTGGAGTCTAAGAATTTCAAGCTAGCCAGCCAGATTTCAGTGAACCCACTCCGAATACTGGTCCACTGAGAGAAAGACATCTCTTTCCATTCAGGTGGCTCAGACAGCGGGTTATGTAGTCGCAACAATTGTACGTCCAAGTCCAATTTACTCCAATCTTTCCTCACCCTAAATAGTGCAGCGCTGCTTTGACATTTTTTTAACAGGAAAGGCAGGGAGGGTGTTGACATTTTCTGACTTTCTCCCAGAAGGGCTGAGGAATTGGAGTGCTGTAGCAGAGCTTACTGTGTGATGAAGATTGAGGTGTAACTCTATGATGAAAAAAAGCTTCTTTCCCTCCATAACCCTGGCCACATGCCTCAGCAGTCCTTTCTCAATCTGCAATGCTTACGTGGACTGTCAGCGAGCAGCATTATCAAGTATCCCAAATGTCTACTTCTGTACAATGTTTGAGTTCAACCTTCACAAATACTATCGGCTCACACCTACCCACTCTACACTTCAGCTTGTGAGCCGGCAGATAAGTGTGCAAACCTGTAAATCCATCGGGATCAAGTGGAGGAGAAATGGCGTGAATGAAATGTCTTCAAACGTGTGTGTCTGACTTTAATGTACAAAACTTCATTTTTAAAAGTCATGTGTGCTGTGGGATTGCTCATGTCAATCACAATAATTTAGAAATGCAGCTGGAGAAAGAAAGCCACCGCGTTAGAAGCAGGGATAAGGGGACGGCAATGAGCGGGAACAAAAAAACGGGAAGGTGAAAGAGAGAGACACTGCGAGTGCAAGCAAAAGCAACCAAGAGCAACGAGACGATGCAAGGGAAAGCTCAGATGTTTGTCGCAGTCACATTGCAAATGTCTCCAGAGGGGATGTGAGGTGAAGGGAGGAGAGCGATGAGGGACATTAATATTGCACTAAGTCAAGCAAGACTTAGGTGTGAAAATGGCCTCCAGTTTGTTTCGCCAGTACAACTGTCAAGCTATCAGCCTATCCCTGACAGGCAAATTCTCCACAACACAAACAGACACTCATATTGAATGAAATATATATTTTTTTCTTGCAGCAGCTAATCAAGCTGCAGTTGCATGGTGCTGCATTTGTAACAAGTTTTCCCATGCTTAGGGTTATAATTCAGGACTGGAGGATTCTCAAACAGTAACACAGCATTGGTCACTCCGCTGTCAAGATTGTACTGTAGGTGAGACATTGATAAATATTCCATGAAACCAGCTCAAAAGTGAGCAGAATAATTATATAAGCCCCGAGGCAGGAGGGGAAAGGACTTCAAGGAATTGCAATGGGAGCGAGAGATGGAAAACAGACACACTGGAAGAAATGAGCAAGCTGTCTATCTCCAAGCACCCTTGACATACATGTCAGGCCTTGAGGCTGAGCCATAAAGCCTACCCCTCATTTGCATGGCAATACATTTCGGCAGCAGATGCTTTGATGTCAATCGGGCGTCCTTGATGCATTTAAACAAACTGGTTTATCTGAATGAGGAGCGCAAGCCAGGAAGACGGATCAACAGAAAGCACCAGAGAGGTGTAATTTAAGGCTTGAAGGAAAGGAAGGGAGAATGATTGGTCACTATTGAGACTGTACAATAAACTAGCATGCATCTCCCTTCCTGAAACCTGCCCCCATCCTGCAGCCACCCTCTGGAACCCGTAACTCTTTAACTCCACCTCCCCCAACCATCCCCCCCTGCCCGCCCCCTGGAGGCCGCTCGTACTTCCTGTAAGTTTCCACTTTTCAGTGCCAGAAACTGGAGCTTGTTGCCATAGAAACAGCCTTGTATTGGAGAAAAAAAAAAAAACTCTGCCGCATTGCTCGACTTGGATGAGTGTTTTGTAATGTGTGCGTATGTGTGCGTGTGTTTGTCTGACAGAGACCTTATGAATGAGTGCGCAATCAGGCACTTGTGGAGACGGGATGCTGTGTTTTTGTACGGGTGTTTGAGACAGACAGAGGGAGGGAGAAACAGTGTGCGCTTATTAATTATGTTTCAAAGTACATCGTAAGGTAAAGTTAAACCTCAACTGTCCATCAACCTACTTTGCATGCTGTGTGCATCCATTAACGTGTGAATGTGTGTTACTGATCTTATTTCCAGCCCATTAATGTATATCATTAATGTAAATGAGACAGGATGTTTGAGCGGTGACATCACTTACATTTGCTGCCTGCATGTCAGGCTCATTAAGCACCACGGCCCGTTTAAAGCATCTCGGTCAATCCAAGAATTGCTTTGGTGGAATTGAATCTGTTCAATTTGCTTTTGGATCCCAAAGATCTTAACAGCCTTTTCTGTTGATGCCGCCCCCCCCCACCCCCACACACACACTTCTCTGGCTCAGCCCCTCTGGTAACTGAGATGACATAATGTATTAGACCATCACAGGAAGGTTATGGAGCCTTGGTCTGCGCCCCCCCCACCCCCCAATTCTCATTCAGGCCCAGCCTTGGCCTCCTTCGCCTTTCCAGGCGCTCAGTAGCCTGGCAGCCCCCGTCCTCTATTGATCCCACAATCTCATCAAGCACGTTTCCTTGAAGATGCAATTTCCACCACATCAACACACAGGGCCGGAGCACTTTGTTCTAGCCGCACCCGCCGTGTCATTGATCTAGCTCGCCGGTTCCTTATCCTCTCCTCCCCATTCCGCCGCCATTGCACTGTTGTCAACGTCACACAAAAACAGACACTCCCCGCCCTCCGGCGCCCCACAAAGCACACCTCTCCACCCTCCCTCCACCTTGGCGAAACGTCCACCCGCCGCCCGCGCTTTTGACTGAATACGGTTCAGAGGAGCGGTGAACCATAGTGCACCCGCAGGCACGCACACACAATGCACATGCAAACACTCACCACACATTAACACACACACGCCAACCTATCAAAGCTGTGGCAGCAAAGGCCATGAGGGATTCATTGGGGAGGTATCCTCATTCTGAAAAAAAAAAAAATCCTCTGTCCCCTGTCGCAGTCAATCAAACCTTTACTGACACACACAAACAGCATCTCTCAACCGCTAGCTATTTATACTGTAGAATAGACAAATCTGCCAACAAAATCTTTCCCAGTATATTTGCTTTATATCTCACCTTTATTCTCTCTTTGTTTCACACGCATCCACACATTCTTTAGTACACCCACAGATATGCATATACACACAAAGCCCTCAGCTGGGCTTCAGCTGTGAGGTCATGGCGGTCTCAGTCTACACCTCGGGGCCTCCGAGACCTCATCCAATTCCTGCCTCCTCCTACTTCTTCTCCCATTTCTCCTCCTCCCCTCTCGGCCCTCTCTAATCCGCTTCTATTTTCTTTCTCTGTAATCGTGTCGCAAACTCGTTTCAGATATGACTAACACATCCTCCCATCCATTCCCCTTTCTTCCACTTCTTTCTCGCCTTCTTACTTTAATTACCGAGGCAATTATATTCACCAATCCCCCCCACACACGCACACTTGTTTATGCCTCCCCGCAACTGTTTGAATATTGAAATTGCAATATTTATTTGTCTTCACTACTCTACATTCTTGGAGAAAAGAGCAAATGTAAGACGGAATCGTGGGGGATTTAATTGAGTGGGTCAGTGGCTTTAGGATGAATTATTAAATAAGCAACAAACTTCGCCGACATGCAGGCGGCCGCACTGGTAAATTTCTGATTAAAAATGCCACACGCTCTCTGTATCCTCACTCTGCTCCTCGCCTCCCCTCCCTCCCACTTCTTCTCACCTCATCCCCCATATTGGATGTCAAAACTGTCTGTCAGTTCTTTTTAGCAGGCAGAAAGACACAGACTTCGCTGCAAGTGGCTTTTGAGGCACTAATGTCAGTGTTTATTTTCCTGTGCCCACAATTATGTTGCACGATATTTGATGACAGTGTCACCTTGAGTTACGCCATTAAAACGGGGTGAAAGCCAGTGAGAACTCAAACAAATGCTGAATATTTTTAGGCACACGCAAGACATTTGGGTGCATGGATGTCTTCCTGATTTACCTGCTGCCGTTGGATGCCTCCTAACTGATGCCGCAAAACTCCGAACTAGACAACAGTGTTCCTGCTTTTCTAACGATCACACATCTACAGCTTTTATGGCCTCTGACATTGTTTCTCCTGCAGAATAAAATACAATGGGACCAATTATCACGTCACTGTTCATGCACAGGAGAAATGGCACACCTGCTATGGTGTGAGAGACTTACGGTAGTAACTGCATACACTAAGAGATCCATTTAAAGGATAAATAAGATGACAGTTGCTTCGATGAGTCACAGAGCAGCAAGCCGCGTCCGCTATCTAAATTGAGAATCATTGGCCGTGGCGCACGCGTAACCGGACCGCCATCAAAGGCTGTCACTGTTGACACATTTGGCAATCAGCAGAGAACTCCTCTGGAGGCCGGCCTGATTACCCCGTAGGGGGTAACGACATTTCTGAATGTAATTAATCACGTGTCGAGCACCACTTTCCTTGGCAGATGCGAGACATACATACTGAGACCATTTTCTTTTTGAAAAGGACAGCTAGTGACTACTTTTCCCAGCTTGTGTTCCATTTACATACAATTACCTGGTGGTGGGAGAGACACACACATAAGTGGGCTTTGTTTCCAACGATACATTGACCTTGTTTCTCCTTGCTTATGAAACCGAAATTGGAAAGCCTCCACTGTCTGACCAATCCCTCCAAGTGTCTCGTTGCTGTGCTCTTGGTTTTAATCAGGAAGAGGATGGGACTTGCTGGCCTGTCTGAGGTAATCAACATCAGGGGCCATAAAGCGATGCTAATTGAATGGTCTCCTCATTGTCATGCACAGGGGGTATCTCTCCTCACTCCCTTTCCCTCCCAATCCTTCTTTCCAATCTGACTCTCCCAACCCTTTTTCTCTTGTATGCCTCTCATACAAGTCCCTTGGAGACCCTCCATTGCTGGCGCTGGCTTTTCCCACCGACAGCTCTAAGAAAACAGGCCTTGTTTGAAGTGGATGGAGGAGCTGCTGAGAGTTTAGCCCCTGTTTGGATCCAAATTTTAAGGAGGGGGAACGGGAGGGGGCTACTGAGGAGAGTGGAGGAATTGGCGGAAATGGTATGAACATTCTACAGAGATCAACAGAGCAACTGAGGTGAACATGCACAAGTGGGTGTCAGTCGGTATGTGTCAGAAATACAGTGTGTGTTTTCCATGCGGTAGATAGAGAAAGACGCTGCCTACACAAGAGTTTGTATTGAATTTCACTTTTATTTCAAAGATTCATGAGTTTATTGATTGCAAAAGTTGGTCATTTGAGGATTTCTACTTTGGCTTTGCTGAAACTGCTAAAAAGTATCGACTGTTTTAAGTGTTCTTCCCTAGCAATGGCCCCTCACTCAGACCCACACTGTGAATACCCATACAGACAAGCCAGAGCCGTGACCGATCACATTGGCTAGAACAAAAGGCCACTGATTTCATATCCAGCTTTGCAGATGAAAGGAATTAGGGTTACATCACGTAACAGGGTATAATGGCACAACAGTGACTCAGATCGAAGCAAATATTGTGGGAGGATATGGTTTTTTGTTGCAGACGTTGTTTGACAAATTCATGTGGTTGCATAACAAGTCCGCTTAACCTGAACAAATGGCGTTGCTCACACTTAGATCACTGCCTCTCCCGCATATGGAGGCGATTCCGCATTGAGACTTTCCTCCAGGCTACCATGGCAGAGGGCTGTCATATGGGAAGGCATGTTCGCCACTTCCAGAAACAGAGGCGGCGTTCTCCAGCGACGTCTACAAAGCCCAATCATCGTCACAGCACCTCCGGCGACAGAGTGGAAAACACACAGCAGAGATGCTGCTTGTGTGTGTCACACAGTGGCTCAGCAGGCAGAACATAGCTTGCTGCCGACAATTGATTTTATTTTGTGTGTGCCCATTTTAACCTGGAAATGCAACAAAACTGTAATCATCCCCACGCTCCCCATCTTCCTACCCGACAACTCCACCCTCCACCCCATCACCACCTACTCTCCCACCCCCAGGCAGCTGCTGCTCAGGCTGCCATCTGGAGAGAGGCTGACCACCGCTTATCAGCCCCTGGCTCATCACACAGCTGGCACGGTGAGACAGAGAGAGAGACAGACACAGACAAAAGAGATGTAGCTGTGGAGAGATAAATGTGGGACTTTGGAAGATGAAGAGTGACAGAAAAAAAATTACAAGAAGATGGAGTAGTTGGACAACGTGACTGCCAAATCAGGAGATAAGCAAAGATAGCGCAAACCAAATGACAATGAGGGAAAATCAGAGGCGAAAGTGTGAGAGAGGGTAAAAAAAATAGAAAGAAACGGGAATCAAACAGAACAATCTCAGGGGCAGGGGGGGCAGTTGGAGCTAAACCAATGTGTCTGTCCTTTATGCCTCATCAATTGTCTTTCAGGGCATCATTGTAGGGACTATTGATCTGAAAAAGACAAACACACCCCCTCTGGCCTGGGGACACAGCCACTTGTTGCCTCCATTGATGATGTCGCCGATCCATTCACCTCTCGACTAGAGACGGGCGATCTTTACACACAACATTCTCTGTTGGACTCTCATCATCCTGGCCTACGCCTCCAGAAGAGTAGGAGGCTCCAGGAATAGCCTTCTGGGTCTCCTCTCCTCCCTGTAATGAGACTTTGTGTTGCTGTGAGTCACTATGTCAGTCAGCTCACTCGGTTGAGGCAGTGTGTCTGTCAGACAGCCAGCGTGAATCAGGCAGTGTGTCATGTGGGTTAAATGGTACACAGTCCACTGTATATCTCCCCATCAGCTGTCACAAAGTGCCTGACATTGATGCAGATTAAATCAAAGCCCCCAGCTTTCCGTTTCCGCCTAAATACCCTGGCCTTGTTTATGAATTTGAGGGCTTCTCTCTGTCGGATGGTGGACGTTGCATGCTTGGAGCTGCGATTTCCCCAGAGGCTTGAAAACCTGCCTCCTGTTTGGCTGTTGTGTTCCTCCTCCTTGTTACCCAACATGCATTTACATCAAGACACTGTTGGAGTGCTTGCATAGCACATGGAGACCCAGTTTCACTCCTGCAGGATTTCATGATGAGATCAGTGAGTAGGACTGGCGAGAAATGATGTGTTTCATATGCTCAGCCAGTCTTATTATTTCTATGATTCAATCATCCAACTTGGCTCTAAATTGGTCCTCTAGTGCCGGGATCTCCTACTGGGCCTGCAGCTGTGGGAGCATGTTGAGGCTCTGAGGGCTAGGGCATCTCATAGGTTAGCCAGCACCAGGTGTGGTCCGACCACCTCCTGAGAGTCCAACAGGCTTGCTCATTTCCTCTCCACTGCCGTCCTTAATCAAATTCAACTGGTCATTTGGATAATAACTCACACTGGCTGTTTTATTCAGTTTTTAAAGTCTTGCAGACATGCCCCAATGAGCTGATAATTAAACAGTACCTGAACTTGCGTGCCCCCCAGAGGAGTGACATTATCTCTTCCCTTGGTTACACTAGATCAGTGAGATGCTGCTTGTCGCTGCCAGAGCTTCCTCCTGTCTTGGAGGCAGGGAGTAAACCCTCTCGTTGAGAGACAGCCAGAGCAACCTGATTTAATCAGCAGATTTATATTTCTGTGTTGGTCCCCGTTGTCTCTTTGTTCCAGTTTGCTTCCTTTCCAGAAAGCTTCTGATGGGGAAGAGGGGAAACAAAAGGAGCAGCAGCAGTAGCTTTCTTCTTCTTCCCTCTAAAGAGATTATAAGTGCTTGTGAAATGACTTCAAGGAAAACCGCGTGGAATCGTCTTTATTCCCTTCATATCCGCCCGCAACTATGAGCATGAGATGGCTTCCGGGGAGACAAAGTGGCTTCAGACATCTAGCAACACACGCAGAGTTGCAGCACACAATGGAGAAGCCTTGTTTTAAGCCTGTTCCCACAGCCCCAATAACCATCTGGAAGATCTAATGGCTTGTTAGCCTGAATCCAGTGGACCAGTCAGCGGGCTTGTGTAGTGAGGACAGTTGGCTGGCTAAAGGCTGAAGGTCAGAGTGTTGGACGGGGCTCGCCCGCCTGGCATCCACGGAGATGATTTACAGTGATCCCTTTAATTAGTCTGTTCAAGCGTGTTACTACTTGCTGCCATGCAGACCAAGAGCTGACTTATTACACATGTGCTGGACGGGCAACACCAATGAACCGCAGGCTTGGATTTACAAGATGTGTAGAGGGGCTGGTGAGCTGCATTTGGGATTCCTTCCTTTAACGCTGACCACACTTTCTCTGTGCAGCTGAATATGGCCGAGGACAGCCGGTGCCGCTTTGCCAGGAGTTAGCATTACCGTGGGTTTAAAGCTCATCCATCAAAGCTGGTGTTTTGCGATGCTCCCCGTCTCTGATGCTACCTGTTTCCCACCTGATCAGTCAGCTAAGCCTACACCACCATCCTAACGCTCTCCCTTGTGAATTGCTTCTGCAATCCAAAGTGACTGATCCAATTCCACATGTGATAAAAACATTCTGGTTCTGTATGGATGTGTGGGCTCCACTCGCTCAAATCGTTGAAAGTCAATTGTATCGCCAACTCCCTGGTCCCTCCGTCCCGTGACACTCATTTCTGCTCGGTGGAAGATCTAATGAGTTTTTGGCACAGCTTGGGCTGATGCACGAGGCGCTGATATTGGAGGAGACTTTCTTGCCAGGTGGTGCATTGCTCTGTGGAAAAACACTTGGATATGGTTGTCCTCGGGAAGAATCCTATCCAGCTGTATTGACAAATTAAATTTAATGACTTGCTGTTTATTTTAGAGTTCGAATTAAATTCAAAGGTAGTTAAAAAATATGGTTGTGTGCAACACTTAAAGAATAATATCTGAGTTGTACCCTGGTGGTTCCTTTGTTCTGAAAGCCGGATGACAAGAAAAAGGTATTGAGTCAGGAATCATATCAAAATATTTTGTCACCCGTTTCTAAATTTTATAGGCAGTTCTCAGCTCTAAAAACTTTTCGTTGTAATCATTATTTGTAGACATGTGTTTCATGTCAGTGAACATAAATCAAAGTTATTAATGCTATGATATTGGTAACTATTACAGTGGCTAATTACCACTTATGTGTGATTATTACCCAATTCGTAAGAAAAGAAATGGATACAGTGTTGCCCTCATAAGCACCGCGGGGATTTCCTGCACTGCAAAGAAATACATTAACTCGGACATAAATCTTGACACAACAATCCTTTCTGTGTGCAGATGAACTCTCGTCAGAATGAGGGAAAAGGGGATATTGCTAATTATAGTTATTATATGCATGCCTGTCAGTATCAGCTTGCTAGGAGGCAAACATTATGGGTTTACAGACTGATATAAAGAAACCACTTCATTTGCTAATTATCCGAGCAGCCGGGGTCACTTATACAGCTTCCGGAAAACATGAACGATGAAGCAAGAGGTTGTGTCCGTCACTGTCAAAAGAGGTTCTGAGCTGCCTTTTAGTGCGTCTACCCTGCTGGGTCAGGACACTTTTTAAAGTCATATAGATGGCTATATCAACATTCATTTCCATTTGATGGAGGCATAAAAATGCACAGCGGCCCGCCGCTTAATGTGAGGACAGGAAAAAAAAAAACCAACAACTGTCAACATGAGCGACAGCCGGCGAGCCCGAGCCGACGCATGATTGCACTCCACAAGCCACCTTCTGGGGAAAGGGTCAAATGAGACTGAAATCCTGACAGGATTCTTAAAGTCGGCGAGCTCATAACCAAGTATAATTTAAGGACGACAACAAGCACTGCAGCTCAAAATAGCAGCTAATGAAACAGCCCCCGGAGTTGTGTTGTGGATGCAGTGACACAGTGAAGGGGATGATAACGTGATGAGACATTTGATGGGTTCAGAGTTAAAACAGAAAGCAAGTAGGATGAAACCACTTATTTTCTCTCTCTCTGTCTTACTGTCTTTTTCTCTCTCTCTCTCACACACACACACACACACACACACACACACACACACACACACACACACACACACACACACACACACACACACACACACACACACACACACACACACACACACACACACACACACACACACACACACGTACGTAAAGCAGTCCCCAGCATTGCCCTGGGTGCTGCCCATCAGGGACAATTAAACCCAGTGATCTGTGACCTCCATGTCACTGGTTGCCTTCTCAGAGATATACAGAGACTCTTAGTTTCCCCGGGATTCACTGGAGGCTACAGTCAAATCAAGGATATCGTGAGTATCTGCAGTGACTCATACGGTGTGTTTTCTCACTCATTGTCTCCTAACCATCCACTCAGAGTCTTGCAAATTCATTTCCATGTCACGAGTGTTCCCCTCTTTCAGTGCCTAAATTTGAAATGCAACGGGTTGAGAGAGAAAAGCATGTTTTGTTCTGTAATTAGAAGTGTTGAGCATGAGAGCAGGATATAGAGAAGAGGAGCGGAAAACTCCCCACAATGATCCTGGGTGACAGTGAGGAAAGAAATGATGGTGCCAGATAATCTCGCAATTGTGGTTGTTTTTCTGTTGTTCTTTTCCTGCTGTCTATCAAGTCCATCGTCCCACCGTCGCCCTAAACGCAGTGCGCTGGAACGCATGCGAATTGGCTGATTTGTTGCCTGCTCTTATTTTCCCTGCAGACTCATTTGTAAGGCCTGGCGTCTGCCGAACACGAGCTGGATGCACACCAGAAGGTTCAGAGTCAATTAAACGGAACACAATGCTACAGTGATGAAAAGAACGCAAATGGATTTGACGATAATTTTTGCCCTTGTAACACCATTTGTGAAACTTTTGCTTCTGAATCGATCTATGATGCTGTTATCACGACCGAGAGAAAGAAGCAGAAAGAGAAAGAAAGACAGATCCCACGGTGCTGCTAGCATCAGCATTCCACTTGTATAACAGCCAGCTAGTTATGAAAAGCCTCGACGCGTGTGGGTGTTCTGCTTTTAGTCAAGTGCAAACATTTTAGCCTTAAGAGGGAGATCTGCCGGAGTCCACTGCCAATATAAATGCAGCATCGACGCCCACTCCATTCCCAGTTACTCAAATACACACCTCATACATATGAACAGAGCAACAACATGCTTCAAACAAGCTCTCGCATTTACTCGTGTAAATACCTTCATGCTCTCATGTGAATTCCCACATTGGGGTAATTAGCGTGTTAAATCACAGCATACAGTGCAAAGCAATATAGAGGGTGATATAAATGGTGAACTAAAAATATCGATATTTGTCAACCATGAACCAAAGCCAGACAAACCCTGCATCAGACTTTATCATCGATTTACTAATAAAACTCCTGGACTTCAGACTTTTTAATGAGTTCTTTCTTCCTTTTTGATATTTCCTGAAGTGATTTCTTAGTGCATTAGAAAACCTATCGACCTCTCCAAAAAAAATCATACTGTATTAGCATTTTGTGATATGCCAGCTCTATTATTGAGCTAAGGTTATGTGTAGCTACTAAGGCTACTTGGTTAAGGTTGGGAGAAGATCCCCTTGTTGGTTAAGAAACCGCCTTTCCACAAAATACTTTATATATTAATGTTATAGCTGGACAATAAATCTATTTTATCGGTTCATTTGAATCATGATGATGAAAAAAAAAAATTTGGTATGGAACTTCCCTGAGCTTTCGTAGTTCATAGTAAACGTGCAAGTTCTCTTCAGACATATCAACATAAATATTCTGCACCGTGCACCTAGACTTGTTAAAATGTTTTACATTTCGAGTATTTGGAGGAACACGAGTATGGTAAATATTTTGGGGGAAACACCATGTGATAAATCTGATTCACCCATTTGTAGAGTCAATTTACAAGCAGAGGCAGCGATGCGATGGAAGTGTTCCTTTGATGCTCCAAACCTTGTAGCCGACGGCGGCATCATGCACAGGTCGCTTGCAATATGTACGACAACGAAAGAAATTTTGACCATATTGCTGGGTAATGAGGGTGATAGTGATTCTGGGCTGTCATGTGTGCACTCTGTGGGTCCCCATCTGTAGCAGTGAAGGTTACAGCGACACGGCGACGGAACCAGCAAAAACCTCTCACCCCGTCACAGTGACGGGCAGGCGATGCTGCTGGTTCCCATTACAGATCACCTCCTCGCTGATTAATTATGCTCATTCTGCTAATTGAAAGTCACCCCTCACCCACTGTTCCGCTGTGTGACTGAGGGCAGACCGAGAGACTGCGACCGTCCCACTCTGGAATGGCGAGCCGCTGAACTGCCACAGTTTATTAAATCAACCAGCGAATGCCACATTTATTCTCACGGCGTTTTCTCCCCCTCCCTCCCCTTTGTGTCTCTCATTGGTCCGGACAACTCCCCCTCTTTTACCGTTTGTGGAGGCCCTACGATGAATGACAGCCAACCCACACCGGCTGCCCTGGGAGCAATCGGCGTAATAAGCCAATTAACTAATTAAGACCTCGTTTGGAGGCCTAACGAGGAACACTGACACTCATTTGTGTAAATAAACAGGGATTTTTTTGTGTGTTTTTTGACGGCATTTGGAGAGCTCAAGTGTTTGTGTTCTTGCGCAGAGGTCGATAAATGAAAAACAAAATAATCGAGAGTGTACACAGGTTCCTGCCAATAGACGCCTCCTCATGTATGCATGCAGCGAAGAAGCAGAGACGGTGCAATATGGTGATTCATTTATTCTAATGATACTGCTGACATCAGCCAAGCGAAGGAGCGGCTCAGATCTGTCTTATCGCAGTTGGGAGAGGGAAAGCTCTTAGCCTTCTGACTGTCAACTCATTGGCAGCCTTTGTATCATAATAGCATGGCTGCATACCAAATTGTAAACAGACGCAAGTTGAATTGTTACCGATTCTCCTGCCGTCCAGTATCAAGCCACATCAGGAGACATGACGTCCATTAATCCCACAGCTTGGCGCAAGCTTTGATGAGAACGTTCTATAAATTAGGACTGTATGATGGAAAACTGAATGCCTTGCTTATTGGAGAGTGAATATGGATCGAATCACAGTGCCTCTGCAATGCTGAAAGGCGTCTGAGAAAAAAACGTGACAGCCATCGTCAGGAGATACAATATTAAGAATCCTGATGATTGTCTTGGAAAAATGAAGCTTATGGACTCTCAATTGGGGAAATTAGTAAGTTGGTATATCACAGCTTTCTTTCTAGCAGAAATATACTCTAGGGCACATCTGCCAACAATGCACAGCAGTGGGTTGGCTCTCCTGGCATCTTTCCTGCAAAAGAATGAATGCCCTTTCTCTGTTCCTCGATCTGTTTTATATTTGAATAGTTGTATTCCAAAGTGTTATCCATTTTGAATTAGCAAATAATGATCTGAAACTTATGATTAAATACCTTGATTTGTTTAATTTCCATCATAAATATGTTAGGGTAGGTTTCTCTTCTTTCTAATGCATCATATCTCTATTGTAGTGAGCTTGCTCACTGAATCTATAAGCTTGAGATATCTACTGACTGGAATAACGTGACACCTGGAGGGCACCAGCCAATGGAAGATGATGGGATCCGATAATTGGCACATGACAAAACCTCTTCAGGTTGAAATGTTTTACTGGTGGTGCAGAAATGATTTGTAATGTGCTGGTCTCTCATTACTAAAATATCTTCATAAAAAGAACACTCATTTGAAGACAAGTATACAGCATGAGCAGCCCTGCCTGCCCCATAAAGCTGAAATACAGACATCAGGCTCAAGACACCAACATGTGTGTTATTAAGTGTCTTGTGTAAATCTTCATGCCACAGATTCAACTTTGGCAACCGCAGAGACTCTGATCAAGTCTGTGGCTAATCCCTTATGACTGAGCCTCCAATATGGGCTACAAACAGCAGGTGGGAAGACAGTGAGAAATGTGTGTCTCTGATAACCCCAGGCAGGCCCTTTTATTTCATAGATTTCATTCAATTCAGGGAAAAATTTATGAAGTTAATTTAATTTTGTGAAAGGCTGTTTGTATCATGATCCTTATGCAAGATTCACAGTTTATTTTCAATGCAATGTGATCTTCTTAGTCCCCACATGCAGTGCATTTGTAATTTAGCCATTCATGGGTAACACCTCCCACCCCCTGCATAGCATGACAGCACCTTTAGCAACAGACTTATTGGTTGAAAGTTGTATTTGAGCTATATTTTATTCATGCTGACTGAATCTGGTCCAAACCCTCCTGCCACAACAGATCGATAAGGCCATCGACAAAACGGGACACTACAAAATATTACAGGAAACCATCTGGAAAGCTTGAGCTGCTCTCAGTAGTTAAAACAACTGACAGGGACCGGGAGAGGTGAGGTGATACGAGACAGAAAAAAGGTAATATACCCCCCCCCCCCCCCCCCCCCCTTCCCCACAGTCGAGTCTCCTCAGGACCAGCTGCTCTTACGTGCATGGCACATCAATCAACAGTGGCCAGTGAAAACTTCCATTAATACTTACAATGAATTTTCATACATTACAGTGGATGAAGCAACTTTTAAATCAATCTAATTGTTTTTTTGACTGGTGGGGCATGCATTGCATCCTAATGCCCCACCCTGGGCCTGTGTGTGTTTGATCGTCTGTGTCGGTGTACACGGGCCAATAGATGTGCAGAGCGAAGCAGAAAGGAGCAGATGCAAAGAGGACAGGGTGAAAGATAGATGGGCGGGAGGTAGAAATATGAGAGATGGGAAAGGAAATTGGAAAATTGGATCTTGGGATGAAAAAAAAAAATGCTGAACAGGGGAGCAAACACAGGAGAAAGTCACATCTGATATCGCGTAAGTGTCGTCGAGAGAGAAAAGTGTGAGATGGAAAATGGCAGGTATGATCATGGGGAAGGAAGAGAGACCAAAGAGAGGAGGAGTGACCTGTATTGTTGATGGTTGTGATAACGTAGAGGTGGGGAGTGAAGAAAAGAGTTTCTTTATTTTCTGCCTGGAGTCAGCAGGTTTGGGTGTGGACTGCGGGGCGAGCGGATCGATGAGTTTCAATAGCCAGAATACTCTCCTCCATCTCTGACAACCGTCATGACGGCGTGATAGACCAATGGGATGGAGGAGAAGGATGGAGGCAGCAAAAACAAGTGAATTTTTAAAATACATTTCAACCATTTGCCATGAAAGATGAACTCTGAACTAACAAAGGGTGAAGGCTGGGGTTGGAGGAGGCAAAGCGTTGCCAGCAGTATGGTCTGTAACAGTGTAGGTGGAGAATGAATCAGTGAGGAGGGAGTCATATTTAAATAAGCCTCCTTGAAGTGAGAGTGGGCTGTGATTGGTGCGTGGCCGATTGGAAGCTATGATTCAATCGGCTGGCTGTCAGCAGTGTTCACATGTAATCTCGTAAAATGTATTGTTGGTGAGAAACTTGAATAAATCAAGTTGTTTGAAGGGGATGTTTTCACTCGCTCTAAGCCGCCTATATTTTATTTTATGAAGATAAAAAAAAGACTAACAATGTAAAAGGTTAACAATTATATATTTTGATGGTTTACACTGACTTCAGCTCGGTTTAAATTATTTAGATTTTAACTTCAAGTATCAGCGGCAAAGAAAACGTGACAAGGGATCTCTAAAAGTTATATTTTTTTCTCTTTTGTGCTGATCCGTGATATGATCCGATAATAGCGCGTTACCATGAATTTGCTTTCAAGCCATTAATATATTTGACGCATTATCACAGCTGTACCTGAAATAATTCAGATCCCACTATGAATTGCCTTCAAGAGCCACCATCTCATCGAAGATTCGCAAGTTGTAGGAAGACCAGAAAGCCAAAGTAGCATGGAAATTGGGACTACAATGATTGCGCTCAGAGGAGACTATTGACAGAGAGGCCCTTTGCTGAAGCGAATAACCATGAATACATTAACGACTTACAGAAACATAGTGTGCAAACTCCACCTTCTCTCTCTCACACACGATAATCGTCTCAGTCTTCAGTCCAAAAGTCAAAATACATTGAAAAAGATAGATGTGAGGATTTCCAAAATTCGCAACAGGTTTTAATCTCATGAAATATTCTGCTTCAATCCATATTAGTTGGTGTTTAGCCTTTCAAAAACTACATTTTCTCTGTGGTCAAAAAACACCAAGAGAAGCATCTTTATTTTGCAAACTTTTCCATCATGACATTTGAAACCTAATTTGAAAAAAACCTGTTACAACCCCACATTGAACATGAAGTTGCTGTTGTTGCCTGTTGGCCTTGAATTTGCCATGTTGTGATTTGAGCATATCTTCATGAGAAATGCAGTATCTGGAGAGGTTTAATCGACAGTATTTGTCATTGATTTGTGTTGTTAATTGATTTACAATAATAAATATACATACATTTTGCATAAAGCAAGCATATTTGTCCACTCCCATGCCGATAACAGTATTAAATAGACCCTTGTACTGTTTGTTAATAATGTGGCATTTACCACCAAAGACTGCAAATGCAATCCAAACAAATTCACTGTCCAGATCAGTGTGCTATTAGTGAGTGGGTAGAATGTATTAGCAAGTGGCCCAATGTTTGGTGGTCAGATACATACATGTATTCGGTAAAGAAAACCAGTGTGCAACGTGACACCAGTGAGACATTACGAGCACACAACTACGTTGGTTTTGTACAAAACATCAAATAACATGACATCAAGAAGTTGAATAGCTTGCAGCCATAGACACCGGAGTTCAGACAGCCACACGTTAAACTGAATTCTGTAGAATGCAACAACCTAATATTTTCATAGAGTTAAGTTTTAATTCAATGTTTAAAGCTTTCTTACTTTGAGTGGAACTACGGGAACTTCCTTTGCCAACATGCACACCAATACTGTTGATGTTGGCTGTGAAACGGTCTATACTTGGCAAATCTCCTTTCAAGGTACATTTATAATGATAAAGTGTGCGATTTATTTGCAGTCAACCATGAACAATCATGCGATTAATCGCGATGCATTATTTTAATCAATTGAAGGCCCTAATACAATATCTTTTTTATGTGTTCGATTAAAAGGCGAGCTACCATCTGCTTTATTTTCTATGTCCTGTCCCTGATAAATGAATCTCGCCTGGGCCGTTTAATCCACCCACACAGTGCCATAAGCAAAGCTCAACTATTAAGTCCTGAATACTGAATGTAAAGTAAGGTCTGGCCTTGTACTGCCACCCCAGAAGTTAACAAGCTGTATTAAGGGAGCAAGGGGAGGGTCTCTGTACAAGGTTGAACATACTCATCCGGGCTGAACATGTTCATAAACACACAAGAAATAATAACACCCACACACATAAACCCTCACAATTCATAATCTCCGTTCTGCCAGATAATATATATATATATATATATATATATATATATATATATATATATATATATATATATATATATATATATATATATATATATATATATATATATATATATATATATATATATATATATATATATATATATATATATATATATATATATATATATATATATATATATATATATATATATATATATATATATATATATATATATAATGTAAATGTTAAGCCACAACTGTGTCATTTACTAGATAGCATTATGTTCTGGCTTAAGAGAGCCACTGAGAGATTTATGTTTGTCTTTATTTCCAGTACTTCACTCTCAGCCTTTCCCCTCATGCAGTGTGATATACTGTCCAGTCAATAAAAGGGAAAAAGTCATGAAAACAAAAGGCTGTGTTTTGGAGTAGAACCAGGCCATTCAAGCCTGCAAATGAGTTTTGAGCCCCCTATTGAGGAGCCCCAGCGTGGAGTAGCCCTTACATCCACCTCGCACTGGGGGTAGAAAGAGAGAGTGAGAAGTGTATAAGACAGCGGATAAGTCCCAAGATGAGGGAGTGTGTAACAGTGACAATGCCCTTCAGGAAGGTCCTTAACCTGGCCCACTCAGGCAGTACTAACTCGCTAATGTGCACTGTATGAAAAATGTAAGTGGCTTAAATTGCATTAGATTAAGGCAGCCATGAAGCGAATAACTGACAGAATAAAACAATAAGTCTCAATGGGAGTAGCACCAGCAGGGGGAAAAAAAGCATGCGGCATGCCGCTTTAGTCCCCAGGCCTGCTGCTGCGGGCTCCACGCTGCCGACAGCCAGTTGGACACGCGCCACAGCCAGGTGTAGGGGATTTTATGCTCGTTACCTTGTCCTCTGTGTGAATATTGAGTTAGATTACAATCCTATAACCCTCAATGTGCTCTAGCGACTTTGTTTTTTATTTATTTACGTCACAGAAGCGCCATGTGGCCGCGACACACCTGAAAATGGATCAAAGTGTCGTATTGCATTTTTTTTTCCCCCACCGCTTTTACTTTTCTGCAGTGCCAGGTAGAACCGTGCTCGGTATGTATATAACACAGCCAATCATAGCCAACTCGGTTTTCTTTGTCCCCAGCTGTGTCCCCTGATCCCAAACTGCTATGCACCAAGTCTAACAGCGAAGAACCTTGAAGGTAAGCGCAGGATTTGCTTCTCGACACATTTGAGACAGATCGATCCTGTACCGCTATAGAGAGTACTTCTTTCAGATTATTAGTTATAAATACAACCACTTTACATCAATCCTCTTTTAAAAGCAGTGCTAGAATTCACAATGACATGGTGTAAAGACACAAATGTTTGTCATTGCACGTGTTCTACAGAACAAAGACAACAGTGCAAGAAAAAGCTGCAGGACAAACTCCACTCTACTCTACAGGCTCAGCTGCAGATGGGATACAATGAGACTTCATTAGTGCAGTGCAGCATGAGGGAGTTTTAAATAAGATCAAACAAATCAAATGTGCCAAGAGGATTTTTCAGCGTTGATGTGAATACTGAGGTTATGTATATCACGCTGACATAATGTTTGCGCTCGCTTCTGCTAATGAACGACAACTTTGAGTATGTGCAACTGCATATATTCAAAACTTGAAGTGGAGCTGTATCTGTGAACACCCACACAGGTGTTCCCAGTTAGTCTGGCTGATTAGACCTCTTCTCGGGACTGTGTGCGCGTGTATAGACTGTAATTGAGTGACGTCTTCCCGAGTCTACTGTTAGCTTTTGTTGCACCTGTTGGGGCGGGACAAATTACACCTTCATCATTCTTATTGGTAGATGGAGATTTGTTCCTCAAAAAGGCTCCGGACAACTCTTATAACCTGAGCAGAGGTCTAATCAGGCAGAATAACTGAAGACACCTGTGTGGCTGTTTAACTAGCAGACACTAAGGAGTTGTTAAAAAAAAAAACATGTTTCTACCACAGCTTTTAGTGTCCTATAACTGACAAAGATAATTAAGTAAAATTCTCAAAATAGAGAGTAGTAGGTTATCTCATTAGAGCAGAGCCCCTAAAGTATAATTTACTCAACAGATAATATATCACTAATTGCCATTTCTTAATTTGGATCAAGAATGAGGTTCTTTGTCTTCATTGCTTGAAATGTGTTTTACATCCATCTTGAGAGGCTGAAAATTAAAGTAGTTCAGAAAGTCTGAAATCTAAGCGACCGCTAAAGCAATATTTTAATATTAGTCTTAAACTGCAGGACAAAACAGCTACCCACAAGTTATGCTCATGTTGTGCTGTTAGATGGCAAAAAAATAATGAACGCATCTTAAAACCTAAAGACATGAAGAATTCATGAGAATAATTTCGGACGTTGAGAGAAGAGGAATGTCGGCGAGAGCAGCACCGACCGAGGAAAGTTCAGTTAAGTAGGCCAAGCATGGATGCTCCCGCTCTCACCTTGGGGCTCTGTGTGTGTGTGTGTGTGTGTGTGTGTGTGTGTGTGTGTGTGTGTGTGTGTGTGTGTGTGTGTGTGTGTGTGTGTGTGTGTGTGTGTGTGTGTGTGTGTGTGTGTGTGTGTGTGTGTGTGTGTGTGTGTGTGTGTCTGCCAAAGATCCACTATCTTAAGAACCAGAAACAAAGCTCTGCAATCATAACGCCAATGTGACATGTAAATAGCAATGTCGCGGGGTAATGAGTGAAAACCTTCAAATATATATACGGTACACTGTGCAAAAAAAGAAGACAGTGATTTTTAATTCTGAATGATTTGTTGACTAATTTAACTAAAAGCGAACAATGCAATTGCCATAATCATATTCCCATTTGGATGCTGTGCTGCAGTGGTTGTTGTTATGCGGTTTTATCCCAATATTTACTTACTGATAACATTCTCTAAATATGTTATTACCGGGTGAAAAGTATTGAATCTAATGAGTAAATATTAGTACAAAAAGTGGTTCATCAAATAGATTTTGAGTCGCACATCCTCCCATTCATCTAACACAAAAGTCCTGCCTGTAGACTACGACAACACAATCAGCTGATTAGACAGAATACAATGAAACAGAGTTGAGTATAATCGTTCATTTATTCCCAAGTGGAGCGGCTTTAGCTTGGTTCATTGGCCAGTTCCCCTCGATGATCTGAAATGATCCTTTCCTAATGATCCCCTCATAATTATCTGAAGGGCAAAGCTAGTTATATATTGTCTCCTCTAGTTGGAAAAACGGTACAGGGCTTACGTGCTGAGGATACCACCAGCTCAATGCTGAACATTGGCATTTAAAAAGAGTTTAGAACAATACAGACGCTTTTCTGGAGAGGATATTCACATGCTCTATTGTCATGAGGACAAGTTCTCTGTGGCTGAATACAAACGTGATCTCGTGGAAAGACAAATAATTAGCACACCACTTTTAAGGACATTACATACATCCTACACATTTTAAGCTTCTCGCATGTCATTTCACGCCACATCGTTAACATGAAACGTTTGCAGTTATGTTTAGGCAACAAAACTGCTTTCAGGTTTCAGGAAAAACATCACGTCACTAACGGAACTTCAAAATGTGTCAATAAGACTTTTCGTTTAACGTAAGACTCTCGGATATCGGTGTCCTGGGTGAAAGTCCCAACCTCCTAATGAGTGGTCCCTCACCTTTTATATTACGTCGCTTAGGCTCCCTCACTTGCTGTCTCTTGTTATTCTAGGTCACTAGCTCTGAACGTAGCATACACACGTGGATTGGTTTACATTCCATAAAAGGCATTCTGTATACAATTTATTTTTCTTCGTATTATTTACTTACTCTTTGATTAAAAATATTTTTCCTGATGTATAAACAATTATGTTATAATTGAATATTTAGGGAAAGCTCTTGTGTGATAAAGATGACATCAAACACTGATGCTTCGTAAAAGTTGGCATATTTTGTGAGATCAACAAAAGGTCTTTGAAGTAAATGTACCTTCAAATTAATTTCAAGTGTTTGCAACAAAACTTTTGTTTGCACTGACGTATAAATATTAAAAAAATGAGCCATCCCTATCATTATTCAGGCAGAACAGCCTAAAAATAAGTCAAATGTTTCCTATTAATACAATATTCCTGTGAGATTAGAACAGCTGGGCTGAGTCAACTCAAGGTACAATGTTACCTATCAGAGTTGCCCTGTGTATTACAACCTTTTAAGCCGTGTATAAAAACACTTTCACATCGGCACTGCCACAATCTGAGCACATCTCTCAGCACTCATCTAATTATGGGGGTCAGTCAGCACTGCAGGAGGAAGGAAAAAAACTTGACAGATTTGCATTCATGTCAGGAGTGGAGTTCAGATCATTTGCAAAGCCATCAACTGGATGTCCTTTCATATCCTGAGTCTCTGCTGTCCTATCACTCTTACACGCTGGGGATCTTAATGATGGCTCTCTTATTTGCAGTTATTTCAGGAAATTCAATGCCTTGCTTGCCAGGGTCATGAGCAAAATGAACAAGACAAGCATCTTTGAAGATTATGATAATGGGAACGGAGGGCAAAATTGGAATTGTTTTAAAATTCACCCGCACGTTCCACATCTTATTATCCTTCCACTTGGCAGCCACTCATTTTCAAAGGCGTGATAAAAATACACATTAGATACATTCACTGCCACTGCTATGAAGCAGAGCATTTTATGGCCTGTAAAGTTTGGCATTTCAGGATGAGGAAAAATAAACACTCTTCACAGGAAAGACTAAAAGACAGGAATCAGATCTACAGGGAAGACGGATGTTAGTCCATCCACAAAATAGTCATTAGGATTTACCCGGCGGATTAAACACAGTCTTACATCATATCATTTAGTAAGGTTTCTGACGCTCATTGCTACAGACGCCCATACTGAGAACAAAATTGAAACCTTCCGTTCTGGGTGGGAGAATGACTATTCAGTGCTTGATACGGCACTGAACTGAGGACCAGATGGTGCAGACTAAAACATACTTTAAGAGGGAGGATGTTGTTTCAAAAGGCAAACTCATGCAAATCAGGTCCACAGTGAGGCTGTTGACTCATGCAATTTCACAGTGTTTACCAAAAACAAATCGGGATGGAACATTATTAGTGCTTTCTGTGCAAAAAACCCGACCGATAAAGCGAAATGTTCAGAGAAATGTGTTATTATTGCTGACCTCAGAACCGAAGAGCTATATTAGCAAATTATGAAAGGTTTAGTAGGTGCCCTGCATGAAGCGACTGGTGAGAAAGGGACTCATTGACCTCAGAAAAACACACACGCATTAAAGTTGCCGTGGGGAACTTTTAACTGGTTATGAAACAGCCAATTTAATACTGATACCTCAATATGACCTACAAAAGTAAACGAGACGATAATTCTATACTGTCAGATGAAATCATGCAGGTTCACCGGACACTACCACTCTCGTCCAGGGGCTGCACATCAACACAAAATGAAAGTTCCTTGTAGTAGCTTGAGCTAAAAAGCTGGGCAGCCTCTGAGGCCACAAAATCATTCATATCATTCAGAACCTGCTGCTTCTGTGATTCATTCTTACAGCCACTAGTTAGAATTGTACCATGTACTGTAAAAAGAAGTGGACATAGTCACCCATTGGTTTGCGGACTGAGATTTTAAAGCCTCGAGTTCAGCATTTTCACCATCGCCATCTTGATTTCTTTTTTGCAACCAGAAGTGACCCAAGAGGGTGAAGCTAAGTACAACCGAACATTGAAAAAGACATTTGTATGTGACCAAAATGGTACAATCAACTTTCATGATTTGAAACAACACTGTGAAAAGGTTTAAGTTGTGAGACAACGCCGTGGTAACGACCTGTCAATCACAAGGCAGATTCGTGTTTACTGAGCTAATAAATCAAGTGAGAAGTAGGGCAATTTTCTCACAGACTTCTAAACCATCAAGAGTTCATTTTGCAACTAGAGGAGTCGCCCCCTGCTGACAATTAGAAAGAATGCAAGTTTAAGGCACTTCCGCATTGGCTTCACTTTTCAGAACCTGGAGGTTGCTGCCTGAATTACACAGAATGAAGAGTTTGCATAGTGTTGACATTGTTTTTAGTAGGAAACGGATATTTTCACGTAAGTGGAAATCATTTGGAACACATACGAGCATCTTGTGGGCTGTGTAGTAGTGTTGAAGCATTTACTTGTCTGACTAGACTATATTTACAACAGCTCCGCAACCACCTCCCTCCTCCATCCTGGTTTTCCATCTGGAGTGCAGCAGTAGCTAAAGGAGGTTGGAAGGACACGGCAGACTGCGGGGGGAGACGGGTAGGTGTACAGTATGCGGGGGCGTGAGGCAACCAGGTGCTGTGAAGTGTGAGGCTCTGTCCTCCCAGCTGATGATCAAAGACAGGCATAACCGCCACTGATGACCATGGCTGCTGGCCAGACCAAACGCACAACGTGGACTGTGATGATGCAGACATGAGCTGAATCAAGGCAATGCCAGCTAGAAAAACACCATCATTGCTGGCACCACAACAACACAGTGGATCCATAAAGAAACAAAAGCTGAATAATGTCTCATCAATTATCTATAAAATCCTTTTGTCTGCTTTTACTAACCTTGAGTTCTCTCATTTAGCTGGTAATGACCACTTTGTGGTTGCACATTTTTAAGATGGTTTCGTGGTTGGGGATTACTCAGGACATTGCTGTGGAATTAGAGAGAGAATATGTCCCTCCAGCCAGTCAGCCAAGATAATGTTAATGATGTCTTGTGGGATCCTCGACTAGAAGGACTGTTGATATAGATCCAGGGGGATCCACTACGAATTATGGCTCCACTCCGGAGCTCCAGATAACCCCTATTATTAATTCCCCTTTAATACAATTAAACTCTTGTTAAAAAAAAAAAAAACTTTCCATAGTACGATTACCTCTCATGTCAAATGATGCGAGCAGAGAGAGAGAACCTTTCTGTTCTGTCAGAGGGATCCTATAGAAAAAGAAAAAAAACAGTTTGACTGGGAATGGGAGATAGATGTCACGGTGTCCCAGTGCTCTTATGTATAAGCATCCATGTGAACCACATAAGAAAAGACCATTCATTGAATCAATGGCCTCGGGCATGATCTGCCGTCCTAAATGCCTTCATAGAGGAACATTATATTCCATAACACTATATCAGAACTGCCTTGTAAGGTAAGGTCAAGAGTGTTTCAAATGCAAAGTGCTTTTAAAGCACAAATTCAAAGGATGGAAACGCACTAATTAAAATAATGAAACAAATGATTTCAGAGAAGGGAGTTCAGGATGTAACCTTTTTTACAAGTATTATACAGTAAAGAGGATTTTACTTACTCCAAAACCAATTGGTAGTATTTGCAAAACTCCTGTCATCCTGGAATCTCGTGAAGAGACCTGAGAATTGCAGCAATGCACTCGGTAAGCTAAAAGAGGGCTGCCTTTCAACCATTAAATTCCATTAGTAAAGTCGGAATTTCATGAAGTATTCATTCGACATAAAGGTGTGTTGACAGCAATGCCGTACACTCTGCGCGCAGCCTCCACTGGTTATAGTGCACCGCGTCTTTAAGCCTTGCCTGGGTGTACTCCATTGTCAGGGATGACACTCTATAGTAAAAGCACTGAGAGATCAATGCATGCAGGGGCACCACCTGTGCTGCCTGGAGCCCCACTAAAAGCCTCCGTGTCTCCTCTGAAGACGGAGCTGGCATCCCCGGGGACTCACCTTACAGCAGACGGAGGGAACTCCCCACCCCCCTGCATCATAACTGTGGAAAGCTCGAACAGTCATCCACTGCTGGGAAATCAACGCGACTAGTAGCTACCCCTGTCTACTCTCCTCTTTTTCTTTTTTTTCCACTTGTGTGGTTCAAGCAGGCCTAATTAACTTTCTGTAACAAAGGGCTTTACCACCGTCGCTCTACAGCCCGATTTTGGTTGAGCTTGCGGCGCGATACGAGCTGAATGTCACGCTCTCCTTGGGCCGATCAATTCAGGCGATCAGATATCAGACACCTGAGGGATGGCTCCAGCCGCAGATCACTCACGCCCACAGGCACGCGCACGAACGCAATCGAAACACACTGTCGGGCACGTTGCAGGCGCGCACACACACAAACGCGGAGGAGCAACACAAGCGTGCGCCAAAACCATGGCTGGGGCCAAGGGCGAGAGCTCGAAGGAAGACAGACGCGCTGAACCGAAAGCTTTTCCCCAAACATTCTGTCTTTCTCCTATTGCAGTCATATTATCTGCATGTCAGGTTGATGAGATAACTCCCGTCTTGATAAGACCGCTCTGCTGAAACGCAATTGCTGCACTTGTCACATGCTTACTGACTGAAAATTGTGCACCTTGCTCAAGGTCACAGACAGTGGTTTTCCCCCGGGGAGGGGGGGACGGAGACAGACGTGCAACTCCCTCTGTTCACATGTCTACACCTTTGCTCGATTTCTAATTGCCTCTGCCAGAGGTTATGGCCTGTGGTGAGGGGGGGGAGGAGAGTGGTACCTACAACAACCAGTTTGTGTTTGCCTGTATAGTCATTAAAAAAACCAATCAGCAATGATAAACATGCAGTTTGCCCTCCCTAGGGGTGTTGATGACAATCATTCTGTTTGTAGATCATCTGCCTCTAACCTAGAGGGATAACAACGACTCCCTTATGTAAGTCTGAAGCGATGTCGCTTACAAAGTTGGGATGAACTATACACACTGCTCAGATATACTCACTAGGCTCTGGGCTGTTGTTCGCTGCGGAGAATGAACGCTTCATTCGTCTAAATAACACTATTGTCCTCCCATCCGTTGCTCCTATCCATCAGTTTCAAGACAGTCCGTGTTACTCTTTATTTTTTTCTACCTCTCAGCTCGATCAATATGTTCAGCAATAATACATGACTGGAGCTTGCGTCTGTATCTGTATCTCACCCTTTTCTGTCTTTTCCACCCTGACCACCTCATTTACCCCCCCCCCCCACACACACCTCATTTACCCCCCCCCCCCCCACCCCCACCTCCTAAGTCTTACTTGCGCTACTCTCCACCAAGGCTAACAATACTCTTCAGTGTCTCCGTCATCAGCAAAGTGTTTTCCCCCTGCCGACACTGGCATGACTTCTCGTCTCCATTAGAACAAATACTCTCTCTCTGTCTCCACATTCCCCTCTCATTTCCCACTCGGTTCTTGTTGAAATGCAGGGGAGATGACGGGACCCCAGCCATTCTCTGTGGCGCATCCACGACCCCTCTTAGCAGCAAAGTGAGGCTACGGTGGACAGGCTCCGGTCTCCCACTGAGCTGCAGCGCTAATCCGCCTGGGGAATCACATCAAATAGAATTGCTCTCATGTGTCATTTGTGTGAAAAAAAAAAAAAACACCAAGCATGGCTAATTATCCTTGCAGATGTACTTCCTGTCGAAGATTCACCGTCATTAAATGGAGTAGCCGACTGCAACTGCAATTCCTTCGAGAATTCCACCACAAGTCACCATAGATGACGCGTTTGTTGGACGGCGCTGCACAAACACAGCTCTATAGACATATTAGGGTTGATTTGCTTGGGTTTTCAGGATAATTTGGCGGCCAGGGGAAACACTGGCGAGTAACAAGCGCTCCAGTGACGCTTGCTGCTAAATCAATCCCAATCTGAGCATGTCCACTTACTCTCCTCTCGCTGCACTGCCAACATATTGAGCAAGCATCTTCCTGGGCACTGGGGTAATCCAATCAAAATACATCGTGGGCATACCATTATGTGCTCATTTGTACAGCGGCAGAGGATTCTCTTCGAGGAAATGTGCAGAAATCAATAGCTCAAAACCCTTCCCTCTCTCAGCTTGTCCTTTTTTTTTTTTTTTTAAGAGGTTCAAATTAGGTTTGCAGAGGAAATCAAATGGAAGTTTTGTTTTTACTCACAGCTGAAAAAAAAGGGCTCCTGCTGATTTTAAGTACAACAGCAAAGTGAGTAAAAGGTTGTATCGCTCAATTTGAGCGTGGGATTTGCTTACACAGTTAAACTGGTCAGAGAATGAAAAGGCAAAAGATAGTCTTGGAGCGCTCATGAGATGCATCATTTTTGCTTTCACTAGTTCCCTTTCTGAAGGGAAATGGGCTCAGGAATTCAATCAGCTTTGGAGAGCTAAAGCTGCGTGTGATCCAGCTCCGCCTTGGTGTCCTGCGTACACGAGTAAAAAGAAAACAAACAAACAAACAAAATAAAAGATCAAACAGAAAAAAAAAAAAAAGACATTCAACCAAACTGCAGCAGAGCGTAAAAATAATGCTGTTTCAAAAAAGCCACAAACATCCTGGCTGCATGCACCTGAATTACTCTTTCAGGAAATGTAGACAAAATTAAAAAAAAATTTAAGACCAAGTCTTTTTGCCATCTGGCTCAATCTTTTCAATCTCTGTTACACCTTTATGCTTTTGGCTGAACACAAGCGAGTGCTGTGGTATTGATCCAGTCGTATAAACCCCTTTTTATTATCTCTTCTTCCATCCGAAGGCATCTTTCCGCTTTGATAGCACCACTGTCGCAGAAAAGCATAAATTCTCAAGCCCATTTGCTGTGAGGGGGCGGATAAATGGATGTGAAATCAAGCCATGAAAAGCCAACATGGCATGGTGGGGAATTTTATCCTGAGCTCATTAGGAAAAGCATGTTTCCTTATTCGTGCACCGTAATGTTGCACAATATGCTGATAGAATTTTTTTTTTTCTCTCTGCCGCCCACATTTTCATGAATGCTTTTTTTAATTGGGAATGTTTGTTTGGGCTTTTGTTCTGCAGATATTCTTTGGCACACAAGCCTTGGGAGAAATCAAGCCCGGCTTCGACTTGTCAAACCAACAGTGGGCCATAGAGGAGTTGGGGAAGAGGGTCCCCGAGACTCTCCGTGCTTTGTTGTGACAATAGGGCAGCTGTGTGTCAGGGAGACCAGAGTAAATAGGGCTGTGTGGAGTCACAAAGATACCCTGATCAAAGGCGTCTCTCTCTGTTTGCTGTCACAGTTTCTAGTGTCCTCTCTGTTGCTCCTCTGCCCAGTCTGCCTGGCTGGCTGTCAGAGGTACTGGCCTAAAGTGAACGGAGGATAACCCCAAAAGAAAATCTGAAGGCATCGCCTGCAACACATTATTATTTGGCAACAGTTTGTGTGAGTCTGGAGGTGCAGGTTTGCTACTCACGCTGCCTTTTATTAAGAGCCACTGTTGTCTTATATAGCTAGGGAAGGATCTAGATGAAAAAATCATGGGACGGCAAGAGGGTGGCATGGAGACTTTAAGTGTTGGCGCTGGCACAAACATCACACATAAATAATTGCTTGGAAAAAACAACAACTCAAAAGCATTAAATTATTGTGACACACAAGTGAAGCGTTGAATAGAAATACCAAAACGTGGCATTAGAAATCGAAATGTTTCAAAACTTAAACCAGTAAAAGTACAAAATCATTAAAAAAAGAGACTAAAAGTTGGGGAAAATGAGATGAAAGTGCAAACTCTCAAGTGTTAAGCTTTGAATGAACTGTCACTGCATTTGCTGACTTGCGTGTTTTTTTTTTTTTTTGGGGGCTTAGAGTAAGTGCTTTTTTTTGTGTCTTTTAAAACGGAGTGCTTTTATATGTTGCACATGCACGACTGATCTAAAATGTAGACACGTTTGTCTGCAGAATGAGAAGTTTCAGAGATGTTGGTAGCTGCAGGCAATCACAAGGCACCCGTAAGCGCCGGTGAATGTTTGGATTTAGTCAGGTTTAATCTGTCCCTCACACAAAAATGGGTTACTATTACAAAACAAAACACGCGTCAACAAAAGAACCGTCCACTATCCATCTGCGGCCGCTCTGTATTTCTACTAGTGGAAGTTGGCAACCCTATACACGCATCTAGCAGGAAAGAAAGCCTTCGGCAGTTGTCCTGTGTGCGGCTGGGATTGGGAGAGGCTGCCGGGGCCGGAGGAGAAAACCTAACTGCTGCCTGCTTAGGTCCAGGGCGGGGAGCGTCATCTCCTGCTGCATTCACTTGCTCTCTGACATCGGCGCTTCGCTCTTGTAAGCGTCCGACCAGCCACCATTTCCATAAGGCCTGTTGTTTTCTTTCAATGTACCTTCACCATGCTCGCCCACCTCTATCTCCTTCTCCCTCTATGTCTGAGAAAACTGCATACGTGAAAAAAGGCCTTGAGGTTCGTGGTTCCAACAGGTATGCTAATGAAATTCACTCGAAGGCGGAATTTCTCTCTTAGATTTCTTTCCTCATGGCTGTGCCACGCCTCAGGGGGCCTGCTATGCATATATTACATTGCTGCACATGGTGGAGTTTGTGGAAGAATGTGCTTTTGCATTCGTACATTTATACAGAAGCTCTATGTTGCGTACCCTCAAAGAAAAACATACCCGCAAAAGATGCTCTGAGGGCTTGCCGTCCCACCTGCCCGTGTTTCATCCCCTCCTTCTTCTCCTTATATATTTGCTAGAGCTGCAGGCCATCTCCAATTAGGAGAGCTACACAGCCCAGTGTGCATATCTCCCCCCCCCTTTCCCACATGGTGGGATCGCAGTGAGGTGATGCGTGACTGCTCATGATTGAGCCCTCCTTAGCTAACAGGTGCTATCATCTCTGCAAACGTCCGCCGACGCCTCACACTCACTGTCCCCACAGAAGGTGTAAAGGAAGAACAAATGTATGAATTGTCTGATCACAAAGAGAGGCACAGCGTGAAATCCCAGACTGAATGATCACTGAAAATGGGCTTTTGGACTTCAGTAAAAGAGCAAAGAAAAAGTGCTGAATATCAGAGGCGAAGGTGGTTCCCTGGATATGTGTAGGCAAACTGGTGATTTCGAGAGCTGATGGCCCATACCGAATTATCTCAAGAAATGCACTGTTATGATAAATTTAGTGGCCCAGCTTTTAAATACTGCTGGCCTTGAATTAGGACGGGTGTTAGAAGTGTTTGCTCCCGACAGGCTCCTTTTTAAAAATGCCCAGGAATAACCCAGAACCCCCTTCGTTCATCAGGATGACACATCTCTATTGGCTTATATTCGAGACGAGCGGGTGCTCGAGGAATTCTACAAGGGGGCTGGTGAGAGCCTGGCTCTGTAACCCGGACAAGGTTGAAGAGCTCCCTCTCTCCATGTCCTCCTCCTCATCGCTCTCTCCGCTTCTCGACAACATCCCGCTCCAGGTTTTGCCTTCGCTTCCCTCCCTCCAAATCACAGTCTTTGTACCTGTAGCCCATGGGTGAGAGATGATTACACCTTTCCGAAGCAAAAAATTGAACTGAGAGGTTGACCCTGACCTCATATGCCCACCTCCACCCACCTTGACTTGGAAACATCAAAACAGGAACCCTTAAACATAAGTGTACACCTGCAGAATTGAGAAGAACGGTAAATAGGATTAACATTTACAGCATATAGCACATATAAATTGGGCACCATGTCGGCATATCTTCTCAGACATGCACTTGCTCTTTGTCCGTTGATAAGCACGTCACTCCACGGCCCCCAACACCCACAGCTGTTTGGAGGTAGCAGGACAGTGGACCAACATGGCAATTTCTAATTCACTTATCCCCAAGGCCAGATGTCAGGTAGCCAATGTCCTGTTTCTCTGCATGCCAAATCTTCCACGGAGTTGGCGACAAACTCATTTTCCCCACTACAAAGAATCACAAAGTCTTTGTTGGCAAACTGAGAGAGCGGAGACAGAGAAAGAGGGAAGTAGGTATAAACAGCAAAGGGAAATTGAGGTTGAGGGCAAAAAGAAAAAATGAACGGGGGGGGAAAGATGTGATGGATTGAAAAGAAGGGGAAGGGCGGTTTGAAGTGAGACTAGATAACGTCAAGGTGGGTGGAGGGAAGGGGAAAGAGAAGGGGGGGGGGGGGGGGGGCACTGAGAAAGCGACACACTTTCCGGGCTTATTTACACGTAGCTGCCAGTATGACAGGTAATTTGGGCAAATTCTCCACAGAGCCTGCAGCAGACGGCGGGGGGATAAAGACGAAAGGAGAGAGCAATAAGAGAAAAAAGGGAAGGGAGAGGGGAATGAGGGGAGACGCACTGAGGGGGACGTGCGCAGACTACCTGACACGGTCTGAGTTGGGTCTGAGCGCACGACACCAAATGGGTTTCCAGATTCCAATCAGAGGAGAGGGGTGGGACGGGAGGTGGGGGCAAAGAGATGGAGGGAGGAGGGTGAAACGGGGGCGGAAATCATCCTTTTGACAGAGTTTGATCATTTTATTTATCTGCAGCAAGGAAGAGATATCAAAAGCCCTTTTTAATTCAATTTCTCTTTTCCTGTTGAGACTGAAAGATCAAGCAGAAGGCAGGAACGGATGAGGCAAAAGAAAAGAGGGGAAAAAAATACATATCCAGATACCCCGATTTATTCAGGCTCTGATTTATTCACTTGTTTGTCTAAGTCGTGCTTCGTGTGTGCGCACATGTGTCTGAAGGCAGGTGTGCATTACTCTCACTACACTTCACGTTGGGGCGAAGCAAGCCTGTTAGACTGTATTTATAGAAAGCTCTTGTACTTGTTCGGTGTGCGTCTGTCTGTCAGTGCTCAGGGCCAATTAGAAGACACTTGTTAATGGAGCAAGCGCTCCTCTTCCCGCTCGGTGTGTGTGTGGGTGTGATGACTTTATTCTCCCTCGCAGTGATGGCAACGGAGATGAGGATGACAGTAACGGAGATAACAATAAAGGGGATAACGAAGCGTTTGTTCCTGTGGGTGGAGGTCCCCCTCAGGGTTTTGGGGTTGCACTGCACTGGGCCCTCCGCTGGCTTCCACTTGCTGTGGTGACTCATGCTTTAAAGGGGGAGGGAGCGCTTACCCTGTCGACCTTTTTAACCCTGCCTCCTCCTGTGCTCAAAGCCTCGGGCATCACAGACGTGACCCTTCCGTTTCTCTAGTCACACACATACACGTGCCACGTACCCATGAGCACATGCTACCCACCCATACAGGAACACTCCAGTGTGCATGCACAACCATAGCCCTCCTGACAGTCCTCCTTCCAGGATTCTGGATTCATTCAAGCCGCTTTCTCATATGAACTCTCGGACAATTTCCAGGGAGAATCCGGTCCGCACATTGTCCTGACTTCCACATAATGTAGCACACAACAGGAGACCGTCCGTTGTCAGACCCATTCTCGCCTCCTGGCAATACTCTGTTTGGTTTAGGTGAGTGATGCAGCGTGGGTAGAGCGTGCAGGGGGCCTAACATGACGTGGGTCACAAACAACCAAGTCTATCTATTTTTGGAATTTTTCCTAACCGACAGATGTTCCTGAATCTCGTCGTCTCCCCAGTTAGACATTTTCGGTGGCATCATGTGTAAATGATCTTTCTTCGCTAGTTGTGATAGAAACGCCTACAACACGCCCACTTGCTCGACGTGAATTCTCCGCACAATGAGCGACTCTATCCACACGTGGGCTAAATCGGACATTACACAGACTTCGTACTAGGGAGCTGGCAGGGTTAAGTCGGTTTAATGCCCGTCCGAACAATTGTGACATTTGCGTTCTCACATAGAACTCCTGCGGGTAATGTCGAGATAATTTCAAGGTTGCAGTACATGTGTGAAAGGGGCTTTAGATACACACTGAGAACAGGCCTATGCACATGTACGCGTGCATGAAGGCAAAATACGCACGCTACCCCGCCATTTCAAATACCAGTACTCCTGTTACACAAGATCTGCACCCAGCGCCCGGTGCTACACAGCAAACTCAGTTAATGACACAGGAGGAGGAAAGGAGCAACTGAAGTCCCGCACATAAAAAAGACGAGGCAAACTGAATAAAGATAAATAAATGGGGAGCAGATGGGTTGAGAGAGGAACACCCAAAGGAACAGAAAGAGAAACAACAAGGAAACAGGTTTTAAAGAAAACATACACTGACATAGATTAAGTGGTAACAACAGGGACCTAGAATCAACAACCGACAAAGAGGTCAGGACAGATGTCCACATCTGGAGGGTGCACAGAGGAGGCATGGGTGGGGTGGAGGGGTGAGGGTGGGTTGAAGAATGAGCGCAGTGAAATATAATCAAAGGCAGTGAGAGAAGGGATTACCTCCTTTGCTTCAGTAGAGTATGTAATTGTGGTTAAAAACACAGGGACTCGCTGTGACAACAAAACACAATTGTGCTGCAGAGACCCGAGTGTGATGCTGGAAGTTAGCAGCAGTGATAAAGACGGAGATAACAGTGAGAAGATGGGGAGGAAAGATTTGGCTGATTATCAGTGCTGATGATAACGGTGTTGGTGGTTATCATAATGAAGGTGGCGAGGATCAAACGTGGCATAATGTCTTGATGATATGAGCAAAAAAAAAGAGAACTTGATTAAAATTGCTAGTGATGCCAGTGATGATAGTGGTGTTTTGTTGGGCACAATTTTAATCACAGAGATTCTAGATTTTACAGATTCTGCCATAATTCAGTAGGCTATAGCGGAAAGCTGTTTTACATCACATTATTCCCTTTGGTTTTTAGCACTGTAGAACGCACTCCTCCATATTACTTCATGAATATTCAACCACCAATACTGCCCTGGGGTATCAACACTGGTGTCACTCATTTGCTTTTATTTTAAATCTAGTATGCCTGCCAACCCTACAAATTAAATTAGGGCTACATGGCCAATTTATACCTACAGAAGTGACATTTTTAGATTCAATAAACCGCAATCTTTTGAGCTTTTCCAACCTCAGTTGGTGAGGGTTTCACCCCAACTCTTGTCACCCATACTGATGAGCTGTCCACTATCTAGCCTGAGGCTAAGGGTAAGCAGCATCCGTAAAGGCCCGCACCGGTGTGGAAGAACATGAAAAAAATTGGCAACATCGGTAAATAATTTTACATGTTTGGGTTTCAGTTCTGCCTGGGAATGTTCAGCCCAAGGGCCAAAAAACTGGATGACTTGTTAAGATAATGCTATGCAGTAGAACATCTATCCAGAACAACTCCAGTGCCAGAGGTGTGTGTGTGTGTGTGTGTGTGTGTGTGTGTGTGTGTGTGTGTGTGTGTGTGGTCTGATGTAGACAACATTTCAAAGTCTTGTTGTATTCAGACCTAATATAAGGTTTAATTGGGGAGACATACATTACAAACTAAAGACCGTCTTGCGATTAGATCACACCAGCCAAGATGCCAGATCGGGCCTAAAAACCTTCAATTGGACCACACCCATCTTCAAACTCAGCCTTCATTTTATCCTTAACTACACACCTTAACATTTTTGTGATACCAAATCGGGCCATGGACATAAAATAGAGACTGAGAGTACATGTTTGTATGAAGTGTGCTTTGTGAACAAAAAATGTATAACTAATGATTAACCATGACATTTACAATGTTTTAAATTGTACACAATTGAAAATATGCAAAAGCACAAGCAGGATCATAAACAGATTGACACGGTATGACAATGATTTTGTATTATTTTAATGTCAGAATTTGCATACTGTAGGTTTCGGGTACCCGTGTACCAATCTGATAACTTCTAACTGGTATCTCTGTAAGGTGACATCCACACGTGCATAAACACAGCTTTGATTAAGTGGTCTTTACTCTGACCCCAATCTTAGAAGAGCCCAGATTTGGCCTAATTCTGCGTTGTTTTTACACAGGTAATGTATGGCAAGGTTATCCGTCAACCCTGTGTAATTAACTGGCTGGCATGAAAATGCGCCTTTAGGATACCGTTAACCCGTGCTAGCCTTGCAAGGCTGTGCAAACACAGACTGAATACACCAGCAAACACACATCTGTGAATGGAGTGAGTGGGAGAGCAGAGAGAGGAAAATCCATTTCATGAATATTGGATTTCATTATGAGGGTGAAGAAACAGCTTTGCTGTGGATCATTCTTTAATGACCCAAAGTCCACATGCATGAATCTTTTAGTAGTGGCTGTCTGTTTGATATGGGGAAAGGACCAGGACAAAAGAGAGGGGAGAGCCGTTTCCCCTGTGGGTTTTGAAGCACCATGAGACGAGACTAAGGTTTGAGCACCTGGATCATGGACTCAGACATCTCGACAGGTTGGTTACCCTGTTGGAAAAACAGAAAGACGCCAAGTGGGACGCCAAGAAACAATTGATTTCTGGTCGAGATTGAATGTTTGTGTGAAATCTTACGACGTGACTTACTTTTGGATGCTTGAGGTTGGTCAATTTTCTTTGTTCGGGGTTTGTTTTTAAAATGAGAGAGAAAGCTTGCCGCTGAGAGCCTCTCCTTCCCTCCTCACTTTACTCGTCTCGTCTCTCGAGCCACTAGACTCCACCACCCTTTAGTTTGGTTTGTTGCTGGCAATATACAAACTCACCTTTCTGGACAGATTTAGCCCTGACCCAATTTTCCGAGAATGTGACAACAGATGTGGGAGTCCGATTTGTTTGCAACTCAAATCCAACATCCAGATATTTTCTTTGTGTCATATTTTGGCAACGGAAGGCTGTCATATTCAACACATTAAGTCCTAACATAGATTTATTTTCAGTCTAACCAAATTTTCCTTCGATCAATCGGTAACTCAGAGGTGATTCAACATTATGACGAGTACCTTGAAAGAACGCTGGCGAGAAATAAAGCTAACATGCCAGGGAACATGATGCAATCTAATATTAGTCTGCTGCTGAGTTGATGTGTCACCTTCAGTTATGTTGTAAAAAATCAAAGCAAATCTGTATTCAACGATACAATTCAGAATATCTGAATATCTTGCGTGTGCACAAGATCAAAAGCTTAAAGCCAATACTCAAAGAAATAAGCATATTATTAGTCACTTGTAATTACCTTAAATGCCACATGGGCATTGATTTTATTCATTTATTTTCCCGCAGTTTGAGGGAAAGCAAGTGTTTCCAGATTATGGAGCTACTTAAAATCCGCAGCTTCAACCGAAGTCGCAGGTGGAGTAACACAGGCATGAAATGAATGTGGCAACCAACCTGGCAGAGCTAATAAATAAAACAACCAACCACAGCCAGACACAGCCCTCCTTATGGTGTGCTTCTGTGTCAACCAACTCCATCTGACTCATCCATCCTTTATACAAGTACGGTCCATCCCAGGAGTAGCCTTACCCTGTCCAGCCCTGCCAAGTATTACCTCCTGTAATGCAGCATTCTTCTCTTACCATTTCCTTACATGCAGGAGCCATTACAGGTTCTGCCTCCACCTAAACCTTCTTTCAAACAGGATGAATCAGTTACCCAGAATCCATTGAATGACATCTTTACATCAGCTGTATGTAACCATGGGCGCCTGTGGGGTCTATCGAATTATTGAAACATGTGAAATTACAAATTTCATCTATGCAGTTTTTGGAATGAACAATTGTCCTTGTTCTATTAGTTCTTGCAACTGCCAACTCGCTATTTTGTCCTGGGTACGAAGTAAACAATGTCTCTCCTCACTAGCTTCCCATCAGCAACATTGCAATCTGTTGAAATTAGCGCCAAGCTGGAATCAATGCAATCAGGGATCAAGCCTGTGTTTTTGAAATTAATGGAAACTGTTTTATAGTATAACAATAAAGTTATAATAATCCTAATACCATATGAAATGTAAATCCTGTTTTCACATACATTTGCACAGGAATATTGCAAAATGTGTCGAGTTTTATCAAAGTGTGACTTTTAGTTACAGAGTAATGTGTATGGCTAGTTCCTGGTTCTAATGAGCGAAGTACCCGAGCAAACCATCGCTGTTTTTGTTTGTGAGTGACGGAAGACTGGGCAATAATTCAGCGTTACTGTATCTCAACTTTTTGGTGGAATTGGACCTTGACAATATGTTCATATTGGGTTTTCAATTAACAAAATGTTGAACAAGCCAAGTTAAATTAGAAATTAACAAAATGAAGTGGAAAGGTTTTCCTTTAGTGAAGCACTCTGTTAGATGGTATGCATAGAAGGGGAATACAATTACATTAGTTTATAGAAAAGTTTCCAGTCATTTGCCGTGTTGGAAAAGTATTTCAATTATTATTGTGATATTGCTAACAGTCACATTGCCCATGCCCTAGGTTGATTTCAGCACCATGCAGTTTATTCCCCAACACCTGCTGTGACATACCATTTACATGACAGACTATTACATGGTGTCATCCTTTAACGAGCAAGGCATGAATCAAGTTATTCCTATCGCTCCCTTTAAACCTGCTGCAAAGGGAGTATGTTACAGCGGGCACCGCAGCAGGGGAGCCACAGCTTTCATTACTTTATAAGTTGTGAAGATGTGGCGTTCCCCGGGGAATCGGGGCAGACTCAGAAGGTTGACGACACTGATGGTACTTTTTTTTATCACATATGGCCGTATCCCTGTAGGCATCCAGTTTCCCCTGAAAAAGCAAACAGATGGCCTAAGGTTGCGCGCTCGTGTCTTTAAGTATGAGCTGAGAGCAGGAAGTTGCATCGGTGTGAGTGGGCACAGTCAGAGGGCCAAGGGGGTCCCCGGGGCTGAGCACCGAAGCATAACTTATACAACACAAGTTGGCTGGGTTTTACATTATCATGATTGTGGCGCTACCGTAATGCAATTCTATCCAATTGCATGTTTGACTGTGTAATTGCTGTCCTCTGAATTGAAATGTTGCTTTTTCAAAGCCTCTGTATTTCAAAGCCATTCGGTCTATATGGCTTGACAACTTTGTGTCGCGCCATCTTTGTGTTCAGCTCGTGCAGCACACGTCTATAAAAGAGAATCTCTGCTCATTTAGAAGTCCCCGCTATAAGAAAAGAAACATCACTGCGCTGCATCAAACTGCGCTGTCAAAAATGCTGACAACGGACATCTATATACTTGAGGATAAAACCCCTTCTGTGATGAAGGGAGTAGAAATGAGGCATTAAATGACACACATTGGCTGAAGCATTTCTTATTCAGTGCATGATATCAAACATATTTGCTCAAGCGCATCATATTCAGCGCAATACCAAATTTAAGAGGCAAAACAGCCTTTAATCAAGTGCAATCAATTTCACATATGATGCCATTGCTTTGGCTGTCTAAAGTAATTGAACCTTAAGGCAACTCTCTTTCTACCATCATAACTCCTCTCATTAATTCCCCACACAAAACCAGTCCAGAAAAAAAAAATCTTATTAAAAGGAAAATCAATCGCACCAGCAGAAGTCCTTCCATCATTTTTGGATTAAAAAATTGAAATGCAATTATTTGCACAGGAGTCGATCAGCTGCTATCTTTCTTTTCTCTCTCCCGTCAAAAAAACAAACCTTAATAGAAGCCCAATGTCAATAAGGCTTGATCATGATGGATTCAAGAGGATCAATCACGTTGCCCTGATTGAGAAAACACCTGCACTGTCTGCCCCACATTTGTCATGTTTGATTTAGCTGCCTCCCTGCAGTATACAGATCAATACTGATTACAGCTGTCAAACCCTAAATAACAAACAAAGGTAACTGCAGGTTTGATAAAGCAGATATTTACGATAAATAGGCCAACATGGAGCTTCATGGCTGAATCGGGTTGTTTATCTTCTATGCTTCAGATATCGTCTGATTCAAATCTTTAATAAAGAGTCTTGCTCTGACAACAGCCTGATTTTCTTTTTATTGTTTTGCAAAACTATTTTTACTTCTCATGTTTTATTTGGTATTGGTGGCCTCTCGTCACGTCATCACTCAGTCTGTGTCTAGATTTGTATTACATAGTACCATTTAAAGGCATCTCTATCACTGACTTACTTTGCTAAAGTCGATCGTAGCAGAAATGCATCACCGTTTTTTTTGTTTTTTTTAAGGGTTGTGAAACCGGTTTAGTGGAACATAAATCAACAAATCCATTTCTATAATGTCAATGATTCCAATAACTCCCCGTGTCTCAAAGCACAGCAGTTTCTGTCAGGTATTGACTTGTCAGCGCAAATATGTTATATTAGAGTACCGTTGCCCAACATTAAGCAACTAATTGCCCTTTTCTGACCCCCTCATTATTCCCTAATGGAACTGGAGGTCTACTGGCCAGATAAAGGTCACATTGCTACAGTCAGTACCCCCTTGATGGGGGGAGAGTGTGATGTTTTGCTGCTGTGACAAAATTATTTCACAGTCTGAAGGGAGATTTAAAAAAAAAAAAAGTTGTTTTTATGTGATAACTCCATTGAGAACTTCCAGCACTATATTTGATGAGTATATCAAACATTAGCCCAGACAACTTTGGGAATATTTGGGGGTTTTGGCAATCATTTTCATTGATCTATTCAAATATGCTGTTGAAAAAACTGCTGCAACTAGGAGTACACCGCAGCTCAATAATGACGAGGAATGTTAACTGGAAAGTTGACTTGAATCTCTGGAATGATATTCTGCATTTTAATGAGTCTGGTTTGGCCAACTTCCTTTTCCAAACACATGAAAAGAGAAAAAAATATAATTAAAGTGAACCACTGCCACGAACGGCCTTGAAAGGTCTAAAAAAAAAAAATATTTTAAACAGATTTAAATAGACAAAATAACACTAACACATATATAAGAAACATATCACACACCAAATTAGACTAGCACTATCCACCTATATCCCTCCAATGAATAAAGGGACTCGAATGTGATTGAAACACAATTTAAAAACACACCATATCCTTGAAATGTCTTAAATATTGTAGGAGTTGAATATTGTGCGAAATAACCACCCCCATGCAGGTCCATGCACTCATGGAATTCCCCTCACTGCATTACAAAACTGGGAAGAGCAGCACAGGCTTTTAGCGTTATCCAACCCCACATCTAATTAGTGAAATATCATAACACAATAACACAGCAGCGTCTTCCACTAAACCCAATTAATGGTCTATTGCTGCACAAATGTTTGATGAAATCTCACCTAACATCCCAATTACTACATTAGCGCCACAATATCACAAATATGATATTTTGTTCAAAAGAAATCCCTGTGATCTTTTGCTTCAAAATGTGTGCAGCAGTTTTTAACGCCGCGGTGAAAGGAATCACTGAGGAACATTTTCTGCAAGTCCATTTATGGGCTGTCACAGCCAAATCTTTTGGTGAAATTCTGGTTAACTGAGTCTTACTGTCAGGATGTCTCGCTAATATGGACACTTTATTACAGGAAGATCCCACCGGCACCTTCACAGCCGGAGCTGGAGCCGCGTACCGGCCTTAAACGACAGGACAATTGTGGCATATCTCTAAATCGCAGCATAAGCTTACGACTGGAGGGCAACGACTACACGCCAAGTACCGACTTCCCACTGGTCATCGGCACAGTTTGTTTTCATAATCATGTAGCCTTCAAAATAGCGACCAAAACATGCAAAGTTCGCATTTGATTGCCGTGTGTGCTGGCAATTTTAAAGAGTGTCTAAATATAATGTTTTATGTAACCTGTGGTTTCTTGACAAGCTCCAAACCGCTCATTATGATGTGGGTGCACTGTGTGAGCGTCTTATTAGAGGTGTGCTGCCTCGCCGGAATGACTCCCTAACCAGTGGCATATCACATTAGCACCAGCTCCTTAATGCCGCAATATCACACAACAAGTGACCCTGAAACAATTTGACTACTCCCACTCACAGTGATATCACCCAAACGCAGGATAAAACCCGCCATGTTTTTGATTCCACCTAATCATCTGCCTGCAAAAATCGATCCATCTTGATCACTGCCTGTTGCGGGTCTTTGAATCCCTCCTCCTCTTCCTCCCTCACACCATCTGTCTCTCTTCCCCTCGCTTCCTCCCAGCAGCCCTGCTTCAATCATTTTTTCATAACTCCTCCATCTCTCCAGCCTGTCCACCCTCATAAGCGCTCTCTCTCTTTTATCCCCCGCTGCTTCTCACTCCCTGCATTAAACACGCACGCTGCATGTGAAGTGCGTCTTGTGTGTGCAAATTTTACGGCAGTGTGAGAACACATCGGCTAATGATCGGGGGCATAGTGGCATCGGCACTGGCCACGTCCGCAGCAGCAAACGCATTAGCCGTCTCAGTTGCTGACCGGCTCATTATCATTTAGATCTGCTCGCTGCACAAGCTACACACCCACACGGTATGTCGCCAACTCCTGACAAGAATTAGAATTATGTGAGAGATTCTTACACTCACTATTATGTAGTGCCAAAGTCCAGGGACCCAGCCGCTGGTGCGCCTTTTTTTTTTGTTTTTTTTTGTTCCCATGGCAGACAATGTTTGTATGTGCTGCTCGTTAGCACACCCTGTGTCGCTTCTCCACCCCTCACTCATGCCCTCTCTCTCTTGTCTATTTAAGTCTGGGACACAATTATCCCCATTCTCTGCCTCTCTCTTTCACCCTCCATCTCTCTCGCCCACTGTGAATGAGAGTCTGGAACACAATTACCCCTGTTCTCTCTCTCCCTTTCTTGCACTTTATCCATCCCTCCCTCCCTCCCTCCCTCTCTATCTATCCATCTATCTCTCTCTCCACCTCTTATGGCTTCAGGAGAAGTCTGTGAAGGGAGCAGCTGCTGAAATATTTATTGATCTGTTTTCCACAGTTTTATTTATTTCCCTCTCTTCGCTCTCGCCCTGCCTTCCCCTTTGCACAGACCCTGCAACACCTCCAGCACCACGAGATGTCAGAGGCGGTGGAGGGTCTGAGAATCCACAGCACGAAACCATTATTTAGCATTTGTTGCGCCCGGTAGTTTTACCTGTGTAAACAAAACAAGAGGCGCGAGGATGGTTATGACAGTAAATGTGAGAACAGCAGCAGCGTCGGCTACGGCGAGAACAGACGCGGCACGGATTGAGCCGTGAGACAGGTGGATTGTTTGGCATATTTTGATGCCGGCATCCTCTGCAGGGGGTTGTTTACAGGAAACGCCATGGTGCTGCTCTTTATATTTTTCAGCGTCAAGGAAGTTGTACACAACTGCAGGCTATTGATGTAGTAGTAGTCATGGCAACAATACCCTGAGCAATTAGAATTACAACGGCGACAGTGTTGGCACCGGACTTAATGGATTCACTGATGAATCTGACGTTATCTCCGCTTTATTAAAGGGCTTCCGTGCTGTCGCGTGACCCCGTGGTAAATATCAGCGGAGTTAACCGGGAGTTTTGAGGTTACTCCAACTGCGAGCAATCCAGCAGTCGTTTGAAACTAATGTTTTTTTCCAGCCTTCTGTTGTAGCACAAATGATTAAACTTCCACACACACACACACGAGGGAAGGGTCACACACATAAACACATGCACACACTGAGACACAAAAAGCTAAGTCCCATCACCAGGCATGGCCTGAATTAGTGCCTAAGCCTTTTCCATTGATTTGCCGGCGAGCTCCTTGTCTTTTGGTAATGAGGACAGGGAGAGAAGCGGGACCCTCGTTCCTCCCGGCTCCCCTAGGACAAGCCGCCCGCACTAATCTGAATTGTGTTTCCAATGATGCTAACTCCCTGGCACAAAAAAGACTAGAAGGAAGAGGAACAGAGGGGAAAAAATCACATGGCGCTCTCTCTCCAGTATTCATTCCCCTTAAATGTGTAACATCTGCACATCACCAAACAAGAAAACATCTTTTTCTCTCTCACTCTTTTTTCCCTGCAGATAGCTCAATCTGCAGTGTGGACTGAAGCCTTGGAAACCAAAGGGAGGTCATTTGCACTGTGCTGAGACTTATTGATCTCTTCTTCAATGGCGTTCATATGAAGAAAATCGAAGAGTTTTTAATATCCACGATTATGTATGTATGTATATACTGTATGTGTATATGTCCCCTTGTCTCCTTCATGGCTGGGCTCCTTTGACTTTCCATTGATTTACCGCTCACACCTTTAGAGGGGAAAATGTTGAAATTCATCTTCCCAGTGGCCCATGTAAAGGTACTATTCCACAGTGTATGCATGCATACGTTTATTTCTCTGTGAGGGCTCTCTCTGTGTGTGTGTGTGTGTGTGTGTGTGTGTGTGTGTGCCTGCGTGGGCAGTGGTTGATGCAAGTACACGAGCTGCCACTTATTCCTGCCTCTACAGCCACTCTGCTCCCTCTTGAATGATCCTTCCCCTGCATTAAATAAAACATAGCCTTTTTTTTCTATTTGTTAAAGTGATAACCCGAAGCCAGCCTTCATATTCACACCCGGACCGACGCAGGTCTTTGAGCTGGGACTGGGACGCTGGGAGGTTGTAACGAAGCAAATTACTACAGTAATTAAACACACCTGTCCCGGGTTGAGTGCCGTCCTAGTTCCTTTTCCATTGCACCAAACTCCATATATTATAACTATAATTATAATTGCAAACAAGCCTTGCTGTAATCATTATTTATGACACTGACACTATGTGTAATTGCCAACCCCCCGAACCAATATGTGAGGCCCAGTGAAGTGTTTATCAAAAGCGACAGGAGAAATCTCAAGGGCGGCGAGGTGGTGCCGCGGCCGCCTACCGTCCGCAGCAACACTGTGGCTATAGCCTCATCCTCAAAGGATTTGAACCTGTGACCTCTCAGTCGCCGCTCTGGCCAGATAGCTGATAACACTATGAGATGCAGAGTTCAGCTTCAGCCTGGCAGGTCACGGGGTCACCAGCTCAGGGGTTATTCATCTCTGTCTATCCTGTAATTGGAAACGCTGCAAAATCCACGAAGTGAGGGCATGATAATGAATACAATTCAACATTCCCCTCGGTCCTGGTCGTTTAGTGTTGCTACTGATACCTACCACCCCTTAAAGAAGACAGTTTAAACTGCTTCCTTTAGGCTGGAGGAACATCCTCTCCTGAACAAAGTGCAATAGATTCAAACATTTTTTTTTTTAGAAGCCCACTTTCCTGTAGTTACCAAAAAGACCCGATATTATTTATTTGTTTACTAGTTCTTAACTGTTTTCATTTATTTTTACAAATGTATCTTTACTTCTTTTGTTGTTTTTTATTGTGCGTCATTCTTATTGTGTGACTGTTGGTTCACTGATTGCACTTTTACCGTATACTGTTATTCGTATACAACCCACATAATTGTGGGCCAGGTTGGCAAGGCTGCCGCTATGGAAGTCAGGTGACGTAGTATAAAGATACAGTCTGCATAAGGAGGATGTCGAGGGGGATGGACGGGTCAAACATAAACAGGACTTTCACCCGGGACACTGATCGCACATGCTGCTGGAAATTTGTAAAAGAACGCATGAAAAAATGAGAAAGAACTTTTTCGTCAGATATTAGATCCCTTGCATGATGATTGGTTGGTTTTGACCCATGCTGCGATCCAAATGTCCCATGAGTTACAATAATGACTGAACTGAACAGGTTGTATCTTACAGGCCTTGATGTGGTTCCTTAACACCTTGAAATCCAATGACAATACTGTGAGTGGTTGTTACAGTAGGAATGACATGATTATTTGCATTGTATTCAAAAGGCTGAAGTTACGGTACAATAGCTGTTTCAATTCTATATTAGTGTGGGTTGTAATTTAAGTCAGATAATCAAAGTGATTCTACTGAATCTTGCTATTTTAACTCTTTTCAAGAACTACATTTTCCAAGTGCTTCTGCTGCTTAAAGATGACATCTCAAGATTGTTCTCATTCGCTAATGCTCTTACCATAATAGCACCTATTTACTTCGCTACACAAAACAGTGGAATATATCAATAATAAACCAAATTCAAAACACGCCTCACTACTGCTTTTCAGTACACCATTGCTTTATTCAACCATGCTGTCTTTGTCAGGTTGACTACGTGTTTTGATTTTGATGTAACCATTAATTCTAATGATGTTTCCATACAACACCAATTTTGTTTTTACATCACAGCACCTGTCTCTGCCAGTCCTAGGTCAAAACGCAGCTAGATTTTCTTAAGGTTACTATCACTAGGAATAGCACCACAGGCCCCCACACAGCAGCTAGAGAAATAGAGAAAAGTGAAACCCGAGGGAAAAACGTTCAGACCGCAGACCCACTCCAGGCTGGTTAAACCTCCAACCCTTGTCCCCCAGGCTCTTGAGACCAAATCCAGGCCCTCTCACTCCAACACTTGCAGATAAATAAAAACCCGCCAAAATGGCAGGGCATTTCTAAGCCAAACATGGAGAACAACAGCACACAGAAACCATGGATTTCAAACGGAGAGAGAAAAAGCAGAGTCCCCTCCAGAATAAGAGCGCAAGGCATCTGTTGATGCTGGCATCTCTATTCTCTTCATCTCCAAGCCAAGACTGGTGATCCAGTTGAGTGTGTGTGTGTGTGTGTGTGTGTGTGTGTGTGTGTGTGTGTGTGTGTGTGTCTGAGGGGGCAGGGACGATGGAGGGTGGCTACGTGCTAACATGTGCGCTGCGCATTGACCCCACTTGGCCCCCCATATGTTGCTGAAACAAGAAGGACGGCGTGCGACAGCGCGACCCCACCTGTTTTCACCGTGTTCCATCCTTGAACACTTCCTGTTAGCAGAACCTCCATCACAGCGGTGCATGTGGGTGAGAAGACCCATCTGTAGACTGTTTTACATTAGTGACAAACGTGCAGCATACAGTACAGTGTGAGGGGGTTATTCCCTGCAATAACTGGATACTGTAAGGCAGAAATATGCTTCCTAAATATCTAAATATTGCATTATCTTTGATATGTAACCTTAAACGTCCTCTGCTGTGAACTTATCTAGCCCCGAAAGCAGAAACAATTTCTCTTGTCATCTTCACTTTTCACGAAATCAATGACGGCATTATTCTCATTATCCGATCTTGCAGGTTTCTGTCACAACAGAAATCCTTTGAGCGGAGGGTAAATTGTTTAATTTCGTGTGGAGGTGTGTGTGTGTGTGGATACACTCACAGCCTTAATGTTTCATAAGCCTCACAGTGTCTGTTCTCATAGATGAAATGGGTTTTGATTTATTTTCAGACAGCTTGTGTGCCAGAAATACATAGATGATATTTTACTGCATGTATGAGTGGGCGCTTGGATGTTCACCTTTCTAGAGTTCAGGTACTCAAAGGGGGAATAAATGTGGAAGGGAAACAGCATGCCAGGAGCTGGCCATTGCACCCATGGAGTGGATTGTACATTCACACGGCAAGCCCGTCGCAAACCTTTGAATAGCCTAATTGTGTTCCGCAGCAAAGAAAAAAGCCCTTTTTTCAACCTGGTTGGCATGCCATTGTACCGGTCTGAAACACATTTTACTAGTTGTTTCTGAGGGTACATGGAAGATGTAATGGTGCTCTCTCTTAATAAATGTGTTGTGCATTATGCCAAGTGGCTAGATGAGTGATAATCTCTGTCAAGAAGGAGAAATGCCTTTTAGGCTAATAAAATACTGTACACGTCATTCAAGGGAATAAGTCTTATTCCTCGTTAACCAGGCAATAACAACTCGCACACAATCTGCTAAACAACGGCGGTGAAGCATTTAAGCGACCAAACTGGCCTGCCTCTCAGAGGCACAGACACAAAGGATTATTTCACTGCTGCATGATTTATCGAGCAGCGGACGGTGCCCTTTTAACAGCCATGTTCTTCCTTTTATAATGCATGGCTTTCTACTTCTAAAAGACCGACGTGCTGTGGACCTACAGCAACTCAAAGCAGCAGGCGGGATCCCTCTCAACGGGATGAATCTGCTTCAGATGTGCACAACTCCCATCAATATCCAATCATTCCTCAACTGCGGCTTACATGATTGGTCACACCTTCACGTCGCAAACCCCCCCCCCCCCCCCCCCCCCCATAGGTTACAAATTCCCGAGCAGTAGTGAGACTCGGTATGGCTTTGTTTGCGCGGTGCTGAACCCATTGCGCTTGTGTGCTGTGTACGTCCTGCAGGGCCGGCCGTCTGCTCTCTGCCTGGTGTGGAGAAGGGGCTTGCTGTGGCAAGCCAACCATGACCAGCTGGGCTCTCCTGCCCACATTGAGCGCAGGAGCAGGAGGCTACAGCCCGTCTGCATCTGCACATTGTTAACCTCGCATCTTATTGCACTGACACATCAATTATTGTTATTAAGGGCCAGAATAATTTATTTATATACTGATTTCCCACAGGATGAAGGCAGGACTAATTGAGCCAGGTGTGTGTGTATGTGTGTGCGTGTGTGTGTGTGTGTGTGTGTGTGTGTTCATGCTAGATGGGCAAGGAGTACATGGTGAGAATGCCGTGCGCAACTAATATATGGTGGGACCTCCCATAGCATGGAGAGAGTATTAGGAGGTCGATGGATTTTAAATATTCCCTGGTCAGCGTTCCCCGTGGACGACAACAACATAACAACACTGTCTGTGTGTGTTATTAACAATGAAGCGGTTTAAAATGCCAACTGAATCTTCTGGTTGGGCAAGTTATCTCGACACTGTAAATGAGCAGATGAATGAAGTGTGTCCGTCCCTTTTGTTGAGCTGTAGGGAAGATGTTTTACGCCAGCGATAAAAGAGGATGAATTTAAGCTTCACTACCCAGTGCATGTTTTGTCCAACTGCCCATCTTTCTCAATTTGTCTCTCTCGACCTTGGTTTTGAAGAGAGAGAGAGAGCGAGAGATAGAGAGAGAGAGAGAACAAAACACTGGTTTTCTCTCCTGAGTCTCTCTGCATTGCTTCTACCCGTACTTAAACCCCACCACCACCACCCACAACCCCCCTCTTTGCGCTGCTGGTGCGTCGTGTGCGTGGGATACCAGGCCATTCAAGTCACGTAAAGGAATGTTCACAGAAGACTGGGGATGCGAGTTTTTTTTGTCATAGTAAACATCTTAACATGCATCACTCGTTGCTTACACTGAACCACGAGGTTGGCTTGGAGATGAACCAGGCGCTGCGCTCGCACGCACGCAATCACGCGCACACGCACACATACAGCATCGCAGTGGCACAGCAGACACGCGTGATTCACAGGCAGGTAGATCATTAGTATTCACCTCCACAACCTGCTTTCAGAAAATGAAAGGCGAACATACATGCGTCGTGGCGCAGCAGCACACGGGGCCGTCAGCGCGTCGCTAAAGTAGCTCGTAAGAACTTACCTTTCGACAGCAGAACCAGGATCAAACCGGCAAACGCGTTCCGCAAGAGAGGGCAGCCCATGATGGAGTTCTGATTGATTTTCTGCTTGTTTTTGCAGCCTCGGTATTCCTCCTTTGTGGTGCCGTTGCGGGGACTCTGTTTCCCTTATTAATAAAAAAAAAAACCGAACCAGTGGATGAATATCAACAGCAATAGTCCAACGCTTCTTCTACATGTGACTGGACGAAAACATCAGTTTTATCCACTTGACTTTTCCTTCTGATGACCGGAGAGAGAGGCAAAGGCGGCTGTTTGTCTTCTCCTGTGCAGACTCTGTCAGCCAGAAAAAAAATATCAGAGCCGAAAAAAAACAAATATCCTGAACACTTAGTTTGGCTCTCAGTGCCTTGAAGGAAAAATATTTAGAGAAAAGGCATGGGAGGGAAATGTTCAATGTAAACTGTCCAATGACGCGACCAAAAAATAACCTTTTTTGTTGTTGTTGTTGTCAGCGAACAAGACTGGTTCTGCGCGTCCTAGCCGGTCGTAAATCGCCACTTGAGCTTAATTAGCCTGCTCCCGCGTCTCTCTGTTGGTATGCAGCGCGTCTCGTCGCTCCGCACTCAGCGCGTCGCAGGGAGCAGCAGCGGATGCGAAGCGCACAAGAAACGGCTTGATTGACAGTTCAAGGAGAGACCCTTTCTCCCAATCACCGGCCCCAAGGAAGGAGGCGGGATTTACGATTACACCGATGTCCCGCTCGGAGAGGCCGGCCGAGGAGTCTCACCGGCCAATCGGAGCCGCGCGATGGGTGGGTGGGGGGGGGGGGGGGGGGGAGAGGGGGGAGGAGGTGAGCGCGAGGCGAAGCACGGCGCGGTGATAATGCAATGTGATTTATAGCGAGTTCGGTGTTGCTGCAGTACTCAGAGAAAAACATTCCACAGGGGGACAGGCGGGAATAATAACTACAGGGTGAGTGAGGGGCAGGGGGAGCCATATGGGGTTTTGGAGACGATCGCCTAAATGAAAACAGAACGAGGTAGAATGACAGGTTGTGCTGCTGATAAGCAGATGTTACTCAATTTGCTGAAAATGAATTCTGTCAGAGAGGAGGAGAAGTTGTGGGTACACTATGTGGACTCTGTAGAGTGTTGGAGCAGATTGTGACAGCCCTGCAGAAAGCACCCCCATCTGACTCAATCACACTGCTGACTTAATTGCAGGCGACATGAACCCATGCAGGAAGACACTTTGTATTACGCAGAACCAACTAATGAGCCATTTATAAACATGTTGCTCTCTTAGTCTCTGCGCTGCATCTGCCACGAAAAAAAGTGTGCGAAGCCATTGCTTATAGTGAAGATCTAATTTTCTTTAAAAGGCCTTTCACGAGGTGATAATGATCTTGCGTGAAGCCAGAGACAGATGCAGACTACCACACAGGGAGCTGTGAAAACTCCGTGATTGCCAAATGTATGCATACTTCCCTAACGTTTGGCAGTTCGTTACAGACATGTTGCATCACATCAGCGGACCTCCTCGGTCAGAAACACACAACATCCCTCTGAGTGGACCCTCTCGGTCCACTCCTTGCAATATTTACTGTATGTCAGAGGATTCTTTCCGTATTAGCTCATGTCTTGCTCTTTTGACTATTTGTTTCTTTATTCCCCAAATAACCAATTCGTGCTTTATTACTGCTGTGTGCATAAGTAACAAACTATTTGCTGATTTATAGTGTTCAGACAGAGTATGCACTGCATATCTGCCTCAGATTTGGGAGATGGAGAGAAATGAGCGAGCAAGGCATGCTGAGAAAACCAGGACTGATTAATGAGTCAGCTAATCGAGGCCCAGCATTATTTACAGTGTGTGATTTGTTCGTAAATAATAATAATAATTATTATTCCCTATTAATTAGATTTGACACAGAGGAGTGAATCAGGAGACAGTCATTGGCTCATTAGGCCATTATATATTCATTGTCACGTTTATATTTTTGGGTAACTGATGCACAATTAATGATTTATGGGTATAGGAGAGAGAGATGGCTTATACACCCTTTACTTTATGCTTTTGTTAAAACAATTAATCCTTGCACATGCAGCATGCCACACTGTTCCTCTAATCAGCATGTTCGCCGCCACCTCTTCATTTGGACGTTCAATATTTGCACTGAAATGCCGCACGGCAGTTATTGTGCAGCATCCACATTAGCATGGAAACATTGCCTGCGGGACACAAAAAAACTCTGATCCAAACAAGAGATACTGTACATGCAGTTGCGAAGCTTCATTAATGATATTCATGTTTGCAATCAGTCATTCAGCTGCGTCTCCGTCAACACACAGATATTATTTACAGACCTGTCGCAAGTCGCAGTTTGTTTGTACACAGTTGTTGCAAGTTATTCAATAAAAGTGGAAGCACCTGCGAAAAAGTTGACATGAATTTGCATTTTGACTCCGATTTTACAGAGCCAATTACCCTCGGACCTCGACTGCTCCCATCACACTGTATGACATCCTGAGCACAGAAGAATATTTCTTAATTTTACAAAGACTGACATGCATCCGCATAGGGAAATGGTGCTGCATTTTGCATTGTAATCAAATGCAAAATGTGGATACACAGCAGGTTCTCGTGTTCTTACGCGCTTTGAGTGTCTGTTATAGTCAACCCGTTCCCACTCCCGACTTGTCAAATACTTGGCCAATGGCCCTCGGTGTTTTGTTCCGACGCTTCAGGCTTTTAACTTACTCCAATGTAAACCCATCGGCGTCATTATTAGATGGTGGGAGTTTTGATTGGGTGGGTCCAACAAACAGAGGACTTTCACCCAGGACACCGCTGATTGTGTCCCATCTGAAACAAGTCAACGTTGACTTATTTGACCATAGTTTGGTTATGTTACTTCTATAATTTGTTAACACCAGATACATAATAAACAGATTTATTACAACCCAACCCAAATCGTTACCTCATCCTAACCAAGTACTTTTGTTCCCCAAATCTAACCACAGATATTTTGCATAAACCTAAAAAAAGTAAACCTAAGTTGGAAGTTTATTTTGAAAATACACTATGCATGTAATGAGCACAAACTGTACCTATCCTGTGAAAATGGAAGTTTATTTTGAAAAGACACTATGCATTTAACAAACGGAGACTGACACGTCCAAATCCGACACTAGAGGAGTACCTAAAGCGCCATAGTTTGAATCTTAGAGGCCCGCTGACCAAGCTGCGGGATTTGACGTGTTGGGAGTGAGAATGTGTTGTAATATTTCTTACAGTGGTTCTCTATTTCAGCAATATTCTAAAGAGGCTTTCTTATCTGAACTTTAAACGGGTGGGTGGAAAAGCACTGGGTGCAAAAAATACACTGTGTATGCCACTTTCTGACTGCTGGGGACCTGCTTTGAGCCAATGGACACAATCCCTGTTAGGGATGTGAGGAATCTTCCTTCGCTTGAAGATATAAAAGAAAATGCAATTCATTTTTATTTCCTTTTTTATTCAAGATGTGAATGGAATGTTCCCAAAACTTTGATTAGAAAGAAAAAAATCGAAAAACATCTGCCAGAAAGGCGTACAGAAAGCAGATTGTCGAGTACAATTGGGCAGATTCATCATTATCTTCAGGCTTTTATAAAGCTTTAGGGAGACTTTAGCTTCACACTATACGGCAGAGTGAAACAAAAGGTTGCTGGAGGTCAGGGTGGGGAATATGCTCATGTAGCCTAAATTAACCTTATGGACCAGGCTCGATCCATCGAAAGTTACATTTTTATCTATTTTTTTGTAATAATTTCTTTCCCTTAAATTCCACCATATTTTCCCCAAATGTTGTGGGTGGCATTTTTTTTCCAGAATAGCTATCGCAAGTGGGAGCAACCAAAACAACTATTTCTATTATCAGTGGAGAGCTGGAATGAAACTGGAATTCGACATGAACAAGTTATTATCTCTTTATATCTTCTGGCTGCTCAGTTTAGAGTCATCTTGGCTGTTAAGTCTGCTGCTGTGTTTTCAAATTGTCCTCAATTTATTGTATTCATTTATTTTTTGGATCTAAAAGCATTATTGTCTCAGATTTTTATCCCTGAAGGCAACGCTGCAGAGAGGAACATGAACAATCATATTAATCCTGCCGCCATGTGGAGGATTAATATGAGCATCCAGCTGGACTTGAGGGCTCCAAGAGACTCGGAGGGCCCGCAGAGACTCTAAAAGACAACTTACACAGACTTACAGTGGACCCTCATTTCCGACTTCATGCAGGAGGAAGACGCATATTGGTGGAAGGGGCAAATGGAAAAAGAAAAAATTCAAAGATGGTAAGTAATGTTAATTTAACAGTGGTAGGAACATGTGTTTAAGGTTAGAAATGTGTGTGCTTTCCCAGGAATTTCAAATGTTGGCTGAAGGAAGTAAGGCAAAACACATGTGGGTAATTGTGTAAACATGAGTCATTGCAATGGTCGGGACAGCTTCTCAAGTCTGGTAAAAGAAAAATGGTGCAATAATCTACTTTCAGATGAGCCAGGGAAAAGTTTGACTTCGAGCTTTTCCAACATTTCTCCCAGGCCCTCTTACTCACAGAAAAACACGAGACGTTTTCTGAAGAGGAAGACCTCATCTTCTTCAACGGCAGCGCTAATTAGAGAAGTCATCTTAGACCTCTGACCTTTTTGTCGATCTTCTGTTTTTACAGCCAGTCTTTAATTCCGTTTTGAGTGAATGTTCTCATAGCTGCCGCACAAGGTTATGATAACTACTTTTCGATTTAATAATCCCAATCAACCCTGCAAGAAATGTTACACTCTCATCATCTGCATTTTTCATGACTTCGGTGACCGACCATTTTCATGTAGTCCTACTTGTACTGAGATAACAAGCTTTGCCTCGCTGCCGTGGCTCAGTTATAGCATCGTTGAATCATTGTTTAATTCCCTTGGCTTCTTTGAGTATGAGGTGAAATCTTCGAGCCACAGTAATCGGGGTTGCTTGATGCGTGATGGGGTCACGATGCAGAGAGTGTGATTGTCTGTCCACGGTGCCGCTGAGTGCATCATAACTCATCAAGAGGGAGGAACAGTGAGGTTCGTTTGAGGGACTGTAACTTAGCCACACTTTGCCGCAAGCTATTTATAATTCTGCAAGATACATTGTAGCTTAATGTGTGCATATGTTTGCCTTCATCAGCTTATACTCAGGACTCTGAGGTCTTCACACTATAGCTTCCTGTCTGTGGAAGAATTCATTGTCAAATGTCACTGTTGGTTTCTAAAGCGCCGAGTGGTTTATTTCTGCTCTTCTGCTCCATTATGAACCATCCAGGTCATCTGAGACGGGGCTGCTCTCTGTCCCCAGAGTCAAAACTAAATAAGGAGAAGCAGCGTTCAGTTTTTATGCACCATATATCTGGAGCAAACTCCTAGAAAACTGCACGTCAGCTGCAACTCTCACTGCTTTTAAATCAAGACTTTCTGTGCAGAAATAATTTCTTACACTGTACTGTGACTTTTATTATTGTATTTTAAACATCTCTTCTATTTTACCTTGTATTTAATATTTTATCCTTTTGTGGTGTGTTTCTTCTCGTTGTTTTGCATTAAAGCAGTTTGTATCGCCTTGTTGCTGAAATGTGCTATTTAAGTAAACTCGCCTTTCCCAAAGTCTGAGCCTGAGCCTATTCACCTACCACCCACAGTCAGAGTCACTGAGACACCTTGAGAGTCTGAGCTGAAATGACCTGTCACTTCACACCCAATTAATATAGAATAAAGCAGACTCGTGCTATGATGTCAGACGTTGGCACCTTGACGGTAAGGACAAACGCAGAAGGACACTTCGCCGAGCTTGTTTGATGGTGCAGTTTATGCAAACACGTCTGACTTGGATTGCGTCTGCTTGGGGGAACATGCCCCTGAAGTGTCTGCTGTAGAGCCACCAGTTGGGCTGCGACGCCCCCATCAGCCTGTTTAGTATGCTAATGTATGGAGATACGAGCATGTGCACTTTTTCCCTCTTTCCCCTTGCTCCATCTTTAAGTCCCACACATTAATTGCCATGGCAGGGGCGGCAGTGACTTGGTTGTAATCATTGTCCCTCAGAGAACCCCAGTGAGAAGGAGGGAGAGCAAACGAGAGCCTTTGGTCTCTGAAGACTTGTTCTCTGAGTTACGTTATCCCAAGAGGTGCAAGGAAGACTGGGAGTAGGGGAGTGGAATATAAGGAGGGAAAAGAAAGGGAGAATCTGAAGAGGAAATTGTGATATAAGCTCCCCTGCTCCCGGAGAAATGGAGGACTACAGATGGGAGTAGAGGAGAATTGGATGGGAGATTCATGTAGGGGATTACGGATGGAGATTGATAGCTGGATCTGTGGGCAAAGGGGTACAGAATGTTTGAGTGACATGAAGATGATGAGAAGGAAAAAGAGGGGAGTGGTGGGTCAGAGGAAGATGACAGAGGTCGATTGACATTAAAGCTCCACCTGTTGTACTTAAATTGGTTCCCATCTTCTGTAAACGTTCCAAACTGACTGAAAAAGGAACAAGCCTCACATTTCTAATTCAAGAAAATTGATTTATTAACCATGACCTATTCATTTGGCTCATTTCCACTGCTGATACAACCCTTGCGGTTAGCGCCTCACAAGTTGTTGTTACATCCACTTTAAGCACACAATTGTTTTTCACCGATGATTGCTGCCGCCGCAACACGCCACGCTTGTAAAGTACCTTGAAATTGAGGAGCTGCATCTGAATCTGGGGAGGAGACGACAAAGAGAGCCTTGCCAACAGTTGGAAGAAGCGGAGAGAAGGAAAAATAGGAAAGGTGAAGGTTTCTCCCTTGAGGGTCAACATGTAAGCGTTGTGCTCCGTCTTGGTCGAGGCCGCTAATTACCTGAACCAAACGATGAGTGTGTGGGTAAGCATATATTGGGCCACACGCAGACATATATGCACGTGGATGTGATTCCCCAAAGGCGGACAATGATGAATAGTAAATGAACGATGAAACACAGCTCGGGGAGAGTCACCTTTTTAAGAAGCGAATGGAGCCTGGGTGCGTCAGAGAGTGCGGCCTTGAAGCCAGATCAAAGCCACGAGCCGAGCTATAATAGATGATGGAATTTAATCATGTCTGCTGCCCAACTCTCTCTTTCTCTCTCATTCTCTTTCTCTCTCGCTCTCTTTTATTTTATGGCTTTCAAAATGCAACTGCCACTTTCCATCCCTTTTAATTCGCCACTCCATCAAACTGTTTCCTTCACTGCACTCAGTCTTTCTAGATCCAAGTCACTGACATGGGTTATTGAAATACAATGATACGGGGGAAAAAAAACATCAGTGTCATAAGTTTATTTGCGTAGACTGATGTTGGATCGGCCGGCCGTGTTTCATGTCACATCAGTGCCTCAGTTAGCGGCCGCTTGTTTCCTTCTAGTCATGAGGAGGCCTTTGCTGCTGAGCTCTGTCGTTTTCCATCAGTCCGGTAATAACTGCTGCGTCTCACTATACAAACCATCCCCTACTAATTAAAAACGTCTTAATGACAGTACTTCAAGAGCATTCCTCGTGCCATTTATCATCCTGATATCTCATAGATCTTGAAACAAATGGGCAAATGGAACAAACTTTTCACTGGTAGGTGGCAGAAGAAAAACGTGCGTTTCATTATCATCAAGAGTACTTTTGCATTCATTTGTATCCATAACTGTTGCACTTAAGCAGCGACTCATTAAGCTATGATGCATTTGTGGGGATTGTTGAGCTCTGACTCAGCCAGAAGGCAGCAGAAGGGTCCAAAAGACGCCCTTTGGTTGGGATCAGCCTAGTCAGAATCCTTGCAGGAGAGGCCATGCAACACTTTGCTCCGACTCTCAATTGGTAGTCTTGCAGCCAACAGAAATGTGGCATTGATGAATAACTGGTATCTGAAGGTAGATATCTATCATGGCTAACCATGCCAAGTGCCATAGTTTTAAGCTCTGAGCATGTCTGCTTATGACTGGCTCACACATCATCTTAGCCACTCCCGAGTTCACTAATGGATTCCCTGCCCCTGTCGTCCGTCTCTTTCTGTCTCCTTTGTCTATTTTTTTCATTTAACCACACTAAAAGCGAATCACTCCTTATCTCTGCCTTTCTTTGATTTTTTTTTTTTGTTCCAAGTTGTTGTCTCTCTCCTCTTTTTTTTTTTTTGGGTGTATTATTTCCATTTGTGTTTGTCTATCCCCCGTCTTACTTTCTCTGCTTCCAAGCTTTTGCTTGCCGTCTCCCCAGCTTGATTCAGCAGTAATGAGTGCAGCTTAAGGTGGGGCTGGCCTGAGGTGAGCTGGAGAGAGGCAGGGAGGTTAATGAGGATAGCAACCTCGCTTTATGCCTGAGGTGTAAAAAGAGAGTAAATGGAGGAGAGAGAGAGAGAGAGAGAGAGAGCAAGGGCCAGGGAGACAAACGGACAGACGGTACTAACGTTTGCAATAATGAATTTAGCTGATACACACAAGCAAGTGTCTGAGTGTGACTGCCAGCCGAGGTCAAAAGGTAGGTTGGTGGGTTTGTGTCCAAAATAAGGAATATATGCTTAAATAAATAACTTGTTTTACAGAAACCTTTTTAAAAAATCATAACAATTAATAAACCAGCATTTATTATAATCAACCGTCATCTATTATTAAAAAACATATTTATAATTTCAGTATGATAAACTACTTAACCACGAGGGATCCTCAGAATGATTCGGTTAATTGCATCGCCAAGGTTCCTGCGGATAAGAAAATTAAAAATCAAACAAGGACACGCAGGGAAATACATGAAGCTGCCCACGCGGTTCAGCAGCTCTGCCAAGAAGAGGCGAGTGAATGATGCTCCTTCTCATTCATCCAAACAACCACTGGGGACAGATTTCCTTACTGCGAGTTGGTAAGTAAGAACAGATGAATGAAGAAAAAGATTGAGAGAGGAATTAACAAATGATGGCCTTGCTTCAGATCTCAAAATACAAATTAGACTTCAAAACTAAACTTAAATGGAAAATAAAAACATTGGTACACAATAAAGCTTCCTTGATTGACACATTGAATGTAAGCAGAAAAGGTGTTGCAGTTTTCTGTGCTCTTTTCCAATCACGTCCACTTCTGGCTATCTGATATCTCACTCTTTCCTTCCTCCCTCCCATACCTGCCTCTGTCACTATTTTCTTTGTTTCACTCCCAAATCAATCTCTCATTTCGTCCAGAATTGATTTCGCCACCTCTTATCGTTGACGCAATCTGCTCTCACAGCCTCATCCAGTCCTATCCAGCTCCATCTTTTGCTCTTTTTCCTCCTCCTCTATCTCGTTCTGCATCCCACTCTGGCTCATTACAAATGGGGCTCCTTTGCTCTGCACTCTTACTTTGTAACCTCTGCAGAGTTGTGGAACAATGTCTTGATTGGATGTGTCTGGCATTGCTAAGCATTCTGTGCTGCAGACTTGGTGCCATGCATAAGATATTATGTTGGCAGCCAGCACTGTATTATCACCACCACTGATACACAGGACTGGAAAGATAGATAACCAATCAATCAGGATGGTTGTGTTAAAGTATACTGATGCACTGCATTTCTCTTTATCTCCAACTTATTTCTTGTCAACACATCTATCTCAAACATTTGAATACTTTGTATTTTATCATTTCTCGTGCTGTAATTGCAAATCTAAACCGCATATGTCTGTAGAAGGCAGGAACTCTCACTGCTTCATTAACACGTGTTCAGAAGGCCCGCATCTACTACAAATTGTAATTTTAGTTGTACAAACACAGAGCTGCTCCAGCAGCAGAACAATCACATTTGTCGACTGGGCAGTGCCAAAGAGCCGTGGCCCCGGGGAGGAGTGGGCAAAATCCCACGCTGCACATGCAAGTCGTGATGCTCCGAGGTTTAAAGAGATGTGTTCCCGTAAAAACTGTTTCATAAAAAAGAAACGGCTGTGAAAATATGATGACTATATCCTGGGCATCCGTTTTTTGAGAAATATCCTGGCACTGTATTATCCTGACATTTATATTTGTTTATTTAATATATTAATTTATGAATAGGAGATTATTGATTCTTTTTTTGTGTTCTTCTGTGTGAACTCCACATTGGAAATATATACAGTAGATATACATAATATAAGATATACAGTATGTTAGCTAGTGAGACTGAACCATTGTAAGCAGTAATGGGCCTCAAAAAGTAACTGTATGGCCCCTTCCCCACTTCCTATCCCCCTGTTGCAGGCACTCTTGTTTTGACCACATCCATCTTTAAACTCTGCCTTTACATTGGTCTCAACTACACACCTGTCAGGTTTTGTGACTACATATCGGGCCAGGGGTGAAAAATGTTCCCCTTTGCCCCCTTTACTCGGGCCACACCCATCGTCGAACTCAACCTTCATTTTGACATCTGAACTATTGTAAGGTTTAGTGACTGTATGTTGCACGCTTGTAATAATACCCCCCCCCCCCCCGTGGTAGTTCCTGCTCCAGTAGGTGTCTCCAGGACCACATTTTGCCACTATGACAGAAACACAGGCTCACAAGGTGAAAGCAATACAAGCTGTCGAGGCTGGTAAAAATGTCTCTTGGCTCTGTTAATCCAACCAAAGAGATGAAGTGTGCCTCTGGAAAATGCTTGTAGTCCTGAAACTACAATCTGTAAACATCCACTGAATGATGAATAAGGCTTTCAACACTACAAAGACACGCTAAACATGCACTCACTTGTTTTGCACCATTAACTTCAGTGCTGTGTCATTGTATTACAAACAACCATACAATACGGGATAATGCAGATATTGATTCCTCAACTTAACCCTCAAACTGTGTTGGAGAAGAAACTACATGGCCTTGCACACGGATGAGTTGTGATTTCATTCTCTTCTCTTTGATAGTAAGCTGTTGAAGCAGTTGCTCGGAAATATGTTTCTCCTGGAGAGGCACTGTCTGAAAAAAATGAACGCCTAATTGATAAGCAGCTTTTGGATTGACAGCCAGAGATACAAAAGCCTGTACAAAAACATATACATCCATTATCCCCTATAAACTTCTCAGTTTGGAGATTTAAAAAAATATGTTTCATTATTTATTTCAGATTTTCACAAAAGTGCAGCAGGAAAAAAGAAAAAGCTACAGTCAGCTGTTTGTGCAGTGCAATCAGACAAGCATATACTGGTAGATTTATCCATTTCCCCTCAACACTCAGCAACATCCGCGGTCTCCAATGCATTAGTAGAGACCCATAATCAATCTGTGCCATACTATATTTCCACAGAAGAATTCTGCTGTGTTTGTAATGCTAGAAGAGAAAAGAAGTGAAGAAAATAAAGAGATGGAATTGAGAGGTGAAGGACGATGCAGAGAGGGAGTTTCAGAAATTCAATCATTTTTGTGCACAGTTGAAGTATTAAGGGTTTCAACGTGATGGTGATGGAGAGCATTAAATTTATCCCAAAACAGATTCTGCGCTCCTGAGATTTAACTTGATGGCTTTTAAAATTGATTCTTTTCAGCGACCCAGTTTCTAAGTGGAATAGAATGTACAATTAACTGTTTGATTGTTTATGGTGCTGCCATTCATTTCGCCGGCTCTCCCTTTAACCCGTTTGCCACGGTCCATCAATACTCATTTAAACAGTCGCATACCGGATGTGTTATGCTGTTAATGTCACGGTTCTGGCGCATTTGCGTTGCACTTGGAATGATTCCCGGTAAAATCATTAATCAAAGAAGGACTGTCATCAACATCGCTGTGTGAATATTACGCGCTACCGTAATGGATCTATTGATTGTAGACACTGCCAATCTCCTCTACAGTTTGTGTCACAATTCCGCTCATTCCCTCTGCGCTGCCCTTGCTCAATCCTCTTAACATGTACCCCTTGTTTTGACCGTTAATTAAACATATCCTTCCTTTCCCAAGCACGAGGGGACACTTGTCAATATACTTTGAATCGAAACTCCTCAGTGCTGATGTGGAATCTGTCCTGGCTCTATAGAGTGCCAATCAATGGCGCATCACCAGCTTCACAACTTGTCCGTCCCTGTTGCGCTGCATCTCAATCACTCAGCTGATATCATCTCTCTCTCTCTCTCTCTCTCTCTCTCTCTCTCTCTCTCTCGGTCCCTCCAGCCTTTTCTTCCATCTCTTTTGACCTCCATCAGAAGCTCTCTGCTGGATACACATTGATCATATTTAACCAGAAAGTTTTAGGTTGAAACTGTAATGTCGTTACTCATATGAAACAGTTTGGAGCTGAAATGCATGCTGGGACTGGGTGCTTTGTCTTGTTTGATAGAGTTGTCATAACAGGTCAGCAGCTGTTGCTCTAACGTAGTTCTCTGACATTTCTGAAGCAAACGGATTTGCAACTCAGTGTGAACCTCATTATCATACATTTGCAAGTGTGCGTCACCTTTAGGATTATCTATTTTGGCATCAGGACCATGTCAGCGTAGCACCTGTTTAGAGAAAAATGACGCCTTTTCCAGAAACAATGGGTTTCATTGACAAAATCAATTTGTATAAGGATAATGGAGGTTTTTGTTTATTGTCTCCAAATACCATGAAAGACCAAAAACAACAATGCATTAGTATGTCCTTCACTTCCACTTTCTCACTTCCTTGTCCCCTCAACCCTATGTTCCCTTGCCCCTGATATTCTTACCTCAACACTAACCAATTTCTCTCCTCATGCCAAAACCAACCCAACCAATAAAAGCAACAAGTACTAGCCAAACTGTCTGCTTTATCTGATATTGTTAGCACGATATCTCAAAAAGGTTATAGACAGATTTTGACATGGGTCGATGGGATGATGTTGAGGTAACGTAGGACTGACCCCGCTCTGCACTCATTCACAAGCTCGTTCATTTCTAAAAATGGTTTACAAATGTATAGTTTCATTGGTTGTATTTTGTCATGAAGTCATTTTCTAAAAAAAGCTAGGCACTTTGTTGTTTAAACAACGATTTTGCCATCAACATCTTCGATCATGGCCATCACCTCTTGACTTTTTGCAACCCGTGAGCGTAAGTTACCATATCTGGACTGCAAAGGAGTGACGTAGAGAAGCTGTTTACGGCTCTGCTAGTCGATCACAGTAAACCTGCCATAAAGCATACTCCGCTTTATAAATTACTAAATGAACATCATGCCGAATTGAAGAAGACTTGAAACTAGCGATTGAAACTCATGTTAGCAACGTTTACTGAGGAAATAAATCAAGTGAGAAGTATGGTCATTTTCTCATAGACTTCTATACAATCCAACTTCTTCGTCAGCAGATGTTACCTCGATGGGAGAAGTGTATGTGGTTGGGACTTCATCTTCAGCTGCAAATAAACAGACATTCATTTCACCAGTATGTATATGCTCTGTGTTAAGAAGATAGAATCAAACATGGAAGTGCATGATTATTTTAATAAAGTAACGTATCACCCTGTACAACAGTGTGGCTCTTTGGTTTTTGATGGAGCTCTATGCTACAGGGTAAATAGTTGTATTAGGCTTTGGCTACACAGGCAGTGCTAGGTTAGTTTTTATTATTTTATGGGATTTGTTGACAATAAGAAAAGTATAATACTAACAAGAAGAATATGATAATAAGAAGAGTATTGCCATACTTATCCTTTGACACACTATGTGGTACTGTTTGTTTTTGCATATAGCCTACAATGAACATCTAACTTTGTTGTTACGCTTTCCCCACCTGTTTTGCACAATTTTCATATTCATGGGTTTGTGTGTTTTATGTATATATTCAGCTGACTGTGGTGCACATGAAAGTCAAATATCCAGTATCCTAGGAAAACAACTGAAGGTGCACGGAGGGAAAAGGGCCACATGTGCCTCCCCAATCAAAAGAGAAGGTGAAACCTGACCGAGTCATTACAGTAATTATTCACTTTACCCCAACTAAACTAGTACACATTGATGTGTTAATTAGACAAATAGCTCCACACCGTTGAAACACCGGCTGACTGAATACATGTCAAGTAGAATTTATCCTTCTTTATATATTTTGTCAGTGCTTTCAAGTGACCGCTGGGATTCACAGCCTGATTCTTTGTGAAATGTGCCGTGCTTTGATCTACATCAAATGCAAACTAAACTCAGGGAGGGAAAACCATGCGATGTCTAACAGCACAGAGAGATATACGTCAAAAAAAAAAAAAAAAGTACTACTGCTGCAGCTTATTGATGTATTACTGCATTCGTATGAAAAAGGACTTCAAGCTTTTTCTTGATGTTGGATTCAGTCCGTGATTGATTTATGGCAGGGTTTCTGGGCAAAACTCCTGGTGCATAAGCAACTGTGCAGAGTGCTGATCAATGTAAACTGGTGTGTGAATGGGCACTGTGACCTTTGGAAAACTCCTCTCTGAGAGTGTTCACTGATCTTATTCTGTGTCCTCTTTTTTTTTTTTTTTTGTTTTTTAAACACCCAGTGCTTTCAGAAAACCCCTGCCACAGCAGAAACGCTCTCCAGCACTGTCTTTCAAGTGACTGAATAATAGCGGAGAATCAGACTTCTCTGGGCCTTTGTCTTTGACGCAACAGGACACGGGGCTTTGACACTCTTAAAACACTGCTTAGAATTTGACTCTGTAACCAAAAGAGGATGGTGAAAAGTGGCTTTGGCAGAAGGTGTCTGTGAATGATGGCCCTCATGTTCAGTCCCAAGGGCTTAACGCCGACTGTGAAAAGCTCCTCTCATTGAAAGCAGACAAGGAAAAAAACTGCCAAGGTTTCTCTGCATCTAGATATGTTCTTTTGAAGGTGTCGAGTTTATTACAATGCTCTGCTGATTGCAGTGTGATATAAATTCTAAGACTGAAAGGTTTACAGTTGCCTACCTCCAGGATATACTGAAGTGAACTGACGGCGAGAGCCGAGTTGAAAGCTTAGCTAACTGAGCTTGAATCTAAGGCTGTTCCACCACCCAATCTGCTCCTGGCAAATGCCCGGTTGCAGGAAAACTCAAGCTAACCCAGTATCGGGAGGTCGGTGATGTTGTGCCAACATCTTTACTGAGACCTGGCTCCATCGTGGCATCCCTGATCAAGCTGCACTTGACCGGTGGATCGCAGGAGAGGGTGCAGAACTCCGGTGTGGCGAGAGGAGGCGAACCCTGTTTACATCAATGATGCTTGGTGCTCAAACATAGTCCAAGTTGATGGACAGTGTTTTCGGTTAAGATGTCGGCCATATTCGGCCCAGATAATTGTTTTGTTGCTGCTGTTTGCATTCCTCCTGACGCAAGATTAAAAAGATTTGTTGTTTTTTTCTTGTGTAGCAATGGGCTACAACTGCACTTTGTTGTGCAACCCTGTGTTGCATAATGATCATACATCTTCAGTGTGTGTTGGAAAAAAAACGTTTTTTTAACATCATTATCTTTAAAAAATCTTCTATTTCTCAGCTCCTAAGGACTTATCAAAGTGTGCTGTATGACAAATGAAATTCCTAAAAACTACTAATCTCGTGGTATCTATCCTCCACTACTCACAGTTCATCAGATAACTCTTGACATCCCTTTGCTTCATCCCCGTCTCTCCCAGGCTTCTGGAAGATGGTCAGAGCTGCTAACTAATGCCCTGAAGGGACGACATGCACCTGTAACCCAAGACTGCAGCAGGTGTCGGATGCCGAGCCTGCTTAAGGAGGCCAAAAGTGCCCATTCCCCACAGTTAAAATTGACTCTGAGTGTGGAGTGGTATAATTCTAGCTTCAGGCACCACTTCTGGGTGGCTGCTTCCAAAAGCTTAGCTTTAAGATGCACTGCTGGTCTTCCATCCAAGTGGGATGCATTTCTCTGCTATGCAAAGTTCACCGGTAATGCTGTATTCTTTTCATTCATCCTTGGTACGATGAGATATGGCTGGTGGGGAGTCAGCAAGTGTTACTTATTTATTTATTTTATTATCAGTTTTAACATACAATACAAAATGGGTTATTACTGAAAACTAAATACAGCCAAACCCAATGTAACTTTGAACATTTGTAAATATTTCTGAATATGGACTGCAATCACTGACCTAAACTAGCTATATCCAAACTTAATTTAATTTACATTTCATATCAGGTGTTTTGCAGAATTTTCTATTTTGCAGCAAGAGGGTCAGACCGTTGTTTGGACGTACTTGTGAGACCATTTTCTCAGCTTCAGGCCTCAGTAAGTGTGAGCTTCCCGTGACAGCAGTTGAGCGGTTAACATTTGCTCCCTCACAACTGACTCACTCGATAGCAGGGCTGCCATTTCTCCCACAGTTGCACTTTTAACACGCTCCCACGCCACAAGTCCATTTTCTCACTCAGGTAAAAGAAATGTATATCTAATAAGTGCATGGACAGACAAGACAGAGCAGCACAGAGTCATAAAACACTGCCGTCAGGTGAGCCGTTGTTTGAGAGAACCCAGTCTCGCTAGCCACCGCTTCAATTGTGATGCACGCGTATTGTTGCTGTTACAGTAGGCTACCGGTGCTCGGAGCGGCCAAAAAGGATGAAGAAAAAGCATTTCAGCAGTAACATCTCATGTCAGCAAAGAAGTCCAGATTTGATAAAACAGTTTCCAATTAAGAGGTTTTGTTCTGTCACGGTACAAAAATGTATTAAATGTAAATTCTTTAAAATATAAGTATAGAATATACTCATTTCTTAACAAAATTTGTTATGTAATTGTATTAGACACATGTATTGGCTGTTAGACACATCCCAAGCCTAAGGAGTTTAATATTGCTATATTGTTATATATCTTTAAGCAGCGAAATTCAGAGAGCTCTGGGATCTCTGGGGAAGGTGCGAAGCAAAGCCAGTCATTTTGGAATAAGCGATCAGCTCATTTGGCTATTGGCAGACTGATAAATCTTTAAACTCGGGAGATCCCACTAAAGCTCAAAAAGTGACAAAGCAGGTGACACATATTAAAACCTGTGCGGAATAGTTTGCCATGATCTCATCTTGATAATGAATAAAAGTGACCTGCAAAGCCATTGTACATTCTCAGCTAAATGTCACACCCTGTCAGCATTACCTACTCTGCTCCATGACATCCTATGCCCTGAGGCAAGAAGAGAGGCAAAGAAGTTAAATGAAAAAAGAAAAATGGGAAGACAGACACGAGAGGCTGAAGCCTCTGTAGTCGGAAACAAAATGTCTCAGGGCGCAGTGATGGAGGTGAAAGAGAGGTCTTTAGTTTTGTAAAGACCTGGGAGATGTATCAAGTAGCATATTTGATGGACCAAACTCCCTCAGGAGTCACCCACTGTGGTTAAAAAGTGACTTATTGGACCGACACTTTACTTTTAATTATGGTTACTTTCTGTTTTGATGCATCCGAGGTTAATTCGGAATTGTGTGAAAATGGTGTCGGTATATTAAGTTATAATTTGTGTTGTAATGGAGACGCAAAACCTTTCCGTTCTTGGGTCCACCAATAAAAGCAAATGCATGGATGTATCCACAATACCGATGGCACAATAAATGTATCTTTCTATGCATGTCGGACTCACATTGAGCTGGGATTAATTTTTCTACCTTATTGCTGAGCCGTGTCCCTTTTCTCCCTTGATTACAAAAGGAAGAAAGGGAGTATTGTAGGTTGCAAGTCCCATAACATTCACTCTGCTGCTGGGTAAGAAATTGGAACTCAAGAGGTTATAAGGGGTTATGGGCTGAAAACGAATGTGTGTCATGTAAGGACCCAGCTTTGCAGCTTGTAATCAAAGAATAAAAAGAAGGAAAGGACAAATGAAATGGAAAAAAAATTGCTCGCATTACTTGAATGATAAAGCCTAGTACCGCTGTGTTCAAGTGTGTTTAGTTTCTTGAGGTTCTGCTGTGACGCATGCAGTTTTTTTTTCTTTTTATCAGCCAGCTTTATTTCCCCACCTGACGGGGAAGCTTTCACTGATGACAAAATAATGCATCCATAGTGACAATGACTTTTATAAGACTTGGAACCTATTGAACATCTCAAAAGAAAGATGTTGCTACCGAATGGATGGAAGAAATACTGAAACATATTCTTACTGTATTGAGGTCTCTCTCTGTGGCCTATGGGATCACATGCTTCTGAACGCTTCTTCAGACTGATAACTCATGAACAGTAAGACATAACAAAGACTATTTATCATGACCAATCTCATAAATAAATTGAATGCACCGATCGTGTGAAAGATCGCACGATATTGACGAATGACATCAAACTTTCGTCATCCAAATACAAATGTTGATAATTAGGATGTATGTTTATCAGTCTCACTTCCCTGTTGAATGCATCTCTACATACATTGTTGAACTATAACCAAACCTGACCCAATTTAAAAAGTAATGAATGGAAACAAGACGTGAACAAAGCACCAACATTTGAAGTTGATGTACGTGTATATATCTAAATAGTTTGTTAGCAAACAGCCTTTGGGGTTATGTTTGGCCACCTGGTGAATATAAGTCTCATTCACACTCTTTTTAGCTCTGTTTTTGGTCCCCACCAACTCCTGAGGGACATTGCTGGCTCTTTTGTCGCTTCACTTGTTACTCGTTATATTATATACACATTTGGTCGGGTCACAGTAGGCAGCACAGAGGACATTTCAAACCCTGAATGGCAATAACAATGACTCTTTTCTGTATTTGTTTTTCTGTTGATATTGTTTCAGACATGATTAAATAATTGAATACATATTTACAGCTGAACAGTTTCACTTGAAACACAACCTTTTTTTTTCCATTCCACTCTCCTTTTTCGATGCTGAGTGTCAGCTCTGGATTGTCAATTATTCCAGTCTACCTACTGTAAGCCAATACTGCGCTGTGTCTCTCTGTTCAGTCTCTGCCAGGTTTCCCTGCCCTCTACTCTGCCCTCTTCATCCTCCCATCCTCCTCTCTCTCTCCTTACCCTGCTGAGCACCTACACACACACATACACCAGCATACACATGGTGACAGATGACACTGAAGGCAGGGGGTCTCTGCCAGTCTCACCCCTCTAGCTTGGCATATGCCAGCCTCTGCGCCAGTGCAGCAATCACCTGCTCGACTCTCCATTAATGGCCCAGGCAGACAGAGAGAGATCCAGCCCCTAAGTACTTTGCACTAAACTGTTTGACTTTCACTCGGCGTCCCAGGGCTGTCCATTTCAGGGATTCAGTCTGCAGCCTCCGTCTTTGTCTCTGTCTGAGCGCATTTAGGGGAAGCAAGGAAGACACTTCCATTGATACAGCCTGCTAGCGCATCGCCAGCCGTCAGGCTATTCTGTCACACATCGGTGCCTCCTCTCTGCTCCGTATGGCATTAAGGTGCACAGGCACACACGAGTGCATATAGTCCCAGGCTTGGACCAAAGTGAGATTTTCTCTGCATTATAGACGAAGGAACATGCTAGAGGAGGAAGGAGAGATTTGCTCATGGACTGTTATGCATCTATTTCTCTCCAGTCTCTGCGATTTGTTAACTATTTTAACATTGTGAAATTAAAGCTGCACAGAACATTTTTCCGTCACTGGTGGCCAGAAAGTAGACTCCAAAACGAACTCGCAGGAACAAGCCTTAGTAGCCTATTTCATTTCTAACCTAATTCATCACAGGGCTAATGTGTTAGCAAACAATTGCCAAACATTACTCACACATCCAGAAGAAACAGAGCAACATGGGCAGTCAGTTCGAGCTCTCCTTCTCACCACCTGTTTGGAGAAGTCCAATATTCACTGGCGCTCTCTCCCCGATTTCGTCCGCCAACTCCTGAGAAAAACATCTGGCTCTCTCTGGCTTCCTGGATGTTCGACTGTGTTCACCAGCCACTCAGTTACTTTGGCTCTCCACCATTTCACGCTGGGCAGGACGCCTAATCAGTTTGTGTGTGGATGAGAGCTGAGCGCGGCTGCACACAGTTCTATGCGCAGGCGTATAGGTTGAGAGCCGGAGTGACTCAACAATGTGGACCAGGGAACCAAAACAGTGAGCTGAAAGGGGCTGAAGCTGCCCTATGGTGCAGATGTAAATGGCTACCTGTGGGATCAGAGTTACAGGGAGTCTTTTGACTTTAATACCTCGTGCTGTGAATACATCATACAGCTTCATTTGTCAGCAGAGCAAAATGTGAAGTTTCTGCTGAAAAGCTTTTTAGCTCCTTCAATTGATGCCACTATTAGCTGCCTCCAGACGGGGAAGATTACAACAGTAGACGCGTCAGATTCCCTGTGGATTAAAACCGCCATCGAGCACAGCAATTATTACAAATCACTTGATATGCCCGAGTGAAATTAGTCCCACGTGTGTGGACTTTTCCCCTCTTTCAATCTGTCTTTGTTATATATTTCAGTGTTTGTCGTTAGGCCTTCTTCATCACAATTATGTCTCAGTTTGGAACATGTGCTGCTGTTGGTTCTGCGTGACTTCCTGTTCCTTTTTTGTCTGCGTTCGAAACAGTAAGTTCTAGGAATCAATCAATCCAGGTCTTACAACAATAATCTGTTTTATCTAAATATATTTCAACAGTTTATTTCACACAGCAGTGATTCAACTTGTAACCAGCTCACACGAGGCTTTTTTTTCGTTCTTTGTCGTAGCAGCTGGTGCTGGGTGAGGTCTTTTCCTGGTCTGATGTAGTTATTTAGAATTAATAGAAGAGCAAACTAATTAATGAGGAGCTCATGCAGAAACTCAGACTTAACTAAAAGTTAAGACATCAGCACTATCCACACTGAGCAATACATGATCTTAAGCAAAATTAAAAACACAAGATTGGATTGTGCTTTTTTGTACAAATCTTTACCACAAAAAAATCCAACTGTGTGCAGTGTTTTCTGATGCAGTTAAAGGTCTATTATTATCATATGTATCTTTTGGGTTATGATTAATTATCTGTTTTTTTTCAAATCATAAAATGACCTGGGGTATGATCCCCCAGACTCCCCTACAGTCGGCTAAACCCGAATGTTTATGTCAAGTTTGTTTTTTTCACGTCTACATCCTGGCAGCGCTCCAGTAAATAGCTGCATTCCACTTCCTAGGCTGCAGTCCAGGTACGCTTCATTTCCACTGACCTGTGTTAACTGTCAATGACTTCACTGTTGTTTCCAGATCAGTGAAAAGGTGGTTTTAATTAGATAAAAGAAACAGATCGGGTCTTTAAATTTGCAGCCCTGTGTACTAAAAATGACGTTCCCAGACACCAAAAAAAACACGATGAATTATGTTTCGAGGGAAACATATTTTGTGACGGCTATGTTTGCTTTTGATGTATTACAAATACGGTTCAAATGTGTCTGCCGAAGTCTGCGTAGGGAGAAGGTTGGGGGTGGTGTTTGGGTCAAGAAACACAGGGCTTTCACCCAAACTGCTGTTCGTGTCCCGTGTGAACCATGTACGTTTGTTGAAAACAACGTAAGTCAGAGTTTTGTTGCATTTTTGTTTTCTTTCAGTTTCGTAATCATTTTAAGCCACACCATGATGTTTTTACTAAACCTAACCAAGTAGTTTTGTAGCATGTTTTGTGCTGTTTTGTTTCAATTTCTGAAACATCTGTTTCAAACTGTTCCAAAATGTATGGAAGCCCATTTCTGCAACTGTGATGAAAATATAAAGATTGTGTGAGTCATATAATAAGAAACTCTCTCAAAATAATGACTTACTATCTCATCATTGTGAGATACTAAGTCATAGGTATGAGATACTAAGTCATAGGTATGAGATGGTAAGTCATAGGTGTGAGATGGTAAGTCATGGTAAGGTACTCATCATTTTGAGAAAGGTTCTCATTATAATGACTTACAGGATCTGGTTTTTTTTGATGGCAGTGGTGGAAATAGGCTTCCATAAAAATGCGACCGTCATCCGGAAGAATCACTTTTTCCTCGAAACGTCATTGAGAGTGCATCTTAGTTGTGTGAAAAGGTAATTTTGTGAGAGACAATGTCGCTCTAAATGCAGTGCAAAACAGCACAGCTAGGAGGATTTTGCAGATTACCACTTAAAACGTTCTCTCGCCCATCAGTGCAGATGCAAACTGCAGCCCCTCCCTGGGTGCTCGTGGTACTATTGCTGGGTTAATGGGCCTTGTCCGTCTCTTCTCCTTTCCTTTAGCTAGTTCTATAGACCCTGGCTGCAACCGTCCCAGTTCCCACAGCCCACCCCTCTCCCTGACCCAGTCGCACATATCCCCACGACACACTCCACTGGGCCCCCTGGCTCTATTCATTTCATGCCCTTCACTCCTCGGGCCACAAATCTCTCTCTTTCATTCTTTTGCCATTTCTCCCTGTGTACACTATCTCGATCTGCTTGATGTATGCTGTCCCATTTGCCGTACCTGTGATGTCAATTTCCGTCTGCCTGTGCTTTGTTTGTATCTCCTCCTACTATTCCTCCTTTCATAGCAGTTTGTCTTTTCTTTCTTTCTTGTTCCTTCTGTTCCTCCCTCTCTCATCTTTCATTGCTTCCTCCCTTCTTCCCTGCGCTAACCCCCCTCTGTTTACCCTTCCTCTTTTTTCTCCAAATCCCCCAATGTGCTTTATTGGTACAGTGTGCAGCTCATTGCCAACACATTTCTCATGGTTGAGGTGTAGCACCACATTCGAATATAATATAGAATCTGTCTTGCAGAAACATTACAGGACATAAATATTTATTCTCTGCTCTTCATTGCTGCTTCCTCCATCTTCATTTGTTCCTCTCCAGGACTCCCTCTCTCTATCTCCCTCTCTCTATATTATTTCCATATTTTTGTTTGACTGCTCTCGTTCCAACATGTGCTGCGTGAGGTCAGGCCTGTGCCTGTGCTCACGCAGGGAGGAAAAGGCCCTTGTTTATCAAAGAAAAACACTTCTGAAGAAAATTGTTCCGCCATATCAAAGACCTTACACCCTTTAATGAAAAAAAAATAAATCCATTTCTGTGGTGCAAGCCAGACCAAACAACCATACAACTGATGTGTTTTTGGCAGTCTCTGTGAGACAGTACATTTAAGCAGATAAGAATAATACTGTGTAGGTAAGAATTGGGAGAATGCAATCATCTTTTTGCCCGTATTATTTCACATATCTCTCTAATAAGGATCTCAATGAAAGTATAATTTCTGCTCGCAAACAATAACACTGAATTGGTGTCCTTGATTACATTTGGCCACTTACTTCAATTTTTTATCCTAATGAAAACACTTCATCGCTCAGACTATACACTGACATTCAGTATCAAGATAATTTGCTCATTAAGCCAGAAACCCGCAAACAAAGCGACCTGAACAATTAGAACAGAGTCCCACTAGCTATAGGCTTTGTGTGGCTGGTGTAATTAGAATGCTTATACTTTATCTGGCTCTCTTTGTGTTAAAGCAATTTACTTCTTTATGCTTTACCTGTTCTTTGATCTGTTATACTTTGACAATGTTTCTTTTTCCCCCTCTCACTCTCAATTACTACATTCACAGGTTTTGACAACCGTTCTAAATTCCTCCATGTATTCCTCCTTATAATAAACACTGTAACTCTGACTCTGTCCAGGCGTCTCTCTCGCATATCTGATCAGCTGGTTGACACCGTGTGCAGTCACGACTGGGTCCTGAGTGACAGGAAGACGCACTACCTGGTAGGAATAAAAACCAGTGAAGTAGAGAGTTGGTTCCCATAGCGCCCGGAGCTCTGAATCAGCACAGGGACGAGCGAGACATGGGCATCAATCACGGTGTGTCAGCCTTTTTCCTCCTGTCCCTGTACTTCTCTGCAGGATCAGTGCAGGTCCTACAAATGAATCAGTGGAGCGATAAAACGTGAATGACAATAGGTGTTGTGGTCATACAGGACGTTGCGTTTTAAGAGAAAGATCAATAGATAATGCTGGTTCGTTTGATACGAAGTGGAAATAGGATTTATGTTGTGTCAGATGTGTTTTCATGCACATGCGTGGCTTGTATAGTATAGTATAGTATAGTATAGTACTGCATTTATGGTGTTTTTTAACACTAGTGACTGATTTCCCTCTCCTCTGCACCCAAGTTCCATTTTTTTCTACCCGGCATACACATTCGGTGCCCATCCATGTATGAGCGTGAGTAAGGCAAGGTATTTATGATATTGCTCGATGTAGGCCTATGTGTGAAAGCGAGTGCGTCTGGAGTAAGGAGGTTTCTGCTCTGATGCATCCGTGTTCGCCCGGGCGTTTCTCTTCTACCTGTCCTTGTTACATGACTGCTGCCTGTAGCTGGCACCACCTGCAAGTCTGCGGTAATTAAAGTGTTTGATCTCCTTTCCCTCCCCGCCGAGACACACATTTCCAGACCGGCAAACACTGCACTATTGCCACCGTGATCAATGACTGAGGGAGAAGCGAGAGTCACAAACTGACAGCGCAGAGATTGAACAAAGGGGGGGGGGGGGGGGGGGGGGGGTGTGGGGACGGCGAGGGAGGGCGGCAGGGTGGAGAGGCGAGGCAGAATAAGTTAGTTAAGAGGAAGAGTGAACGGGACGGGGGTGAAGTGAAGGCTGATGAGATGAGATGAGGAATGTACAGGCTTCACGTCGGGCTGCACATTTGGGAAAAACATCAAAATCTCATTGTCGCCGCAATCTTCATGTTAATAGAGGCTGCATTTTCCCCAAAAGATGTTTTACACTGCTCCCCTTACAAGAGAAAAAAATGTCCCCCGCTGTACGAACTTCTTTCCAACACAAATCAAGTGTCATGACAGAGAAAATCCCATTTTGGTTAAAGCGGATCCTGTAAGCAGTTGCTTGCTAAAAAATAAATGATGTCATTTAGAAAGAGCTGTGTCCTTTTGCAATTTTTATTTAAACTGCACGAGCAGCAAAAAGAAAAAGAGCCACATGATTTGCAGGCCAAGCTCTAAGTCTAAAGCTTAGCCAACACATTTTGAAAAAAAAACCGTTATGTGGTTTTTTGTTACTCTTATGGGGCACAAAATTGATTTTTCTGAGCTATACTTACTCAGCCCCATCCACTAAGAGATGATCTAGTGACATTTATACAGTACACTCATGAGGCCCACATACGCACACTGACACTCAAACACACACAGGCACTGAAAACACATACACACACCTAAACATGTGGGTGTAGAGAGATAACAGTGATATAGCCGGAAGCATGTTTATCACAATCCAGAAAGATACAATGTCAGTATGTTGTAACAGTTCTACAGTTTAGAAAGCTTTGGGTTTTTTCTTTATCCCCAGATCTAAGTCCTAATCTTCACCGTACTAACCCACATTTCCTTCTTAAAAAGGCTGAACACTCTCATAGTTAAGATAAACTAAAATAACCTCAAGGAGGTCAGTTTGATGGATTAACATTAAGTGTCACATCAGAGGCCAAGTTCTTTTTTCTTTTTTAAATCTATAGCTATAATATTTTCTTAACCATATATGGTTTAGGTTTCCTAATCTTAACCATACCTTGATTACACTGTTGTTGCAGTAATAATAAGAATAGATTTGGCGTGATTTTCAAGAAACTTAAAGTACTATAATACTAAGCACACAAAAGGCACATGAAAATCAAATCTGGGGTTTGCAACACTAGAGGGACCAGCAACAATAGACTTAATAGTATCCAACTGAAAAACCCAGCCCAGTGTTGCCAACTCCAATGAAAGTAGCTAACAGCACCAGCTCCAAACATTGCTAAATCTAGCAAGAAAGTCGCCAAGTCGGCAAAACACCGACAGCTTGTCCCTTCCAGCCTCCCTCTAAAGCCACTCCCCCACGTAAACGTATCATAATGAACGTGAACAACGGACACAGCTATTGTCGGTTAGTGATGCGTGTCAGCTAAGACATTGTACAAGGCACAGAGAAACACCAGATACAGCAGGAGCTCATGTTTTCATCTGAACCAGCATCAGGTTAATAAATAAAGAAGGCCATTGGGGCTACATATATTTTTTTAATAACTTTTGGGGAAAACACCAGAAACAATAGTAAAAAATGTTACCAGAGAAATGGGCTTGTGGCGTATAACAAAGGGGTGTGGTTACACACAAGTTTGTAAATATTGGTGGAATATTCCAGCGTTTTTTAAAGGGAAATAGAATTCAATGAGCTCCTCCATGGACCAGCCCTCGGTTTGTTGTATTATTTTTGATACACGGTAAATCTATAATTGCAGCCAGCATCCACTAACTACTGCCTTATGACAAGTGATGAATGTTGCACTTGCTTTACTCAGTAAAATGTTGCCAGTGAAGACGATCTTGGCAGCAGCATTTATGTTTTTCCTCAAAATGTATTTGGCAAAACAAATAAGTAGGTATAAACATAATTTATTGGAGACAGAGTTGCACTGAGCGTAATCGTGGATTATGCTGAGGCGTCCAATATCAATGCTCTGTTTTGGCATTTGAAAAAAAAGGTTATCAAGTTGAAAACCAAATCTGTTCTCACAACGATAGAATCAGAAGTACGCTTATGTACAGGCACAAAAACACACTGTAGATCTCTCCCTTTAAGTTCTCCATCAATGTCGATAATTAATTTCTTTTCTAACAGCAGAGTTGGGTAAACGTAGAAGTTGGCCCTGGTTTCATTCCGTGAGGCTTTGGAAACCAAAGCGAGACCAGCGCACTTAACTGCAGGTGAGCCAAGCAAAGCTGCATGGCGGAGGGCTCCGTGTCGTCGGCATGCCGGTGACGTTTGATGTATTTCTCACACAAAAACACAGACACATTGAAAACACACAGGACACACAGAGGGCAGACGAAGACCTGCTCAGACCCAAGTCATGTACCTTGCTTGCAGACTCCCTGACATCTGTCTTCCCCCTCTTTCTCCCTCTCTCTCACACACACACACAGAAGCATATATGCTTTCTCATCTCACCTCTGCCTCTGCCCCCGTGCACCTCTCTCTCCCCTCTCCTCCAGCCAGCCAGCCAGCCAGCCAGCCAGCCCCCCCAAACCTGCATTCCCATTCTCCACAACTCTGTGGCTGGCTGACCTTGGAGCAGCGAGGACGGATCAGAGACAGACGGGCCGGGAGAAGGAGCCGCAATTCATCTTATGTCGGCGTGCCAGCCTGGCCAAACAAGCTTGGGGAAACAATCCCTAGCAAGGGAGAGCTGCAAGCATCACCGGCCTGAGTGGCACGATCCGTCAAATTACCTGAGCTCTCTGGACTGAGGCCCGGCCACATATCGAGAGGCCGGCTGCAGGCTTATGGCCGAGCACATAAACACACACAGATGTATAACTCTCCCTCAGCAACTTGGGATCACAGTCTTTTCCCATGACATTTATTATTTGGCAGTGTTGCTCCTCTGTTGTTGATGCCTTTATGCCTCTGACCTTGTCTCATCGCAGCGTACCCATACTTCTTGTTTATGGAGTCGTCCTTCTTCGCACTACACATTTGAAAATCTCATTACATCTTAGTTAAATAGTTTTCTGGAGGGATGGGGCAGTTGAGGCTCTCTCGCTCTCGCTTCCCTCACACTTTTCTTTAAATTTTTTTAGCTTGTCTAAAAGCAGCTCACCCCGTCGTCTTCTGTCACTCCCCATTTTCTCCCCATCCGTGTGGAATGCACCATCACAATCAGCGCTATTGTAGCCTTTATTTTCCATCCTCCCTCTCTTTTTCCTCCCCCCTCCTCTGCTGGCTTCTTCCACTTTCTGCGGTAGTTGCTTCTTTTTTTTTGAAAAAACAAAAAAACCCGACACCTCTTCAGATCCACTGCTGTGTATTTTTTTTTTCTACATTGTAATCAGTTTGCAAATCAGCGCGGTGTCAGGGAGAGTGTTGCCAAGTTGTTTGGATCACTCTGCCTTAATCTGCGAGACGGCAGAATCGTTGCGGACTGCGGAGCATGCTAGTCTGGAGTGGATTTATGTTTTAAGGGGAGGCTCAGATGGCGGAGAAGAAAGAGATATTACATTTTAGAAATGTAGTGCTCTATAAAAGCACCCACAATTCGACAGAATAAAGAGGCACAGAGTCATAATGCTGTTCTTTATGATTCATTGATGAAATATGTTTCTAAAATAACCAGTAGGAGGGTTAGCATTCCATGTACTTCCTGTCCCACTCCGGCTGATGTTTCTCAGTTTTTAAAAAATGGCAAAAACTTCTTAGCGTCAAAAGAAAAAGTTTTCAAGTTTGAACAATAACCGGTGGTGTTCTCAGCATTGTAATTAAACATTTCTATGTATGAAATCATTAATACAGATTTTATTGTTGTGTTGTAGCATCCACCAGGAGTAAATAGTCACTAGTAAATTTTCAGTGGCTTTGTTTTGTCTCGCCACGATAGTCCACAGAAAACAGCTAAAGGTCATAATGGTTTACAAGCTAAGAAGTCGATACTTTATCAGTCCTGGTAGAATAATGGAGAGCATAAAACTGGAGAAGCAGGAGGTGGGTTTTTATACAAGTTCCCCCCAGGGACCTTATCTTACCACAAACTGTTAGAAGATGAGAAAATGAAAAGGCTCTCTGAGTGTGGCGGTTTCTCTTGATAGTTACTTCATTACAGCCCGATACCAATAAATACACACATTTAAAAACCTGGTTCTTGGCAATAATAAATTGTACGTGATTAACTACTTGATTACATATCAATACATGGCTGCTATTTTAAACGTCAAATAGCCCACAGCCATAGACAATAGGTCCCTGGACAAAGACCTGTAGAAGGCCCCCCACCCCATCTACATAGTGCAAAACATTAGCACTGAAAGAGACACACAACATGCTGTAGTTTTGTGTCCCTCTGTGGTAATTCTTTGTGGTCATTTTGTGTCTCTTTGGGTTTGTGTCTCTGTGTCTCTACGGCTCTGATCGACTACCATGACATCATCTTCAACAGGAAACTTGTTGAATCATTTAATTGGCAGCCAAACTGAGCAACATCTGCTCTTTCTCAATCGAATGGCATAGTGCACGTAGTACGTCATATTTTCCAGCTGCAATTTTTAAAAAACTGGGTGGAGTAAAATAAAAATTGCAGTTGCTATTTACGATAAACGGCCGGTTTGTGCATGACTCTCCGTGTTGCGCCATCGATGATTCTCTCTGACCAATAAGTGGACTTCAGTGTTTTAACTCCACCTTCCATTATCGGCTCAGCTCGCTTGGAACCCTGACCGAGGTGGTACCAAGAATGCAGTGGTTCTATCGGTACCATCCACAACTTTTGCGAATGGAAACGCAAAAAAACAAAAAAAAAACTTTGAATGTGTACCAAACCGAACTGAACTGGACTGCTTGATGGGAACATGGACTCTGTGGTCAATTGATTGCCTTTCCAACAAAGGTGGGGGGGATTCCAGCGCGGGGCCACTGGTCCCGCCTCTGCCTGTGATTGGCTGAAGGGGAGCGAAATGAGCTATGGTGGATGGGCACGGATGATAGGTGTGATGGCAGTGGATTAACAAGGTAGACTAACTCGAGCCAGGAGTGGCACAATTCCCCCGGCTGGGAGAAACAGCTGGATGCATCCGTGCTCCCCTTCCCAAAACTCTATTCCTCGCCATTTAGCACGTCACACAGTGGCAAGCACAGATGGGATGTTTTTCGAGGGAAAGTCACATTAAAGGGCCCAGGGGACCCCACCCTCCCCCCCCCCAGCTGTGCCGCTCGGTGGGCGTTTGGCTCCGGAAATGCAATTGCCTTGTAAAATCCTGGGCATGAGTGGGGCATTTGGTTGCAACAGAGGACAGGCACATACTGCACACCCTCAGAGGACCAGGAGCAGGGATGGATGGATGGATGGATGGATGTTTGGGAAACGATGTCTGGGTTTGCTGATTTATGCTCTGGAGCGCAGCTGGAGAGCTGAATCAGCAGGATGGGGAGATGCGGCGTGTGTGTGTATAAATAAATCTTCTTCAAGTCGGTGTCTTCTACCGATTTCTACCCAGACTGGAGAGGAGGAACCTGGTGGAGGTCTTTGCCCCCTGTGTGGAGTGTGCGTGATCGATTTTTGATGAGAAGCTTCCCCTCAGGACAGGGGATGACAAGACAGCTGTTCTAACAAGTTTATTGATAATTGTAATTGTCATGAAAGCGCTGAGTCATCTCTCTCTCACTCACACACACACACACACACACACACACACACACACACACACACACACACACACACACACACACACACACACACAACAAAGCTTGGATTAAGCTACAGTAGCTGCTCAGAGAACAAACACCTTTTTTGAAATCCCTCCAAGGTGACATGAAAAACAAATAATTCCGTGTTGTTATCATTAACGTGTTGCTTTCACGAGGTACTTAGAAAATCCCTCTAAGGCCTTCTCTTAGGGAATAACTTCAGAATTACATAAGAGGGTGTAAGGAATTTGGGAGGCGTATATATATATATATATGACAACCCAACGCTGCAAAGAATCCAGATGAGAGTTTACTTAATTAGGGCTGATTTTCCCCCAGCAGTTCGCTTCAAATGCACTTTACTCCTCTCCCTTAATGCTTTGGTCTGGAGCATCCTCGGAGAGTCTGCACCACAAATCAGCACATGCACTATTTACTCAAATATATTCATGCATCTTCTTCTTGTTTACTGACGTATTTTCAGATAAAACAACACTTTAACTGCTTTTGAGAGAAACTCCCCATTGTGTTTTGTTTTTCTTATTTGAGTTCTCACCCAGACTTTCTTGGCACTATCTGTATTGAACTGAAATTAAATTGCATTTTTCACCAAAAGAAAATAGTATAGGGCAGTGTATGTAACAGGGAAGCCAGCTGGAGAATAAGGAGGGCCTTGAGAGAGGACCTTGCCAGCAACGGGGGAGGGGAGAGGGAGGAGGAACGTCGGATCGATGGATGGCGCAACCCGAAGCTCATTTTTAAGTCCGGGAGGAAGTTATTTGTGCATGAGCCACGGCATTGGAGACGGGGGAGCAGTAGACACGCGCACATTTGCCTACAGATGTGATGGTGTCAGCAGGATACATAGCTCTCGTGGGACTCCGGAGGGCCTGCTAATATCCGTCCCCACAGTACCGCCACACGTGACCTTACAAATCACCAGCCTCACAGCACTCAGCTCGCCATGCCTCTGTCGAGCATGTACACAGAGGCGGCTAATCGGAACTATCCATTATATGAGGGCAGGCTTGTTTCAGGCCACCGGCCTTTCATGGTGATGGATGTGAATGAAGGCTGAGGGAGAGAAAGAGAAAGACCTTTAGAGAGTGAGAACAGATTAGGTAAGTCATCTAGGGCATTATATTATACATGAAGTGCACTGATGCATGATCTCAAAGCAATGTACATTCCATGTATCAGTTTGGGACATAAATCCAGGACTAATGTTGACTACTCAACTCTGCACACGCTCTCACAGTTTGACAATATGATTCTCCGCGACACGTATACTCTTTAAGTCGGTACAAGAGAGGATTAGCATGCACCAATTCACAAAGCTTCTCTTTGGGGTCAGGCGGAGAACCTCGTTATCTTATATATATTTTTTATCTTTCACACTAATCTGATATAGTTATATTTATGCAGCGACACTAAACGACATCCACTTTAGCGTCTCAGCGCTCATTGACCGGTAAGTGATGGAACGTGTGTGAAAGCTGGAATGACAAATCCATGCTGTATGATTTTGCTGCACGGTTACATTGACAAGAGGCACACAGGGGAGCCTATAGAGCTCCATAGTGGAGTGTGAGCCAGTAAAACAATGACAAGCCCTATCTATCCACCCCAGGGTGGCTCCCTCCGAAAGTCTGGCGTATTAAACTGAGCCCTGAGATAAAGCAGCTTCTTGCACAGTTCAGCCATGGGGGGAGAGGCTCCCACTCTCCTTATGTATTCCAATCGTGCTGCATATATTGTTTGATATAATCAACGTGGACCATGGGGGTATTGCGCAGCGCTCAAACACACAGCCCCCCCAAGGGTAATTTAAGTCTGAGTAACACTGACATGATTTATGCAGATTTCAAGACATGGCTGTGTGCAATGTTGTTTCTACAGGTTTTGGAAAGCACTGAGATATTTAAAGGACGCTGTGTGATGTAAGAATGTACAGTATGCACATGCTGGTGTGTGTGTATATGTATGTATACAGTGTGTGTATGTGGTCAAAATCTGAGAGAAGACATTGCCTTGGGGTATTTTCTGTTTTGCTGCCGCAAACTATGTCAGAAGCCGGTCAAACGGCTATATGCTTTGCCCCAGATGATATCTTTTAACCACACAAGTGGCCCCATATCCCACTGCAGGCTGAAAGTGGGAGAATACATAGTTTTGCAATGCACTTGTATACAGTTCCACAGTTTGGTTGGGACTCAAAATGCCTTGGAAAATGAAAAAAAAGTTCCACATGTCTGAACCAAGATAGGACTTTACATACCAATAGGACTGCCAGAGTGCTGCAGGTTTCCAAAACACTGGACTTATTCCCCCATCAGTTTGGCATACATGCATTTGGAAGATGAGGTTGAGCCTAAGCTATTCCAGTAGGCTGGAAGGCTGTGTTGAGTATTTGACAGCGAGGGACCGGAAGATTTGATAGGTAATGTAAATCATGGAATATGCCACAGTGGAAAGGAGGGAGGGGGGGGGGGGGGGGGGAGGGTGGTGTGGAGCGGAGCGATTCTATCAGGAACCAAATCCTCCAAATGCAGCTTTGAATAAGAATGAAATAGATAAAGCTTGGAGGAGCCATCATAGGGACTGTAATATTAGACAAACAGGAGATTTGCAAGACTGTTTTCTGAAATATCGCAAGACATTATCAGTTCCTACCGGCTAATCTCATGCTTTTGCCTGAATTTAGAGGACAGTGCACTTGCTTTTCCTCTATTTCAGCTAACATGGCGTCTGTGCAGTGTGTGGGTGGAGTGTCAGGGCAGTGTAGGTGACTACAGGTGTTATCAGTGTCGAGAGCACGGGTTAGAGAGGGGAGGCAGTGTCTACGGATGCTGGAATCTACCGCTCAACTTTCTGCAACTGTCAGGAGGTTAATCCCGTGAAATATCTGGGGAGAGCTGCCCACCTGATAAACCATAATGTCATGCTCTCTCAACTCACTTTTTTTCTCCCTTACAGCCAACACAGATTTCCTACAAAGGCCTCAGAATACAAAGTGCTGTACATTCGAAGAACTACTATTGTATCGCAGCAATTGGCACAAGAATAGAAAAAAAACAACTGCTTTAATTAACCAATTCAACCGAGCTCATCAACATTGACCTGATTATTTATTTCTCCATCCAAACAACCAATCTGTTTTGAATTAATAGAGTACTGTGGTAAAATGAGCCATTCTGGTATGTCAATTAAACCCCAATAATAAAAGAAAAGGATAAACGTGCCGCACTAGGAGGGCGCATCAGTATTCAGTTGCTCTCCACCAGAGGGGATGGGTGGGTGGGAGGGTAGAGGAGCTCCTATCACTCCCCTCCGCTAATTAAAACTAACGGCTGCAGGTGCTGCACGGCGCCGGGCAGACGAACGGCCGGGCGGCGTGTTTGTGTTGGTGGTTCGCCTTCATTACCACCACCATCCATTCTCCTTAGGTGCCCACCACAGTATCGACTCGGATCCCGACACACAATGTGCAGTGCAAGAAAAGAGGGGTGATCTAAATGCAAATGGTGCGGAGTGATGCATTACACAGGGCGTGAGGAGAACCGATAGCAGCAGGAAGAAGACCCTTCCTTTTAGTGGAGGTGGTGGAATCTCAATGACGGCCGCTGGTCAATTGTATCAGGCTTCTAAATGTTCTCCAAAAGCTTGGGAATGGGGGAAGCTGTTTCCCAGCAACTATGAAGTCGATTAACATGTTCTCTCCTCAGCCTTCAAGCAAGATCAATGCAAGGCGGGAAGAGAGTGAGAGAGCAACTGTGTCTATTCCCATCCCTGTCTTTTTAAATCACACCATGTCTCCAGAGCCCTTAGGTCATCCCAGCACTCCTCTGACACACACATACGCACACTGTGGAGTGTGGCTCTAGCCAAAGGCAGAACTGCACAGATCCATAATTATGACAAATGGTTACCTTCATGATACTGCCGCCAATATCAAGAGAGTAAAATACAACTGAATTTAATTCCGGAAAATGGATTTGACTAAAAGGGAGTTTGAAGCATACGATGACCTTTTTAAGTTCACACTGAATCCCCACTGACAGTAATTATCACATCCAGCCCAAATTTAAAAAATGACTTGATTAAGAGATTTAAAATATAACTTATGTACACATTAATTGTACAATGATCTTATTAAAATTGTGTCACTGTCTGTGTGATCGAGATGGAGAGAGAAAGATTCTGCCATCAAAGTATTGAACTTTTTCAACATCAAAGTTTTCTCTTGTGACAAAGACTGCAGACACAGTGGCCAGTGATCAGTGTAAAGCATAGACTGTATATAAGAAGAGGATGTAGTCAACGTGACGTCACCTATTGGTTTGTGGACTGCTGTGTTGAAGCCTCGAGTTCGGCCTTTTGGCCGTTGCCAACTTAGTTGTTGTCAGTGGTTTGTAGCTGCATCCCATTTCTGGGGCAGGATAGTGGTTCCTCCTTCGGAAATGAGACGGTCTATCTTCTTCTTCTTCTTCTTCTTTTGTTTTTAATGGCGGTTGGACGGTCTATCTTCACAGAGGTAAACTTGTGAAGACTCATTTTTCTGTTGCCGTCTGCAGCAAAACGGCAGCATAACTTAATGCAACAACATATTCAGGCATACTCGGAAGAAGAAAAAAAAGAGTTAATGACTAATTTCCATTTCTGCAGTGGCTTTTTCATTTTCTCAATGTGATTTGATGTATTTGTCGGTAACTGACTTCCAACTGAAGGCAATAGTAAATACAACATGATCACATTATATTTCTTAACTTTACAAGTCAGTAAAGACTGCCTGAACGCACCATGAAACAACTGACTGGTGCACAATGGATTGGATACACCGGCTATGTACACCACATTTAGGCAAACGAAGGTTGCGTGGGACAAAACTGAAGAGAGCCAGAGGGGAGATGATCTTGCATGGCAGCTTGACAAGTATCACAAAATCACATGAAAATCCATGTTGTCAGGTCTCAAGTAATGACGTTTGTGTCCAGACCAATCAGTGTCCTGGGAGGAGCTAAAGGCAGCTACAGTTTGTTTGACGGGAAACGGAGAGTTGACTGCTCAGAAGACATTTGACCTTGTCACATTAGAAGAAAGCACAGATGTAAATAATATTATTGAAGGCTTGATTCCTGTAGACTTTTCTCTCAGCAGACATTTTGACTCGTCATAGCATGACAAGCTCGGGTGAATGAAAAGTCTTTAACAATGCCTCAGTTCCATGCAGTGTCCCATTAAACCATGACAGCGTGACAGTGAGCCAGCATTACCAGGACCTCCCCTGTGTGGAATGCAGCCATCACGATTAATAAATACACCTGTGCATTTTTTTCTGCTACAAGGCATATTGTTGGGGTTTGTCAGGAACACATCAGAGAGCAAAGGTGGAACACACTCATTACTCGGGCGGTTGCTATCTGCATAATTAAAATGAATCTTCTCCCAGACTGAACCAATAGACCGTTTTCACGAAAGACATTTTGACTCGTCACAGGAGGAAATACACAGGTGTAAAGGACTGATGGCTGAATTCCTCCTTTTATTTCAGGGTCGTGCATGCTGGTTCATTGTCCCTCTCACTGGGACCCTTGAATAAAACAGAGCCATCGTTAATGTCAGCAGTAACACCTGTGCTTTTCCTATGTGACAAGTCAAAATGTCTGCTGAGAAAAAAAGACTGGTACAGAATCTGGTAGGGGGAAATGTGTCTCTACAGATGCTCTACAATAGAGAGAAAAAAGAAGAAGTTTTGACCCATTTTGACTGAACTGGGGCCCAGCATTTCTCCCTCAGTAGAGCGTTGTGCTTTACATGAGGGACTCACGTGTTCTCATTGCAAATTAATGGAAGTGGTGTCTTCACACAGCTTTCCACATTCAGTCTGGTTGTACCTGTTGTTGTTGTTTAATGTTCCTGTCTACCTGTCCACCAGACACCTTCAGGGAGTTTCACCTGACACCTGATTGGCCACCTGCCTGTGCAGCTGTTTCTCATTTGCTCATCAACTCCCCAGTAGGGAGGAAAAGTCCCCCCCCCCCCACACATCATTTGCGTGCGTTGGTTGAGACGTCTGCCTGGTTGTTTGTTTGCTTCTAGTTTCTGCCTGCGAGCCTGATGTTACTCAAAATGCTCTGTAACCTTTTGTCTGTTATCTGTTCCCAGAAGTGGAGTCTTCTCCACTTCTTCCTCCTACACATTCAATTCCACACACGCATTATCACACTTGATGAGGTAACTTTAATTTGAATGAAATCCAATAAACAAATTTGCCTGGAGTGGGAGCGCTGAGCTATCAAGGATGAGACAACACAGGGATCATTGTGCTAGTTATGCCCATGGCTTTCATTCTTGTCATTAAAAATTCTTATTGAAGTTGTATTAGCAATGTTCTTGTGATGACTCTTTTTTTTTTTTTTCTCCTCTCTGACATTTGACTATGTTGGGCATTTTAAAGGCCGGGTCCTGACTTTATTAAGTTTATTGGATGAACCGGGGCTTGGACTGAGCTCTCGCTTCTCTTCCCCTGTTGTTGAGAAGTACCCCATGATGTGCAGCTGTCTACCACTGGCAGACACTTGATTTCCAGAATAACTCGAGGTCTCGGTTGAAATAACTCTTGAGGAGGGCACAATTCTGCCAGGTTTGTGTAACTCTGAAATACAACATTTTCCCCTTTTGAGTCTTTTATTTTCCTTTCACCAGACACTTATTGAAAGGGCATTTTAAAAGCTTTTTTATTTTTTACTTGATGTATTTCCAATGGAAACTGGAGACGTGTCTGGCTATATAACAGGGTTATTTCTTCCGAGTTGGCTCCTCATTTGATGTAATAATCTGCAATTAAATTTTTATGAGAACAACCCATTTTGCTACTGAAGTGCAAGTTGATAAACTGTAATAGTGATTCATGAAAGCTTTTCAATATGTATTCAACAGGTAGAGCTTTTCTGAGAAAATTCATGATGCAGTTTGTATTTACACCACAGTGACGACCGTTTATCAGCCTGATACAAAAAGGGGGAATATTTACTGATCCTATTGATATGGATGCTCATACAAATAATCAGGCCAAAGTAAAAAGAAAGAAATGCAGTCTCCACATGAATCCATCATGTGAAAACACCAATGGCTGTTGTTGGATGATGATAAAGGTTGAAGGATGTCACTTGCAATCTCACTCTGGAGTGTGCTTGGCACACAGAAGACATGGCAATTTACAAAATGAACACCCATCATTAGGCGTTGATTATCATGATATGATGAATAGTCAAAACTGACTGATGGCAGCAAATTCTCCCCGTATGTGTTTGTAGGTAAGCGTGCGCTCAGTTTGCGAGCCAACAGGGGACATTTTGGAGGTCCAGTGTTGCATTAACTCATGCTCTCTGGTGAATTTACATTAATTGTGGCCAAAAGGGGACCTGAAAATGTGTGAGTGTTAAAGTTCAAACTCAGCACTGCCTTTGCAGGCTGAAGAAGGGACTCTTAACGACTCGCTAACACAAGTTGTTTTGTTCAGACTGCTCCATTGGGTGCATGGCCTTCAGCCCCCGGCAGGCCTTCAGACTACAGTGGGGCCATTTAACAGGCTACATTAAAAAATAATCAGTATTCTAAAACATGACGTTTTGTAAAAGAGAATGATTCGTCTCAACTTTAGTGGATGTCCCAACTAGTTTCAGACCTCACATTGTGTCAAAATAAAAGGGCAACTAAGAAGGCGGGGGAATAAATAAAATTATAAAATCTAAAAGAAAAGAGGAAATAAAAACAATCAGGATGAGAGAAATATATGAGTCTGCAGTTAGATCATCTCTTTTCATTTTAAATGAATCACTCAAAATACATCTAACATCAGACTTTTCCCTCGAGCTTAAAACATTTTAGTCTAAATAAAGTCCCAAAGCAGGGTTACTCGAATTTACTCCAATCTACTCCAACAGGAATGCAATTTCTCTGTTGATGCACATAATATAAAAAAAGGTCCACAATTTAACTGTTCAGAATAACAGTGGTCCCCTGTCTGCTAGTACATAACGACACGAGTTTCCTCTCAGACAGCCTGAAGCGACATTCACTCCATTATGGATAAATAAAAAAGGATGTAAACGGTGTGTGAGAAGGATGTAAATAGTCTGCGAGTGTGATGTTGCATTTAACAGGGTGATGGCACTCAGTAGACAAATTACTAAAAACTACCCCGTTTCCAAACACATTGCATCAGTGGCTCCATTGGCCCAACCTGCACATCCGTTAAGTTGAAGGATGGAGATCACACCGAAACAGAAAACGCATGACGAGGGGCGGAGCGGGGAGGGGGTTTCAGGTTTTTAAAATACCTTCAACTTTGTGTCATTTCCACTCAGCGTCTCTGACTGGATCAGCAAATCAATGGACCAAAAGTTATTTTACTGCCATATATGTCCACTCTAACATTGTGTACTCCAGCATACTATAACAAAAATAGGTTTCAAGATTAGTAATGTTGTTTATGCCAAATTCCTACCCTGCTTATGGAGGCCTATGATATGTAACTTAATGATAGTAACCTCAAACACGTGTTCCCTCTTTTTAGGTGGCAGGAGTGAAAATTCGTCAAACTCAACATTTGTTGTGTTAGGGTCCTCAGAATGATGAAGACAGCTGGAGAACCATTACATACAAAATAGGATGTATAGGCTCTACAGGATCCTTTTATGTTTACACCTAAATGTTGTGCAGATTTTTAGACTTTCTAGTATCAAATGGCTTGGAAAACAGTGCATATAGCTGTCGTAAATGAGGGGGGGGGGGGGGGGGGGGACATCTTGCTCCACCTCTGCACATCACATGATTCAATCTACGGTGGAGCACCTTACTGAGACACTTTGTGTTATAGTTGTTTTTTTTCAATTTGACCCCCATTGTTGTGATGCCTCTGTGGAATAAATACAAGTTTGATGGGAGTGTTCGAAGCACAAAGTGGTTATACTCATACGTCACTGCTCAATCTTGTTTGCACTCACTGTGTCTGGATTTTGGTTTTTAAACCCTGGCACACACACACACACACACACACACACACACACACACACACACACACACACACACACACACACACTCACCACACGAACATCTTTTTGGCTGTTGCAAAATATTGTCTACTGCTGCGAGGCATGAATAAACAAAGAAGAATCAGAATGGAGTCAATTGCAGACTGGTATAAAATATTTTCTTTAACAGTAAAAACACTTCATGTTTACCTCCTTTCAAGTGTCACTCAGCCTGTGAGAACTCAGCCTTTCGCATTTCTCTCAATTTTGACTGCCTGCATGCTATTTCAAGTGGGAGAAGTCTGAGTTTCTGCATGTGGTGCTCTTCCCTCTTCTTATTTTTTTATTTCAGCTATGGCGGCTGCCGCTGCCCACACATGCACACCGATCTTCTCCGTCTAACATACAAGGAGTGACATAATGACAACCAAGAGTATCTGTTTGATGATCTCGAATTCCCAACACCAACAGTACTTTATGTAGCCTGACACACCAGCGTGACATCTTAAAATAGTTTTGCCTGCAGCAGTTAGTTAATGAAAAGCAAAAGCGGGAACGTAACTCACACGATACGACACACATAACCCGAAATAATCTTTGGGGAAAAAAACACTGATCCACATCTTTTTAAAAGGCAAGTTACATGCCAGTCATTCATTGAAGCCACCCTCTTACTGTTGAACCTGATGGTTCATGCATGATGTAAATTTTGTTTGAGGGAATTCAATTTATTTTTCTTCTTTTTTTTTGTGAAAACACCAAAGATTTTTTTTACAACAGGGTTTTATTTCTTTTCTCTGGCTCTTATTTTCTTGATTTATTTGATTTGCAATGGTTCAGCAGTAGATATCACGCTCTCTGAGGTGGAATAGCGAGAGCTACACCTTTTTGAGTTAACTGATTATTGTCTCACCAGTAGCAGCTGCAATAACTAGCTGAGCAAGCAGAGGGCACACTGTCGATAATGGTAATCTGACGACTCCAGTGCTTTCATGAATTTTCCACTACATGTGTTTGACACAGATACTGAAGGAGCGTGTCTGCTCTCACAGATCAGACAGGATATATGGAAGCGCTTTCGAACACTGTCAGTACTGTGTAACTGCGTTGATACCAGAGGCCCCTGTGAATCAAGTTTAGCTGCTTTTTATGTAGATAATATGTTATGTCGTGATGGTTGATCTGCAATAAGTCACCCGTTAAGATGTTGACCCCGCCTGCCTTTCTGCTGACAATTCTTCTATTTACTGCACCCCAAATAAATTGCAGGAAACTTGAACAAGAGGAAGTGTTTTGAGAAGAACACACTCATTACACAATGCTAAGATTTAGAGAAAGTTATCCAAACAGGGAAAAAATCATTGCAATGAAAAATGTCTTTAAGAGAGTCCTTGTCATCAGTATCATTATAACATATTTGTAGTGAGTAAAAAATGTTTTTTTTTTATAGTATATGAAAGTTGTGCAACACTTGATATGTATTGTGTCAAGTGTTTCAAGTGAAGCACAGAAAACCTCATTTTTCTTCTGCCCCACGCAGTCCTGGTTCTGGTTCTCCCGTTCCCCATCTTCCTCCAGCGGGCCCAGAAGTACAGTATGGCCATGTTCTCCAGCAGCGGAGTGTCTTGTTGGACCAGCGCTCTCTTCCTCCCGCCAGAGCTCCTACTGCAGGTCGAAGGCAGCAGCAGCAAAGCAGAATCTGGGTCTGGGCTTGTCACTGGCAGAGGCCCTGCTAGAGTCTGAGCTGAAGGGGTGTTACACCTGGGTGCTACTTCAGGCCCCCTACTGTGTTGAGCTCTTAACTTGATCAAATGCCAACTGTGTGTCATTCCTTCCGGTCTGAATGCAAATGCCCTCTTCCAGCCTTTTGTTACCACTTGTAATTACATTATCTCTGCATGATTTTGTCTGATTTCGCCAAAATCGGATTCGATTGCACTGATGACAAGCATTAAGAATAAGTAGCTAATGTTCTCGCTGATGGTGTCGTTTAATTATGCAGGTCATATAGAGGTTTCCTAACCCGTTAAAAGTTCCCCATTGAAACTTAATATATCTTTATCTGACTAATAAAACATACTGGACAACATGTATTATATTTAACATATGCCCTGATGATCATGATATCTGATTCAGTAAAGACCTACTGCTGTTAAATATTTCCTTATTAATGACACAAAAAACATCTTAGCAGTTGTTTAAAATGTTCATCATTTATTCAACACCAGCTTTTAACTTGTTGGACTCAATTTCAATGAAGAAACATTCACATCTGGATTATGTTTTGGAAACAAAATGTACATATCATTGACCTTACAAAAAGACTCACAGGGTAAAAGTATTTAAACATATATAATAAATACAAAGATACATTCCCATGAATCATACACCACCTTTAACATGATATAAAGCAATGTAGCACAGGCAATGCATTGGAGAAAGAGGCCAAGAAAAGGTGATTTTCTTTTTCGGGTAAGACAAAAAAAGCGTTATAAATTAATATTGCGTGGTTGTTGCGGGAGTCCTCAGAACTTGCAGCATAAGCCGCAGCCCTTGTAGGCTCTGCAGCAGTTGCAGCACCAGCGACACAAGGAGATGTGGCTCTGGCGCTTCTGCCTGATGTGATCCGGCATCTGTGCGAAAGACAAGAGACATGAGCAAGAGCGTTCATCTCCGGCATTTCATCCCCTCCTTGTGTGGCGGGAGCACCGCGGGCACTCCGTGGAGAATACACATCCACTTAAATTTTAATTTGCTGAAGGTAATTGGCTTAATTCATTCAGTCAATTGAACATACCATCTTCGATTCCATTGACATTTCTTGATATGCCGCAACTGGAGTGTCATTGCTCCCTGCCTCCTCCAGCTCTTGCACCTGTTAATGAATTATGCACATTTAGGAAGCCACATTTTCACATCCTGACAAAACATTTATCGCTAATAAGCGCATGGAGTGAGTTTAAGTCAAAGTCTTACCCCGGTGAATGGGACGGCAGAGCTCTCCAGCATGCAAATAAAGGCGAGCACGAGTGTCACTGCAACTGCAATGCTGAATGCCTTCATTTTAGGGTGGGGGGGAGGTTAAAACGATTTAGTTATTAAATCCTTTGAAGGTTAGAGTCGATAGGTCTTCTGTCTCATGGGTGTGGGGTCACCGAAGAGCACCACAATATCTTCAATGTGTTCTCTTTAGCTTCAGTGACGGATGTTGATTGTCTGGGCAGGTGGATTTCTTCAGATATTTGGTGGCCCTTGTCAGCTCTTTAGAGTCCTTCCGCTGTCTGATGGTTGAGAATGCATTCTGGTATTTATACACACTCGGGCTCAGTGTTGCCACATCCCTCCAGGAGGCCCAGCCCATTCCTGGCAGCAGTTACCTCACTCCACTGGGGAAGTTTTGACCTCCTCCTCTCTTCTCTCCATTGTGCTGCAACACTGGGGGGGGGGGGAATCTGATCTATTTTGAGTGTGGGCCCCACTGTCCATTCAGCAATATCAAATCAAAAATGAACTTTTGAATTAAATTACTTTCCGCTGAGAGAACACGTACTGTAATTCCACACATGAACAAGCTGCTGCTGCTGCTGCTGCTGGAGACTGTCATTTTTTACAATATATGGGAGCAATATGTACTCTGTAGTGTCGCAGAGCTTCATCTAAAAATGTGTGAACAAGCTGGAAAGAGCGCTGGAGATTCCCACAGCAAAGGTCAAGACTGCACGGGTCAATGTATTGCACAGCTGACTGAGCCGCACATTTTTTTTTTTCGACCCAGGAAATCCTTCACTAAGGAGAGGGAGCCACTTTGGAATATCCATTGCTCAGTCTAAAGGATGTAATTACAACCTCTCAAATGGAATAATTAGCCCCTCATTTTCAACACATTCAGTTTTTGCATAATACACAGGAACCTGCAGTTGAACCAAATGAAATCCCTTTGAGAGCGGTCGGGAATAGTAGCCAGGATTAAAATCCTCCATTTGAGAGTCAAGGTGTTTCAATATGCATTTGTTAAAGATGAATATAATGTGATCTGATGAGGTTTATTATGTATGGAAGGCGTTAAGTTGCATTGCTCCAGGCATTTTACCCCACAACTTAACAAATCTGCTGTTTATCATGACTACGTGACACAATCTTTCTTTGGTGTTTGTATCCCAACATGCCGACAATAAATAACAAAGGACAGCTGCTTTTGTATCATTAAAACACAATTAGTAATTTCCCGACACACAGCATGCTAACAGGTTGATAGATATTTCAAACTGTGTGGATTTAATGACAATGTCATAATAATAATAACCCCGATTGTTAACAATGGCGTGGAAAAACCACAACCCTAAGAATGGTATGAATCATTTTACCCTCTTATCACTGAAGCAGCGATAAAAACCTTAAGATTAATTAGCCTGTCAGAGAGAGAGAACTATTCCACAACGGCATCAGGCTGTGAATAGTACGAAAATCAATAAATGTGGAAATGAAATAACAAAAAACAGGCAAAATAAAAGGTGCAAACTGATAAACGGGAGGCTGTGTGAGCTGATAAAATCAGGGGCCATTTGAATTCTCATTATACCTTCAAAGTGTCTCCAAATTGCCCGTGCTGACTCAATTAGTGAAACAACATGTGGCGGGACCCCTGCGTCAGTCTGTCTCGTTCACTGATAACCCCGCTGGCCCGCGTGCTTGCTTTGGGTGACCACAACATCAGTGTCAACAAATACAACCACGAATGGCTCCACATCTGTTGGAATCTACCCAGGCTTGTGTCATAAGAAGCGAGAGCATCACACTCTCTGTAGTTCACGCATTTCACCTTGTTTTGTTGTGCCTGCGTTTTTGTGTGTGACTAAAGGGACAGAAACGGGCTCTGGTCCACTACTTGAACTAGCGCACCGTGTCGAATCAAGATGAACACTTCGTCATTTTGTTTGCCATGCATCGCTAGGCATGACTCAGCTCATGAGGAATCTGAATATGACACTGGTTGACTGTACCATGCGGGAACAAACAAATCATATCCAGGTTCACTGTGAGTGTGAGAAAATGTGAGAAGATGGAAAAAAGAAACAAGTTCACTTAAAAAAACAAAAGTTAAAGGGGAAAAAAATAGATTTTTAGTTCTGGGTTTTCCAAGTACTGTAGTTTGGCCGGTGTTTTCCTGAGCATGCGTGTCACTGATCAGTCACTGAGGCTATCGGTAGGGATCTTCTGGCCAAACAAAGTCAGGCACCAGCATGGCGGACAGATTCACCTCAGCAGGCGCCACTCTACCTTTCCCTCCCGGTCGAGGGCATTGCTCCCGTCTGTCCCTGTTACATCATCGCTCTCTGTTCCTGCCCCCGTCCATTTCTCACCCCCCTCCTCTTTGTCCCTACCTGCTTTGTATGGAGCTGCGAGAGACTCCACAAATCCAGCTCATCTTCTCTCTGCTTATCTGCTATACCCACGACTCTCTTTGCCCCCAAAACACAGCCAGGGTGTCGCCCCGAGTGTTTACATCTTTCCTCAAAACTAACATAAACGACATAAACGTGTCAATTTGTAAATAAACATGGGAAGTTTCAATAGTTATGGCCTCCTGACTGTCACAGCGTTACACAAATGCAGTGTGACTTTTCAGACTCAGGGGGTGACTGTGGGGAATTCCCCATTTTGTGTGGAATTAGAAGCATGTTGCAATATATGACTGGGATTTCCAACAGTGTCAATCTTAATGGCATTCAAGAATAAGCCGAAATTCCCTTACAAATAGTATTAATAATAACAGGATTAAACCATATTTATGTGGTTATTTTTCATAAAAAGAATGTAGCTCAAAGTGCTTTCCAATAAGGAGTCAAGAAAAATGCACACAATAAATCGACTACAGAATTACATTGGAAAAAGTTATAAAATGAACATCAAGGGTCAAGGCCCTGTCCATGTTCCTGGTTCAAAGTCTGAGAGGTGACCCTTCAGTCCCCGTCTCTCTCTCTCTCTCCCCTCTCTATACTGTCAGAATCTCTGAAGCCAAAACAATTCCCCAAAACACACTGAACAGAGAGGACAAAGAAAACATCTCATGGCAAAATACTAGTAGCTTTCCACAGCAAAGTGAAAATAAAGATGGAAATAGTGTGAAAAATTGACAAAGACCAGAGAAAATCCATTCAAAGATTTTTATACAATCACAATATTTTTTTAAACAGTTACAGGGAGCTGGTGCTGTTGGTTAAAACCAGAGTGATACTACACGCTCTTTCTTTAAGCTTTAGTTAGCGGTCTAACAGCACGAATGTAACGCTTGAAGAGTAAAAAGTGAATGAAAACAGTAACTTACTTGGGCAGCTGCGGCTCAGTTGTCCTCTTAGCCACAAAGGCTGGCGGTTCGATCCTTCGCAGCGGTTCACTGCTCCTAATGCTTAGGATAGGTTAAACGCAAAGGTCAAATTTCATTCATGCACTTGTATGTTTGTGACGATTGTAATAATGTTTCAGTTTTCAAGACGGCACAAAGCATGAATTATAGCCTTTTCGGCATATATCCTCTTGATGTGGGATTTAAAGCTGAGATACGAGTCTTTTGCAACGGGGTAATAGATCGTCGTGTAAATGTAAAATCCCATATGGAGCTGTCTGCCTGTAGCTGGGAGACTTTGCTCGTCAATATCTATTCTAAACTATGAGTAAAGTGTATTTTCATTTGTTTTGAGCTGCTTTACATGATGTTTTACTGCCTGAAAAGTTGTTAAACCATGGTGATGTTTTGTCGGAACCCTTCTTTGATCATCGGGCGTGAACCATTTTATGCACTGTACAAGTCTCAAATGCATCTTCAATCCAAATATTAACCATCTCAGACACTCCTGGTTGTGGTTCGAACATTTGTTTTTAAATATATACAATAACAATCAGAAACAGCGACATCTTCAACATTATCGGTGTGTCTTCTTCATTACATGAAACGTTGTCCAGGCTCTAGCCGACCACTAAACCCTTCTGATTGGTGGGTCAGCTTGATCCAAGGCCACGGATCCTCCAGTCCAGTGTTGATTTCAGCTGCTTTACATAAATACGTTTTTTTACCGACTGAAAAGGTGTTCAGTCGTATAGTGGTATATTTACACATCACTCTTTTAGATCATTGTTTAGTGTTAATCTGGTTGTTATACAGGGAATCAACCATTCACTGTACTGAACAGGCCTCACTGACATAAATAAGAATGACAGCGAGCGTAACATCTAAGATCTGATTCTGACCTGACTCATCCGATGTTCCTATTTATGGCTCAGGAAGACTTATATAATACTTAATAACGATCACATCACACGACAGAGCTTTTATCCTCCACAATATCATATAGAGTACTGCAGGGATGACATATTTATGTAGGCCAAGTTGATGATGATGCTGACACGTTTTGTTCAGCAAGATAATCTTCACAAATGAACACCACTTTTATGATTTTTTTTGAAGCGTGAATTCAATCAGCAGACACTACAACGCTAACATTAAGCTATTTACAAACTACATTGCGTGAGTGTGAGTACACACGACGAGGCTGTGAAGGCAGACTAGTCGGGGTAATGATGCTTTGTAGTCTCATTCAGTTAAGCAACTGCCCTTTTCAAGACGCATAAAAGCTTAAACTATTCACTCTTGGGGTATTTGCTGATGTCTTTGCTATATGTCGTAGAACAAAATGTTGAAAATGTCTCAAACTTGTTTGAACTACAGACCTTGTTTTAGCCATCTAACCAAAAACCCCATTCAAAAGGCCCATTGACTTTGTGACGAGGGAACCGGAAGTGCGAAAATACTAATTTCCAGGTTTTAGGAAGTGCTGCATTCCTACATCACTCCCTGTTCACAAACATGTCTTTCAACATTATGCAAACAGAATTTTACATTTGTCAGTTGGATCAAAATGCTGTAGAATCCAACAGCATGGTTGCTCAAAAACAACTACAAAAACACATCTCAGCTGGTCCTTGTCCTGGTCCGTGTCATTACGGCAGCGACATACCTTTGTGCTGATGCTACTATGAGCGAGAGAGATGCTGTGTAGTTATTAATGTAGGAAGATGAGTCAGTGTGGCACACGAGGCATGAGGAGCATTGTATCTTTGATGAAATAAGACTATTATGTCAGCCATATATATATATTCTTTTTTTCCATCAAAAAACTACCTCCGAGAGGGGGAATGTGAAACAGGCAGTAGACAATACGTGCTCCAGACTGAGAGCTCTGTAGCTCGAAAAGCACAAAGGTAAGACGAGCCTGCAGGACAGGAAACTGTGCCAGCAGAATGTGTTGGCCAGCACGGGCTCAATGAAAACCAGTCGACCGTGTGCTGTGTGGTAGACGTGCCTTCACATCAAGGATTTTACAGTAGTTGGCTTTGTCCCACCCTCCAGAACAACGTGGCGACAGACATTTGCCCGATACTGACCAGACGTGGGCCGCTGTTTCAAATCCATTGCATATAATTACAGCAATAACAATTAACTCAAAGCGGAGGCACTTTCCTCTTCCAATTAATACATGAATTAATTGTAAGTGAATTATCCTCACTGAGAGGTAAAAGCGACACTCCCTGGCACGTTGCATTTGTCGGAGAAGAAATCTGCTGTGTGTCGTTTCCGTTGCTCTTCTCCAAACCGACTTCATTTCAGCCCCGCGCGGTCCTTCTTCAGTGAGCTTTTACAGGATTGGGGTGAAAGAGGCCGACAGACAGACCGAGCAGTATGTCCCAATCAGAGAAGTACGTGTTATCAGAGATCAGCCACTTCAAACAGAGACAGGAACACACAGACGCCTGCCTGGCTAGCTGAGTGTGTTTGAATGGCAGCTGACGAGCCTGGAGACTCCAGAGGGGGAGGGGGGGGGGGGGGGGGGGGTCAGCAAGACAAAACCGAGGCAAATGCAACACACACTTCGGCCGCCTAATGAATCCTGATAGATAATGAGTCTGAGTTATAAATAGTCTTACAGGTTTGGGCACGTGCGGCACCCCAGTCTGCACTTAAAAGATTATCCAAATCACGGCTGCTCCCTCTTTAAGAGCGGCAGAATGATGCTCCAACGCCCCGACCGGCAAAGTCAAAGTCAATCTCACTGATGCGCCTTTTATCCACCATTGATCTCTCTCGCCCCAAGGTGCCCTCTGTGAGTTCTAACTAACTGGTTTCAATTTTACCAGTGTGCTGATCAATCGATTCGGGTGAACTGAAGAGCGAGTGCACGCTTTCTCCAAGGAAGCATACTCCTCCAAATGTGTTATTTTTTAAGAGAGGACATCAATCTGGAGCTGCTTAGTGAATCAAGCCGATTGGCTGAGCAGCTTTTAGAGGATACCTGCATACAATGCGTGGTGATATTAGAGCTTCGTACGATGGTGATTTGTGGTGATTTTCAGTCGCTCTGACATCTCAATGCATCATATTTCTGAAGATGAAACCCCCATCTGTTACATTTGATCCCTCAGAGTAAATGTATGAATCTAAATTTGGTGGAGTACAAGTGTGGCAGGTAATCTCAAGTAGCCCACATCAATAGGACATTTCTTGGCTCATCTAAAAGGCTCTATTTTCTCAATCAGTTTCTAACAATGAGGGATGGAGTCCGACATGAACACGCATGTTGTTTTTTATGCCAGTTAGAACAGTTTTGGTTGCTTTGATGGACTTGTGTGTGTGTGTGTGTGTGTGTTCATCTCCATTGGGAAATGATGATTCCTCGCACTTCTGTACACCAATCAGGATTTGGCATTATTTGAATCAAACTCTAATGACAGTTGGTGGGTTGTTTGCTGCCAGCACTGCTAATCAAATCTGGTCAATAAACACCCACACAGTTGTGCTGAAGCAGTTTAGCTACATTTTTCATTATTACTTAACAATAAATAGGGGTCTTTTCCCCCTATACTCAAACTTTGATTGTTGCAAATATAGTCACAGCTATTTAAGGTTTTAGAGAAATGCCTAAGATGTTAAAGCAAGTTTTCATGGGCTTCAATATTCTATGTACTGAATTTAGTCAAGATCAAATGAGATGAGAAAATTCCAGATGGCATATTTGCTTCGATGTAAAGAGGTGAGGACGACTGAAGAGTTCATCTGAAACTACACTTTGAGTTGTGAGCCAAAATGTTCAGTGAAGCCGGCGTTTCATTTCACTCAAATCCATCAGTTATAATCTGTTCTCCTGCAAACAGACGGACAAACACCACTGAAGACCAACGTCATTTAAATGTTGACCTTTGTATATGTTCAAGACCTGCAGAAGGAAAATGAGCCACAACCAAAGTCCATGAAGGTTATTCGCTAGTGAGAGTTTTATTCTTCACCATTTTACTTAGAAAAGGTGTCTTAAAATCTAACCTGAGAAAAGTGAGGCTGCTACAGAAAGGGTTCTTTTTTTTCTTCATTCTTTTGCCATTCCTCAAAAAGAAACGCGAGAAAAATAAAATAAAAAATCAGCCACGAGTGACCTTTTCATTTGTGAACATCCGCCTTCCAAAGCATTATTCATGTCTTCACATTCACATTCTCTGCATTGCTCTCAATGAGGTGTTGGAACAAAACAAAAACAACAAATCTACCGCATAACATCTGTCATTCAACTTTGGCGAGGAGCCTCGTTTGATAGATCAGACACTCGCACTATCCACATCAGGTTTGAATCTAGCAGTAGCAGCAGAACAGCACTCCCAAAGCCCGAGCTGTTAACTTGCAGAGTCTTGAGATATTAAAATGTGATCGTCGGCCTGATTTGTGCTCTGCTGGATCCTCGGCTGTTGACACAGGGAGAAGAGAAGCAACCGTGCTCTAATAAGTAGCTCCCAAGCTCGATGTCTCTTCTTCTGCTTCCGCTCACATCGCCCAAAGCGGAACAAAAACACATCATGTATATTCATTCGCAAAAGAAATCATCAACAGTGTTAATCTTGGGGTTTTTGTACAACCAGTTTACTTATTGTTCGCCTGAGTGGGTGGAGAAATATGTGAGCTCATTTCCAGGTTTCACCACTTTCAAAGTATTCCTTCATTTCACGAAGACCGAGTTGTGCTCAACTAAGAAGCGCAACGCAGTATATTCTATAGTGAGCAGAGTGCCGCTCTCCAGGGTGCCTCCTCTCTCTCCCCCCCCACCCCCCCCACCCGTGTGCATTGAGCTGCATTTGAAGTGTTGCAATTCCAAAATAGAGCAAACAGCTTGAAATGAAACATGTGAGGATTATTCTTACGCGTATCGAGACTCCGGTAAAATCACACACGAACAGAAGATGAAAAGGAAAAACCCCGCAGTATCTAGAGATAGTTTGACAAAAGTTGGAATTTGCACCGCACCGCACCCCCCCTCTCCAGTTTGTTAATCCACACTTGTACATTTCAATTTGTAATTAAAATAGCATTTCAACGGTCGGATCTTTTAAAAATGATTTTTTTTTTTCTGGTTAAGCAAATGCCCAACAATTCAAGTCTACCACTTTCTTTTGTTTTTTTCCAAGCTTGCACACACACGTCATGGTAATTACTATGACAAAGGGCCACCATGAACTTAATGAGTTATTGATTGTTTACTCCCAGAGATAATCTGCTCTAACATTGTGTAAGATCAGTATTAAAACACAAGAAGTCTTATTTAAATAGACGAGGCCAGCGCGGCTCCTTGTTTGTCTTTGGGTCGAGGTGAGCCGCATTATTTCTGTCTGTGGTATCACAATGTTTTTCATACTTTGATGTTTTCTCACTTAAAAAAATTCAATCTGCTACTCTGGGGTGCACGAGCTGCTATGTAACCGGTCTCCATCAAGGCTTCTGCCAGCAAGCGGACTAATAAATTAAAGCAGCTAAATAAACAAACATTAAAACAGAACTGAAAAACAAACAGAATAAAAAGCATGAACTAAATCAAAATCCCTAATTGGGGAGGGGGGGGGGGGGAATACACTGACGCGGGGAACAAAAATGAAACGACAAACATCATAGTCCATGAGTGAGGCTGCATAAATACAAAACCAGGGAGGAGCAGAGGTTCTCTTTCAGAGCTGGTGGAGCACTGATAGCGGTGAGTGGGCATCTTCTCTACTGAGTCATAACAGGTGGTTATCTCAATAGGGCGGGAACAGTCAAGTACAGCCGCAATTGGCCGTGAAGGGTTTCTCAACCTGGAAACCCAGGGAAGGCTGCATTCAAAGAGAGGGATTCTTCTCAAGTCCTTTTCTTTTTTTTTTAAATTTCCCTCCATCATCATCTTCTTCTTTCCCAGCGTGTCGGTTGTATGTCTGAGTGGTGGCGCCCCTCCCTGTTCTCTTTTGTGTGTCTCTGCTTCACTACTGCGGCGGCGTCTCTCCAACCATCTCGATGCCGTGCTGCTGGAGTTGCGCTCGCAGCAAAGCGTTCTCATTCTTCAGCTCCTCAATCTGAAGAACAAAGAAGGAGAAGAAAAAAAAATCTCATTATCACCGTCTTCATCTCCGTGACAGCTAAATATAGCTCCAAGTTTACAGACCAAACTTTTTTTTCCTGTTTGAAGACAGAGAGGGCTGGCTGTGTGTAATGCACACACGCACACGCACACACACACACACACACACACAGGAACTATTCAATCCCTGGGATTATGGAGTAGTGTGTGTGCAGGCCTTTTCAAAGACACCCCTGTCCACAACCAACTGGATTATCAAATCTTGAGGTATGTCATCTCTGCTACATTTCTCTTGGGTGACTCCCGGATTTCACAATACTTTTGAGCGCATTAGCATGCAGTTAGTTCTCACACAACCCCTGTGTATATTATTCCCACAGTCTCTCAAAGCGCTGATTTCAGGTAACATTATATAAGTGCAAACTCTTCTGATCCCTTTTTGTCAGGCTGTGATGATCAGCTACAGAGGCTGAAGTCTCAGGGGGGGGTTTGTCTTGAAGAAATGAAGATGTATACGGGAAGCTAGGTGGATTTCATGCCTCTGCGGCTCGAGTGAGAGGATGTTGCAATGCACTCCGAAGCAAACTCATCTGTTCAATGCAGGGGCAATCTTCACAGGCACACATGCAGCCCCGCTGTGGCCGCCTTATTACTTATGACTCTTATTTATCCGCAACACCCGACCACCTCAAAAGGAAGATTTTCACATTATCATTCATAGACCTTCTTTACCCATTATTGAATTCCTGGAAACTTCACGTGGTGCCAATATTTGTATTTAACTGATACTCCTACCTGCTGCCTGCACAACTCATTGTCCACTTGTATCCTGTCCACTTCCTTCACACTCTCCTGCAGTCGCTGGTTGCTTTGCCTCAAGTCGCGAATGTAGTCACAGGCTTTCGACAGGATGCCCCCTTTGCTCTATGGAGGACAGAGACGAAGGGTGACCACATTAAAAACAGAAACGGCAGAGAAAGGTCGGCAGCGGTGCAGAAGAGAAGGGAGACTGCCTACTGCTCCGGTCTTGGTGCTGTCAATATTGCAGTCCGGGATGATCTTGGAAAGCGTGACAATCCAGTTGTTGATCTTGTCTCTTCTCCGCCTTTCAACTGATGGAATGTTAAATAGAAAACAGATTAAAATATGAAATATACAAAAATACAACCAGCAATTCTCCCATTTATTTGTGTTGGATTGGGAGAGCAGAGGTAGTTTGGGTTTTAATTTCTTACATTTGGTCATTTCAGCTGACGCCCTAAAGGTATGAGATACTGCCTGACTTTGACAGCTTAACAGCACCCTCTAGTGGCCAGTCCACAAACATACGTTATCTATTCCTAATAGAATATTTAGACAGGGCTTGGTGATTTTCTTTCAACAAAAAAAATGCTCCATTTAGGCGCCGCACTGCATTGTGTTACACTGATGAAATCAAAAGCCACAATCACAGCCAATTACCCACCTTCATTGTGCTGCGCTCTTCTCCTTTCATCTCTCGGTGTTCGCGGTCCGTCCATTTTCCTGCAGACAGAGAGGAAATAAAACACTTTTCACACGCTACGGTATCTCCCATCTCTGGCTGCCCTACAATCAGGCACAAGTCCAATCCAATCCCCCAAATTCGCCTAATCCTGTGCCTATTGAAAACTATTCTTCACTCTTATCTTTAAATTCAAGCCTATTGTAATCACAGCTCCTGCCACTACCAGTGTGCTATTTAAAAAAAAGGAGCCTCTGTGCCTCTGAAGTCGTGCAGTAGAAATACTGAGAGACGCACAGCCTCATATGAGGCCACATATGCAGCCCCGATGTCCTGAAGCTGGGCTGCTTTGACTGCAATAGTGAGACCCATCCAACCATCCTATTCTTAATGCTGCCCTCTTCCCAGGTGTGGCCTGAAGGGAGCTCTCCGCTTTATTATGCTGTAAAATTACACTGAACCCCCCCCCCCCCCCCCCACACAGATGCCGTCTATTGGAGTCTGGGCTTATGGCTAATGACACAAACGTCTCTTGTCCGTGTCCTCCCTCAGGTATTCTGTTAATTAAGTCCCTGAGACGTGACGGGGAGACTTATCCATCCACCCACCACAGCAGGAACAGGCCAATAACACACTCGCATGTAATCATATGTCAATTAATACTTCACTCAATCTATTTATAATGAATCAACAAGCATGCACAAAAGAACAGAAAATGATGTCTCTGTTGGGAAACTATTGTTTATTGGCTGCATTTCTGCTTCCTCTAAAGTTCTAATGTCCCGTACGGTCACACTTGTTCCTCGTCTGTCCCTCTACGACACTTCTTTATTCTACAGCAGCGAGTTTGTGACCCATCAACACAACTCGACTGCCGATATCTCTGTTTGAGATAGTCAGCCAAGCCAAACTGCAGTCTCTCTTGTATCTCAACGCATCTTAATGGGATTTCAGCTGTATAATGGATTCAGTCCAACAGTACTCTTAGGCAGAGTGTTAAAAAAAAAAATCAAAAAAATGTGGACGACTGTGTATGAATAACTAAATGTACGGGCCTAGAGGAACGTCTTTCCCTCCCCCCCACTCTTTCACAAGTCATAGAGGCACACCTCATCCGAGCGCTCCTGAGAATTATTGTTGCCGGAGAAATCCAGAAAAATGAGCAGTGCAGAATATCCCGCTGCCGGAGTGCTTTATCCACATCATTTAAAGCAAGGATGCGGACGAGGACTACATTTGTGTCGTCTTGAATTGATCCTCGAAAGGGAAATGAAATGGTTACTCCTTCTGCCCTCCCATCTCCCCAGGCTGCAGTGTTAAATGTACATTGAGATACAAGTGACTGCAGCTTGGGCTTGACATTCTCTCCATGTGTGTATGTGATTAAAGGTGAGCCTTAGTGACCAAACAATTATATAGAAGAGATATGATGAAACTGACAAAACACATCATTTGTCCCCGTGCTGCTGGAGCTGTTACTACTACTGTAACTTACTGATCGAGTGCTGAGGGAACGCGTCTTCAGACCCAGAAATGAGCATTTGGATACTTCTGGTTCCTTTTGTCTCAAAGTCGATTGTTTTTTGGTTAGATGGCTGAAATAAAGTCTTTGGTCAACACCAGCTTCAATATAACATATGTCTGTAGATACCCCTCTTGTGCATTATGAAGCTTTTACGTGTCTAAAGGCTAAATGAGACAATACGTTGTGTGTACTCAAGCTCATGTGACCGTGGTGTAGATCGATTATAGTCTACCGTTAGCTCGTCACTTATAACGTTTGCATTCACACTCAAAAATCCTAAAAGTGCTGTGGATTGTTGAGGATTATCTTGTTGAACAAAACATGTAAACATCATAGAGTGTATTTTCTGCAATAATCCAAAAAAAGGAATGGGGAAAGATCCTTTGGCATTTTGCCGAGGGAACCGGTGTGAAGCTCACTTCCGGATTTGGGTCCTAAAAGACGTCGTCCCTGCAGCACTCTATTCAAAACTAGGCTGAATAACTCAAACAACTACAACAGGGGACACTTTGAAAATGATACTAAAATAAAACAAGCCATTTGTTTCCAGATGGAGAACAACGACCTGATTTTAAGTCCTAATGGAGAAACAAGTTCGCCACGAGCACGACTAACAACAGTGGATCGGGGTCAGCAAGAAACATCTGGGTCTCACACATGAAGAGCAGCGAGAACCACCGGGGACTTATGGGAGGGCAGAGGTCTGTGTGCTTCTTCTCGCTTCTAATTTGATTGGTTCATTTGCAGTAAAAAGAAAAGAAAGAGAAGAGTAAGAGAAATGTGGAAGCTGTCCTCACCAGTTTAAACCTTCATGCTGCAGCAGCTCGTTTTCATCTCTGCGAACAGCAGATAGGGTGGGAAATGTTCATTTTACTCACATGTCAACGATAATGTCACTGTTCATTAGTTTACACCTAAATATAACTCTGGGGCGTGTGTCACAAGTCATACATTATTCATGAATGAGGAAATAAATGGAAACAAACATATTGCAGATAGGCATTTGCGAGAGATGAAAAAACATTTTCACTTTGTATTTCAACACATGGCGACGCAGACGCGCACCGCGGCGAAGCTCGTTCGTTACTCTCGACTGGAGAGAGCGGTCGGTTGTGCGCTGTGAATATCAAGCGACATCAAAGGCGACAGAGAGCGGCTGCCAAATTTAAGGCGGATCTCCCAACTCCCCGTAATGCGGCCCACAACAGAAGGAGCCGGAATCTTAAGTCCCTTGAAAATCACAGAAGCAGTCGACGTCCTCGCTGTCGAACCATACACTGTTCTATCCCCCAAAACTGACTAAAAATAAATGAAAGGCAGAGACGGTTAAAAGTGCCTGTCTTCTGTTCAATAAAACGATCAGAAAGAGGAGCAAAACAGGAGCTTATCTGCTTAATTGAACAACCAGAGTGAATGTGTTCGATCACTGGTCGGTGATCTAGCTCAATAACTATAAAGCAGGTCCACGTGTTAACGGTTAAGTAGAAGGAGGTGGAGGAATATTCACTTAGGTCAGTGCTAACTCTATTTGACTGAGGGTCATGTGTTCAATTTGGGTGACCATATGAGCTTTGGCTTTTACCAAATCAGGAAGAAAACACACACAGTTCCAGGACCTTAAAGAAACGTGCATTCCTCAGCACTGTGACTCTTGTCAATCGAACCCTGAATCTGAAATGAAGCTTGTTAGAATTAGTATCCGTGGTCGACCAGAACAGGGCTGGTATCATGCAAATGAAACGACCGCTCACTTTGTCTTTGCTCACGAGAGCCTGCTGATTATCTTAATAACAGCAATCACCAGCATGTGGCTAACAGTTGGAGAGAGTCAGAGTCTTTTGATGCATGATTATAATGATGCATGTTGTGAATTGTAGAGATAAACATCAGAAGAAGATATTGGGAAAAGGGAGAAAAGCAACAAACTACAGTATCATTTCATGTCGCATGAACTGAGCCTCGCGGTAGTTTAAATAGGCGTGGAAGTTGATTTATAGTATGTACATGTATCATACAATAATTGAGCAAACTAATTGACAGCTCGGCGGTCCATATAAACAGGATTTAGTGCTCATTCTCTCTGCTAAAGACCAAATCCTTCCACTTCCCCAGCCTTCTCCTGCATTAGCATTTAGATTCCTGGGAATTTAGCGTGCGTGTTCACTCAATATACGTTGATGTTGATTTAAGGGTTGTATATCTGAGGCTTTGCCAGACGGGCTTCCCTGCACTGAAAGAAGTCTCTGTCAAGCTCGTGGGGATTTGTGCTGAAGCGTCACAAACTCAAAATGCGTGCCGTTCTTGCAGTAAATGGTTAAAACCAGAACAAAATGTCACATCGAAAATCATATCCAATGTAATGGCTGTGAATGGCTCTGAACGCGAGACATTAAAAAGCAATTTGTCCCATTTTTTGTGTTCCCCTTCGAGCAATTCACAACTTGTCAGCTACAACCACCAAATGGCCTATTTCAAGTGGCATTTCCATTGAAGGTAACAACAGTGTTTTACAAGAACTGACCAGCGGTTAGTTTGTTTTCAGACATAGCTGCGTCTCACACTGCAATATCAATGCTGTCTCCTTCTCCCAGACAGCGACAGACAGAGTCGATACTCACGCAGGGTAAGGCTGTGTGCGAGGAGCGATGGTTCGTTGTGCGCCCGTCTGAATGACATCAGGGGGGGTCATCATCACATAAAACTGACCTGTGGAGGGCAGAGCAGTCATCGGTTAGCAAATGCGGAGAGAAACAAAAGGGCAACGCGGCACAAAAGGCCGACTGCTGTTGCTCCAATGAATCATCTCACGACAAATAAAGAGTGTGAGGGTCGAATTAACGATGCAATTCGCCCCCGGAGTGGCTTGATAAGCTCAAACATTACTGGAAAAACGTTATCTGTGCTTCTTTACGTTTTGGAGTAATTCATTATCACGCTGCTCTCTGTGTCGGGTCTGACCTCCTCCAGCTACGCTGGTTAATGAAAGTGCAATAAAAGCCAAAACTTTATCAACACACCTGTTCAACAAACGTAAAGATGTAGAAAAGTGATATTTCAATCTGCACCAGGACACTTTGATGCCGTAAAAAGGTCAAGCACTTCCCACCCCTGAACCTAGTCTTGCCAGGATGTGGTTCATTGCCAGAGCTCCATGCACTACCCTCCACTACCCCTCACCTCATAGGAGATGGCACTACCTAACCCACTACAGTGCAGGCTCGCAGAAAAGAGAGACAGCTGCCCACTTCCTCCTACAAGGCCCTGGCTCCCGTCATTACCCACAGCAAGGGAACCTCATGGTCTTCTTCCCTTTCTGTGGCATCATCAGGCAGAGCTGGTTTTGTGGTTTCATGCTGCAGGCACTAATGAGTGCATCGTAAAAGTTATAATTGAGGTGTGTCATCTGCTAAATGGCCTTAAGTAAGTACAACGTCTGATGAACGATTAAATCAAGAAAATAATCTGCAAATTAATCGATAATGAAAATAATTGTAAGTTACAGCCCTTGACTTGTAGGAATAACTCAAATACAACATCAAATCAGACTGGATTACACCTGGGTCTCTAGAAGCAGGTACAGGTCTTGTTTGGGTCTCGGTTTTTATGCTGGTGCAGAGGACTAGTCTGGGCCAACAGTGCGGTAGAACACCAGCAGAAACACAGGGTTATTAATTACACGGCCCTCTCATAAACACTGTGTAGGCGACGGTGTGCCAGAACAAGCAGATGCCGGTTGTGTATAACATGCTGCTCTCCAGGTCGACTAAGCCCTGACCACCCTCATTGACAGTCCACCAGCCTCTGCTGGATCACCACCATGAAACCGCAAGGACGCTTAAAACAGCCAGACGACATACTGCAGTAAAGAGGAAGAGAAGCAGAGTGGGTGGACATGTGCCACGGGGCACACAGTAAACATGATCAGCGTAACTAACTTCATCTGGGCCTCTGATAATATCGTATTGTTTCAGTATTCAGCAAAAGGAAACATCATTTATAATCTAAAGTACTTTGTGGGGTCCTACTTTTTGTGGGGATATTGGTTCATCCAGAACTACTTGTTCTCTCATTTTGGAACTCAGTGCACTGCTGTTTGCTTTGGGGCTAATTTAGCCGTTATTTTCAGTGACACTGTGGTGAGCTTCAACCCAAATTAAGTGTGAGAACCGACTCACCCCCCGCCTGTGTGAGTGTGGGGTCCGCGGCGGCCTGCACAGACACCGTCCCGTCGCTCACCGCGGTTGCGGGGAAGTAAGCGAAGCGCGTCTCCCCTCCCACCGTCTCTCCCGCTGGGCTTCCTCCATTACTGAAAGGGTTTTGGATCACAGCCTGTGACAGATGAGAGGGAGACAGAGGGGGAGGCTTCAGCAAGTAGCAATGGAGCGGTCACAGCAGGTAAAACGCACACCTCAGTCTCTGTCAGACTCAATATTGGCATCCCCGTCTAGACCCCCCCCCCCCCCGAGCAAGACACAGTGCAGTTTGACAGCTGGGAAGAAAAAAAAGAAGAAAAAAAATAAATAAAAAAAGACGGAGCAGGGATCTTGTTAGCGGAGATCAGCAAGGTCAGTGAAGCCATCGTAGTATTGCAAATGAAAACAAATTTGATCTGCTCTTGCAAGGATACTTGTATGTTTTTAACCAAAAACATGTTCTGAACATTGCCATGGTGCCTTGCAACATCATTTTTAATCTCCACGAGTAGCTCTGTGTCGGGCCCACGTCATGCTCACACACATGCTTCACTATTTATACTGCTTTGTACAATGGTACGTCTCATTCATGTGTTTTTAATGGTGTTTGGACAACACTGAGTTTTATGGCGTGTCTACAGAGACGATACTTGCTGGCAGGATAAATTCATTGTTGGTTTTAATATTTAATCAGGAAGACTGTTGAAATGATAAAAGCTGAGATTTTGTCAGCCTTATCCTTTAAAGGCTGTCGCATTACTTGAAGACTACAAGCCTGCAGTGAGTCTTTAAAAGCGGTCCGTATCCCCGGGTGGGTTCTCTTTGATCAATAACAAGAGTGGGAGACTTTGGTACCTGAGCCACAGCCTGAGGAGCCCCAGCGAAGGCGGCTGTAGAGACGACACTCACTGCTCCTCCCCCATCATCTCGCCCTTCAAGCTGCTGGTCAGTCACCTGAACAACACGGTACGTCACCTGCAAGGTGGAGAGAGGAACAATAGACAATGCGAGGAGAACATAACCAGAGGAACCGGTTGATTATTCATGTGGTTAACTACAGTCCCTATGACAGGCATACTGTGTCCAAATCAAAACCTTACCTGACTTGTAGATTTGTTTAGCATGTCTATTGCTTCAGTTCAGTATTTAAAACTATAGTGCTTATTCCAGTAGTGCATTGATCTCACTTCAGGAACAATCTGAAGCATGGGCATATTGTATCTCTCTCGATTTGCTTATGCTTCAGAATGTGGCTGATTCAATTTTCACGGAAATTAGCTTGTTTGTTCCAAGAATCCGTATTTGTAACCCTCCATCATGTGACTCTCCTCCTAACTGACATGTGACAGCGTTCCCATGCCAATCCCACACCAGGCTGCAATCACATGATCGCTCACGCCAGCCTGATTTACGCCAAATGAGCCACATGGATGCCTGACTTAATTCACTCGTCATCATCATCTTGTTCCCAATAATCATCATGTTCCCAATAATCATCCCAATAAGGATAAACCAACTACGAAATCCTGCATTTACTTTTTCCAATAAATTTTTTTTGCACCACCGTCCCATTGTCAATCACTGTCCACCCCTGGAGTGAATACCCCATTAGTGGATGACAAGGAGACGCTCTTGGTCACCAGCCAATCATGAGACTAGAAAAGGAAAACCCACACACTCATACCTTCGGGCAATTTAGAGCCTGCTATCCTCCTGACTTGTGTTTGGAATAGAGGACGGAGCCACAACATCCGGAAGAAAACACATGACAACATGACAACATGACAACACATGACAACATGGGTTCGTGAGACGAACCCATGTTTATCTCCCTGTGAGGTGGCGGCGCTCGGATCAACGCTCAGCATGACAGACCATGAATTACAAAGCGTGCATGCAGTACATGTGGAGTAAAGTTGTGTTTACAGACAGTCATATTATCTACCTCTGACACGTCGATCTATTCATGCAACCAAATCCATTCAACCCCATTCATCAATACGTAATGTGAAGCGCTGTCAGTTGCTAAGTATGTCTCTGCTGAGGTTTATTCCTCCTCACATCTAAAGTGATTCTCAACTCTGTTTTCTGTTGTGAGTGCTGAACCCTAAACTCTCGACTTGAGGTACCTTACTTGAATATTGATGCGGGCGATGAATTGATTTTATACATTTTTTTTTTTATTAATCTTTTATTTTTCACTTCAACTTGGACAATTACCTGCCATTAAAACTGCAGTTTGGAGGCAAATATTGTACTTTTTACTCCACTATATATATATTTGACAGTTTTAGTTAGTAGTCACTTTGCAGATTTAGGTTATTAATACAAAAATATAAATCAACAAAAAATTATGTACAATTTAAGCTACCCAGTAGTATAAAAAGTGGTAAACATTAGCTCCATCTTTACCTGTTGCAACATCAGTGATGCTTACACATTAATGCATCACTAATTATGGAAACGCAGTATAATATATTTCATTTTATTGTTTATTTTAGCAGGGACAGCGCACAATTAAAACTAATTGCACCAGAGTTAGCTAAAAGCTGATTTGCATCTGTTGTCCCTGGACTTGTAGACACAGAAAAAACCCACATAAAACAACAATGTAGCATATACAATTCTGCATAATGAGTATATTTTGATGCTTTTGTAATTTTACTTGAGTAAGGTTTTGCATACAGTACATTTACAGAGTATTTTTTTCACTCTGGCATTGCTACTACATGCACTGGGGCACTTGATGTCTTTTCTGACATTGGCAATAAGAAACAACAAGTCCCACAACTCCATCCATTAGTCACTCACCTGACCACCCTCAGTTCGGAACTGGTATTGTATGTTGTGGTCACCAAATGCTGCAGCCTGCTGAACACTGGCTATGGTGACAGCTGTCTGCTCTTCTCCCGTTCCGTCTGAGGACAGTAAAAGTGAGATGTGAGGACAGAAGAGATGGAAAACTAATAAAGAAGGCTAACAAGCCCCGAGTTGCAGAATATAATACGCACAGCTGCATGATCAACAGAATAGGCAATGCATGCTATACTTTATGACACACACCTTATGTAGCAGATAGAGCAGTTTATCATCCGTTATCTTCTTTGGGCTATTGTACAAAATATATATACATCACTGCTGTGCAGGTTTCCAGATGTTGTAACTGACAGCTTGGTGGATAAATTCTTACCTTCAGATGTCTGGACAACCTCTTCTTCTTGCTTTTCTTGGCTGCAAACCCAGATAACAATTAAGTTTAACGCAACCAGTAACGTATCCGTGATTATTCTGGATAAAGATAAATATGATTACTGATCCTCAACGTTGCTTTAGCTGATAACAAATGTGTGAAAGGCGCCAGTCGAAATTGTAAAACACAACACAGCTAAAGTTGCTGTACTCGGCTTATAACACAGTTGTTTGTGTTAAAATACCTAGGTTAAGCTAATTTAGCTATTGTGTTATTAGCTAATCATGATCATGTTTTCCACAACTGTACATGGGTATTATGGGACACAACTAGTCAGCTATCCAGCTAGCAAAGTCTTCCACTTCTCTTTCTAATTCAACTGCTGTCTTTAGATTGAATTCGTTTTGCAACAGTTCTTTAGGTTAGGCCTTAGCTAGCGTCCTAAACTAGCTATCCGAAATAGCATGTTGTAGCTAGCTTGTCCCAGTTAGCCATTTTTTTATCCGACTCTCGGTTACCTTGCGCTGTCCAGACTCTGTTCAAGCATATCCATCAGGGTTAGAGTAAAAAGTGATATTCGGTGTCACAGACGGAGATGGAAGTGCTGATCACGGGAACAAACACTCGGGTCATGTGAGAGAGAGACAGCCCAGGACACGTGAGGTATGGCTCGGTGTCGGAGTCAAAATGGAGGCCGCCGCTGCTGCTGCTGCTGCTGCTGCTGCTGCCGTTGGGTGACCCGCGCTGACTCCAGAAGATTTTCCCTCCCACACGGTTAACACGTTCAAAACAACGGTTTATAACCTATAATAATATACCGAAACAATACCAGGGGAATCAGTATCTGTTGGTAAACATGAGAGAAAGTGGGAAAGACTAAAACAGTCGAATAAAATTGAAAAAAGTATAACTTAATCAGCAATTAGTGTCCTGAGAGTAATGTTAACAAATGTCACAAAAGTATCTTCAAAGGATACAATATATGGAAGCAAAAAAAAAAGATAAAAAGTCATAATTATGAGATAGAAAGTCGAAATTATGAGATACTTAAACACAACAGTCATAGAAGCAGCTCTTTGGCAGTTACCCTATACATTTGACATAGAAATGGATTGTGAGTACATTGAAGACTACTTTAAATGTGGCTTTACAACAGATGAAATACTTCAATTGCTTGCTGTTTCACATGGGATTGTACTCAGCAAACGCACCCTTGAAAGGATTTCAAGCAAGAAGTAGCTCTGGTGTAGAAAGAATACAACTGAGGTGGCAACCTTCATTGAACAGCAACTGGAAACATCTGGTCATGGTTACAGGTAGATGCAGCAAAAGTGTTGGTGCATTTTTTTTATTGCTGCGGATATGGGCTTCCATACATACTACTCTGACCCCGAATTCAAAATTCATATGAAACGTTTATAGGCTATGACACATACACATTATTATTGATCCCCAGAGAATGAAGGCTGTCCTTGCAATTTTCTTACATTCAGCTCATTTTAATATTTGTTTTAGTAACTTTGATTCTCATTTCAGTTTAATTGTACCAGTCTTTATGGACACAATTTGGTAATCTCTGCCAAACGAATGAGAAAAATAATAAGGAACCTTATTTAATAATGAATTATCTCAAAATAATGAGTAAATATTTTTGAAATAATACAATCTAATAGATAATGACTTATTTATCTAGAAATTACTTGTAAGCTCAAAATAAATTATTAGTGGCCTGGTAGGCCCGAGTTAAAATATTGAGAAGGTTTCTCATTATTTTGAAATACTAGGCCTAAGTTATTATTTTGAGAAAGTTTCTCATTACAATGCAGGATCTTTTTTTATTTATTACAATGGCGGAAACTTTCGCCCTAGATTTTCTATCACTTTGAAGTTTACATTTACTTGGTTGTCTAAGGGATTTTGACTTTACTTTACCAAGGTTAACAACAAACATTCACGTCACCCACATCAGTTTATTAGTACACCTAGTTAATACTAATACAGTCCAATACAAACTGTCAGTTCCCCGTGTGAAACCAGATGTCAACGTTGATTTATTTCTCATGCAACTTATTTCAGTACTTATTTTAACCCAAACAACGATCTTTTCTTAAATCTAACCAAGTGGTCGCAGCGCTTGGTCATGGACGTCTTTATAATATTTGGTCCGACCTATATGTGTCAGTGAGGGACATGATATTGCTGTAATTTGAGATTAATGTTGCTCCCTTTCCCTAATTTGAAATTATATTATAGTGGAAGAAAAGTGGAATGGCTTTCTTTGAAACCATACAAAGGCAAGATAGCATATACATTAGGCAAAGTCAAATTGTATGTAATTAATAAGGTAATTCATATTTAATAACTATGTGGGCAATTAATAATTTGCCACATAGCCCAGTAATAAAATGTATACTATGACATTTTTTTCTTCTCAACTTTGCTATTAGAAGACCCTTGTCGGAAAATCCTAAAATCTGAAATTTGGCATTAGAAGACACTTTTCTAAAAATCCTAAAATCAGAAATATGTTATCAAGTCACGCTTATGTATAACTTGCAATGTATCATGTTAACTCACTCTATCGTTTGCCGTGAACTTTGTCACACATAAAGCAGAACGTTTCTTCCTCGGCTCTTGTTTACGACACAGATATGAGGAGCACCACATTATTCACAGGTGATTTGTCGTTATTCATATAGTTTGAGCTATTTAAACCATCAGACAATTGACAGTGGGCATTAAATGGATTTAACACATTTTCCCGAAACTCTTAAATAAGTATTAGTTGTCATTAACTCACTAAAACCACGACACCGACTGACTTTTTTATTTTTTTTATTGAATTTATCAACGGCTTCAAAGTGCTTCTTGGCCAATCAGTATAGAGAGCGTTCACTGTGGTCTGCTCTCATTGGCTGGAACGGGAGGCGGTCTTCTCAACTTCCTCAGCTGGAGTCACCCTAAAATAAGTCCGACCTCTCCTCCTTGGGTGAAGGTTCACTGTGGTGACACTTCTGTCTGGTTAGCTGTCTACTGTACCGCGTAGTTAAACGTTTCAGCCACAATGTCTGGCCGTGTCCTCGTTGGAGTTAAGCGTGTCATTGACTACGCAGTTAAGGTAATTATCCTTTCACCGTTCCAACGGGCGTATTCACCTTCTCAAGTACATTTGTCCTGTACTCACTCACTTGACTTTCTAGGTTCTGCTAGCTAACGTTAGCCTGCTGGCTGTGATTCAACAGCTAAGGAGCACAACTTACTGTTCACGTATTTGATAGATAAACCAGCTAAACTGATATGGTCACCTAACAGGATGCAGTATGGTGAATAATTTAGATTATTGTTAGCAATGCTGCAATGTGAGACTTGCTAGTTTCCATAACAGTTGATGTTTTCAAGTTATGTAACTTAGCTAATGTCTGTCTGTCTGATTATATGGAGGACATGTACATTTTTCAGCTTTTCCTCCATCTTAAATGAGTCAGTACGACAACGGTGCATGGTGCAGTCAAACAATTAATGTGATTTCAATATTCTTTAGCGAGGTTACAGTCTCCTATGTACACCCACAATCAATATTTGCAGCTGTTTCATGTAACAGCAAGAACAGTCCTGCTCCAGCTGCTCTCAGCAGGACACACACTTTCTTCTGCATCAGGCAGATGATCATAATATGAGTCAGCAAAAGTACCTTTTGTTTAGATTTTGTGTGTTTTGGGAGAATCTAAATTTGCCCTTGTCATGTATGCTGTAAGGCCTATGTAAGATCGAGTCCTCTAAAACATATAATTATTTATGATGTTATTCATATTCATCATCATGTTTATATACGTGATACAGGTACGGTATATGGCCAAAAAATATGGCCACCCCTGCCCACATACCCCTGTGTTCCTACCTCTGTGGCTGTTTCTTCGGGGGGTTTTGGCTCGATCCTTCACTTTTGTTTCAGGGAGATCTTAAAGCTCCAGCATGCAATGCCAATAGACGAACAATATACAAACCGTATGCATTCCAACTTTGTGGCATCAGTTTGGGGAAAACCATCTTCTTCTGTTCCAACATGACAGCGCCTTCCTACTCAAAAGCTAGTTCCTAAAATACATTTTGTTTTATCTCTTTGGTTTGGAAGAACTTATTCGGCCCGGCTCAGAGCCCTGACCTCAAACACATCAGATGCCTTTGGCATGAATTGGTATGTGAGCTGTGAGCTAAACCTTATCGCTAGACCTCACTAATGCTCTTGCTCTTCTACAGCACATCAATACAATAGGTTTTAGAATTAAATATCCAGACCCTTTTTTTTTTTACAGATTATATGTTTAATATGCTCAGAAGTTCTTCGTTATCATTTTCCAATAGTGAAGCAATGCAAAACAATAACAACAAGAGATGAGAGTATATCCAAAAGGATAGATAGATAGATAGATACTTTGTTCATCCCCAAGGGGAAATTTAGCCAGCTACAGGGCTCCAGTTTAAACCTGCATCACTACATGTCTTGTCTTCTCACCTCTAGACATTGTGCTGGCTCTCTCTCTCTCTCTCGCTCTCTCTGTGTTTGGTAGTTGGCCCTAGAATCCAGGCTACCTGGATTGTTTGTCATCTGCCGCCCCCGTAGTGACTCTGTCCTCTGGTCTTCCTCCTCCTCAGATTCGTGTGAAGCCAGACAACAGCGGCGTGGTGACGGATGGCGTTAAGCACTCGATGAACCCCTTCTGTGAGATCGCTGTGGAGGAGGCGGTCAAGCTGAAGGAGAAGAAGTTTATTAAGGAGGTTGTGGCTGTCAGCTGCGGCCCACAGCAAGCGCAGGTGGGTGAGGTTGGGCCAGACTCTGTACCTAAAATGGCCTTTTAGCAGAATCATGCTGTAATAAAGTGCTGATTGTCTGCTTATCATTGTTATTTATGAATTGCCTTCTTTTTTTACATGTCCTACTTTGCGTGACGCTGCCTTACTCCTCTACTCTCTGTTTATTCTGTTCAGCTTTTCATGTTTTGCTATCTTTTGTTCTTATTTTATATGTTGTGCATTTTATTTGTAGTTTTTAATGACCACCTCAAACATCAGGCCTAGGGAGAACAGTTGAAAATGAGCCGTTTGGGTAACACTGGCATGTTCACAGTGATGTTGATCAATGTGTATTGTTCGTGAGAATAAATGAATACATAGAACTTAGAAATTATATATATCTCTACTTGAAAATCTATTCCAGTGCAATTGGATAGAAAGCATTTTGCTTATTAAATTTGTCATTTTCCTGTGTTGCAGATGACTTAAAAATAAGTTCATAATAATTGTCATTTGTTTGTACATATCACCAAACCAGAGTGCAGGCTTAGTCTATATTTACTTATATTACAATTTGTTTTATTTAAATAAATTGTTGGAATGTACACTGTAATGTATATAAACGGAGAATAGTTGCAACACCCTGTGGCATTTAAATAGCTTTTCAGGTCCAGAATGTTGAATTATTCAGACTGTAATTAATCAGGGCAAACTTCAGAAGCAAGCCAACATGAAAAAGAAGTTTTATCAGCTATGTATTAAAAATTTAGTTATTATATTTATTAATATGGAGATAAATGTCATATACATTTGAGTCACTACCATATTGTGGTAATACAATTTAAGTTGGGGAGCAGCAGCTCCCAGTTCTTCTTCTTGACTCTCAAAAGAAGTTCCTTTGACGAGTATTTCTCCCTCCCTTAGGAGACCATCCGTACCGCCCTTGCCATGGGAGCGGATCGTGGCATTCACGTGGAAGTGACCGGGAAAGACTACGAAACGATGGGACCCCTGCAGGTCTCCAAGATCATGGCTGCTTTGGCCAAGAAGGAGGATGCTCAACTCATCATCCTCGGCAAACAGGTTGAAATCGGGATTCATTTCACTTTTAAATCAGATCGCACTTCCTGCTGTCTGAAATGAATGTCACTTTTGGGTTCTCCTCAACAACAACAAATTCTTAGTCAACAGACACAATTTGTGTCAACTAATTGATTACTTGATTTAATTGACAGATCTGTAAAACACAAAACATCCCTCACAAGCACCACTTTGTTTACCAGAGATGTTCTGAAAAGTGTCTTGGAAATAAATCAGTCGACTTGGCTTAAAAGACGAATAGTTGACTAATCGACTAATATGTATTACTTTTCATATGCACATACGTTCACTACATTCATGTTTACATTCAGCTTATTTATTTTCAATACTTCTTGCCATAAATTCACATTACTTTATTTTATATTTTATTCATGTTTATATATTGTCCCTATATTTAAACTTGCACTATTTATGTCTTCGATTCTCATTTTGAAATGTATTTGCATGATTTAAAAAAACATGTAATGAGCATTGTTGCATTGTTGGAGGAAGCCTGATATCCAATGTTTACATTGCCAACAGTTGCTTTACTGTAATTGTTGAGCATATGATCATAAAGAACCTTAAACTTCAACTTGTAACCAATGACTTGTGTTGCTTCCGTAGGCCATCGATGATGACTGCAATCAGACCGGCCAGATGACCGCAGCCTTACTGGACTGGCCTCAGGTGAGTTCTATTCATTCTTAAAAGGAGTTTGCCGACCTGTCTCAAATTATGTTATGATCTGAAAATGGCCCAACTCCTACGTGATTACTGTAAATTGGATTACCCGGTTTCTATTTTTCCACTTTGTCTTAACAAGTGTCAGATATGTGACGTTGACATAACAGTGCTGATATCAGGCTGAGCCTCTGTGCTGGTTTATCAAGGTCAGCTGAGACTAGTTTGAGTCAGTCAGTGATCAGCAGAGCAGGTCAAACACAGCTCAGACGGTTGAGGTGAAGTTCCACTAGCTGACCAGTAGGTGGAGCACTTTCGTTGACTTTGTTGACATGTAATCTCACTGTGTATAGAGACAGTGTGGGGCACTGACTATAATGTAAATCCCGACACGTTAACCAGCTAACTTCAAAGTTCCAATGTTTTAAAATGTGTTGTTTACATCTGTAACCATTAAATTAAAGTGTAGTTACTGTCGAACCAATCGGAAGCAGCACATTCATTGTGTCATGAACTCAAGTAACCTCACATCATTTTTGGCTGCCATTGCAAAGTTAGCCATGTTTTGTTTGTGGATTACATCTCATGACTTTGTACCGTATGTTAATATCGCAGGGTACCTTTGCATCAGAGGTGTCATTGGAAGGAGACAAGGTGAAAGTGGTGAGAGAAATTGATGGTGGCCTGGAAACTATTAGGATCAACACACCAGCAGTGCTCACCGCAGACCTTCGACTCAACACCCCGAGATATGCCACCCTGCCTAATATCATGGTAGGTAGCAGGGGAAAATGAAATGCTGTATTCAGAAAGCCCAGTTATGTAAATCTTTACAAAATGTTTATTCCATACAGCAATCCCTTTTAATACATGTTGGATTAACGGAGCGTGTTTTAAAACAAGTAGAACAGAATCTGTACTTTAGCCTTCTCTTGTGTTTTCTTACTTTCAGAAAGCCAAGAAGAAGAAGATCGCTAAAGTGAATCCTGCAGACTTGGGGCTGGACATGACATCCCGGTTGGTGGTGGTGAGAGTGGATGAGCCCCCACAGAGACTGGCGGGAGTGAAGGTGGAGACGGTTGAGGACCTGGTGAGCAAACTGAGGGAGCAAGGGACGCTATAGAGGCTTCAGGAGCATGAGCAGGGGAGCACAGGACTTGGCAGAAGGGTGAGTGTTTACATCTTAATTATCCTATTCTGGTCTATCAAATTATTTTCCCTAATCGGCATTTTTTAAATGTCTCTTAACGTATAAAGGTATTGTTTCTTTCCTAAATTCAATGTTGAAATTCAAAGTCTGGGCCCGGATTGCCTGCGCGCGTCTCTCACCACTGACGTCACAAGAAAACAGGTGGCTGAGTCGAAATAGCAGCTGACTGTAGGAACATTGCTAACAATGTCAACAGTGCTGACGGAGCTAACCATGTTAACGAAGGTTAGGTCACACTCAACCGGAGCGACCGGGCTTCCGCGACGATATAAGCGGTAACTGCCATACGATCACCGCTCTCCTGTGAATGCCCAGCCCGGTTAGTGCGCAGTGCAGAGCGACGGCCATTAGCCAGCCAATAGTTGTTTGCTGCTATATTATTGCTCAGAATGTCGGATATATTGCTCCTTCAAAGTATATGTTTTTGGGTGGGCAAAGGGCCAAGTTTTACTTTATATTGGTTTTCTAGGAAAGTGGGCAGTAAAGTAAATCATTGCTGAACAACTGGTAAGAAAAACATTGTATACCAAAGAAATGCATTATTGATGAATCTTTTTCAATTTTCATCTTGCGTATACGTGCAGCGAGGTTACCACTTGTGAGGACTTATCTGTTTGGAATATTAATGTTACATCCTTTAGATTCACCATCTCTGAGCATCTCGTGGTGACGGAAACAAAGCTAATTAAAGAATGTAATTGCAACTCTTGTCTTGGATTACATATCTGCATTCTCTTCTCTCCTTGCAGGACTCTCTAATGAATAACTGGACTGTGTTGCGCAAGCGCACCCGGAGGACTAGCTTATGTTTCGGTCTAATCCCTCTGTTTTTGAGACTGCGACTCCTGAGGATATGCAGGGAGGTACTGAGAAACACTGTCCTGTAGCAGACGAGCCCAAAAGGATCATCTTGTCTTTTATGTGCATTTTAACTTGCATTCATCTGTATCATAGGCTATTAATCTGACTTCAGACAAGCAGTCTTTATGCAACAATTGAAACCCAGACTTCTATCACTATCATTCATGCTGCTGTTTGTTTTACACTGTACAATACCAGGACGATGCATTTCACCAACCGTTACATGACTCTGCTGTACATGTTATGTGGTGCAGTTTTTGTAAATGATGTATGTAGATAAAGACCCGAACATGTTGAGATGATAAGTGTCATGTCCGCTGGTGATTGTATAGTTTGTGTAATTGTAACCGGGTTTCAGACGGTGTCTCTCAGTATGAGCGAGGGAACATGATCGAACTTTTACCGTAAGCGCCTCAATTCTCTGTTGATTGTACAGAACATTACCATGACAATAAAGCAGCCAGTCTTTTTCATATCTCAAAACGCCTCAGAATGTTCCTTTGGTTTGAACTTGACATTGTTAACTACTCTTAATAGGCAACATATTGTGGTGGATATTCGTCAAGAGTGGTGGTGAGACCGGGGGATTTATCGGATCAAGTGTTTCACACTGGTGGTTTTATAGTTTTATGTCTGAAGCTGTGTTCTTACCGGTTAACACGCTGTATCACCTTTGGCCAGTAACATATTTCTGCGCCATGTTATGTTGAATAAAGCAGCAATACTTATAAATATCTGCTTTATTGGGTTCACCTAGCTGAACCTAATCGAGTCTAATACAAAAATCCTGCAGTAACTCCTAATTTCATGAAGGTTGGAATGTTCAGTTTTGTAGCAGTGTTGATTCAACATGTATGATCATTTTGTATTTATATTCAATATTATAATGCAGTAATCCGGTTGTAACTAATGAACTTGCACGTGAGTGTAAAAGAACATTCGCAGGTTAAGGGCTTGTTTACTGTTAGTCAAAGGTAAGGGTACCAGCACTGTGGATCCCGGCGCATAGACCGCATTATATAATAGATACTTGAATATATAATTTAAATCAACATGTGCCTTATGTAAGCTAACGGACACGCATTCAAATGAAATAATATTGGAGTTGAAACAAATATAAAATCGGCACTGTTATGTGAAATTAGATAAGGGGCGTGGCCTCGCATGCACAATCAAGGCTTTGACTCGGCACAGGTGAGCCACTCACGCGCCCTGCTGACAAGAGGACACACAGGCGGATCCAGTCACTTCTGTCCAAGACACCAAGGACATTTCATCGCTTGGGGTTTTTTTGTGCTAGGATTTTAACTTCATACTCAGCTAAAACAAAAGTTATCTCGGGTGAATTGGTGAGCAACTCTGCTGTCGGCCCTGTTTTAACAAAAATGACCTGGCCGGATGAATTTGGGAGATTAAACGCAGTTCTTCTGGCCATTTTACTCCGCTTCACTTTTCAAGGTAAGATGTGAAGTAAATACTTGCTCTGCTTGGTTTGTTCCTTGACAATTTACAGAGAAAAGCCTGTAACAAAGTAAGAAAAGGCTTTAAATTATGTTCCTGTTGCTAATATTGTTAATTTGTCTTTCTAATTCACGTTGAACCAGTAATTCTATGTATTTGTGCTTGTATAATGGACACACAGTATATGCCTTGCATGTCCACTTCCCACCATCATGTATTGAACTGTAACAAGGATTTAGAGCGCTGAGAGATGAATATTTCCTCTGTAAACGGATGATAATTATCTCTCTGACAGGTGCATACTGTCAACTGGTGGTTTCCCCTGCTGGTCCTACGCTGGTGAACGCTTTAGCTGGCCGCAATGTGACTCTGGCTGTGTCCTTCAGCGGTGCCACTGACCCGGCGGTTACCTGGTCCATGGCAAGTTTACCTGTAGTCACGTGGGCCATTAACTCCAGCGCTGCCCCTGACATAGCCGACAACAGAGAGAAGGTGCTGAGGATCGAGACGGATGGATCCCTTAGCTTTGTAAACGTGCCGCTTGAATATACCAGTAACTACACCATTGAAATGACCAAGTCTGGACTGGGAACATCCTCCACCACTTTCACTCTGAAAGTATTTGGTGAGTCTGGTTTTGTAATGGGGTTTTAAAACATTTGATAGGCCTACATACATATAGGAAAAGTTGCTGGATTTGGCAACATTTGGATCTTCAGGAGATTCAGTAGATCTCCTGTAGAGTTGTGAGTTTGAACGATGTTTGTCTGAATTGTGTCTCTGGGCTGGATGAAACTAGGAGAGAATTGTTTATAAAGCCGCTGGCTGTGTTCACAAAAGCTCCCCAATTTCCGCAGTTGAAGGTGGACTGCCCTGAAAAATCATGCAAGATCCACCTGTTGCTCCATCCCTTCACCATGTCATCCACAGATATGATCCAGGATGTGATCCTGAAGGCACAGTCTGGTTCTGCCCAGGAGGGAAGTGACCGGTTCACCCTGCAGTACAGCGTGCCGCAAGGAGTGGTCGAGCGTCAGACGTGGTTCTTCAGTGGCATGGAGATAAAATCCAACTCGCGCTACCTGGTGGAGGAAGGGAGCCTTGTGATCCTCGGTCTAAACCGAAGCGACACAGGACAGTACACGGTGTTACTGACGAACCCCTTCAGCAGTGTGACAGCTGACACAAACGTCACCGTGCTGTGTAAGATCAATTAGTAGACGTCTTTCTACACCTCCGTCTGTTTGTGACCCCTCTTCTTCTAACTCTCCTCTCCATCCTTTGTGGTGTGTTTTGTAGACGGACCAGACGAGCCCATACTTGAGGCCCGTCCAGCTCGGCCTTTCTATGTAAAAGGGGACTCTCTGAGCGTCTCCTGCCAGGCTGATGGGTTCCCACCGCCGACTGTCGAGTGGGTCTTTGGCAGTCAGACCCTTTCTGATTTACCCGAAGGAGTCTTAAATCTAACAGATGTACAGACCAGTCAAGGAGGTGTTTATACCTGCATGCTGCTCAATGGGGAGACGAGAGAAAAGAGTCAAAAGAGCATCATTATAAACGTTTATGGTGAGTTTTACCTCTTTGGTGTGCATGTGATGGGATTTGGTGTTTTGCTAGTAATTTGTTCCTGCAGGTTTCAAAGAATATTATGATTTGGTTACTTCAGGAAAGAGAAAATTCCGTTTTGAATTTACACATTGTTACATGTAGTTTGCGGTAATGTTTTATATTCAGTATAGAGCTATGGGATTACAGCCTTCTACCATATGTACACCTACTGTTTAAAGACCTTTTTGTATTAACATACTAAAATTAGGAACCACAGACCAAAACATGAATGAATGCTTGGTTCAGTTTAATAATGTCTGATTCATTTCCTCTTTGGACAGAGAGGCCGTCGGGCGACCCGACGTGCTCTGTGCAGTCGGTGAATAACGTCGACCTGCAGTACCTCTGTCGGTGGTCTTGGGGATCCCCACAGGCCCAGCTTTCTTTCCCAGCACTGAGCAACACTAGCAGTGGAGCAGGGAACCTCAGCCTGACCGTCACCGCCTCACATAACCTCGCCGGGAAAACTGTCACGTGCATGGCGGACCATCCTGTCGAACTCAATAACTGCAGTATTACTGCAGGTAAGTTTGAGATTTCTCACAGATTATCAAGCCAACAATCTGTTGCACGCATCAGTGACTTTAGTAGTCGGCCCCAAACAAGAACCTTATCTTCCTCAGGTAGTCCAAGGATGTTCCTGCCAGCTGTGAGAACCACAGTTGACTCTGATGGCAAAATAGTGGTGACCATCCACTGCGTCAGTGAGGCCTCGCCTCAGGCCGTGGTGTCATGGTACAACGGCAGCGAGGCTGTCACCAGCACGACACCGTACCAGATCAGCAGGGACACCACACAGCTCGAGATACGGGACTACAACGTCAGCAACTTTCTCCTCCAGAACTACACTTGTATCTGTCGCAACTCACTTGGCAGCCAGAGAAGGGAAATTCAGTTGAGAGGTACAGTATTGCTGTTCTTGGTTTGTTGGTTGTAACATTATTAGGGGTGGAAAATAACCAGATACTCAAGTACCAAGTATTAATTGTTGTTTAATACAGTTTTGCAGTACTTTTACTTGTATGCATCTACTACATTTCATGTGTAAAATAGTTAAGATGACCTACGGTGAGACATTAACTAGGTTAAACTACTCAACGGTATATAAACGACAGACATTTAGCCCCACATGAACCAGCTGAAATATTGAAATGCTGCTTATAAATTAATGAATCAGTAATTTGACTCTCTGAAGAGCTATTCTACAAAAAAGGGCTGAAATAAAAAAGTAAATCTGTTTGTAGATTGACAGAAAATTAATCAACTATTCTGATAATAAAAAATATTTTTTTAAATTTAAAATAACCAAAAAATTCCCTTGTTTAAATTTCTCATTTGTAAGGCATCCCTCTCTCTTTGTATTATATGATGGTATTTTATACATGTTATAACTGAGATGGGCATTCTTCACTAGTTGACGTTTTGAAGACCAAACTTTGAATCAGAAAGATCAGCTGATTAATAGAGAATGGAAATATCTGTTTGCTGCAACTCCACTTTACTACACTTACTTTGGATATTATATAATACTTGTCATGTCGAATACAAAGCCTATTTTGATGGTATTGATGATTACAGACTAGTACAGTGATTGTGTCATTTTTACATACTTTAAGGATTCTGTTGCCTTCAGCTTCTAATTTTGACTTCTAGCATTACCAGAGTAAAAGGAAACAACGGGCCTTTTCTATAGAGAGCTAAGTAAAACCTGAGATTGCTCTTTCCCTTTTAAACAAAGCTCTCCAGTCTTGGTATCCCTCCCTCCCTCTCCTGCCCTCTCTTGAGCTCCCTCCAGCTCACCATCCCTCTCTTTCCAGGACCGTCAATCTCAGATTCCAGCTTGTTCGCCAATCACAATGGAACCATCGTCACATTGACCTGGGAGGTCCCGCCCACCTCCATCATTACAGGTAAAGCAGTAATTAACTCTAAGAGGGGAGATCTTTAAACATCACACACAAACCCAACCTTCTTGTTTTGAATTTGTACGTCTCAGCAGAACTCGCCAGTGCTGAAAACAGAAACTCCACACAGAGGATAGGGGTGTAAATATTGTGCTATGTGCTAATCCTCTAGCTGAGCAGCGCTGTGTTTTGGAAAAAGAATATACTGTATGTTAAGGACAAAAGTAGTGTGTTATGTCTTATTCTCTATGTCCATAATATAAGATGTTCCTAATCAAACAGGCCTGTAAGGCGTGTAAGTGAAATCCTGCCATGTGGTAACACTATATGCTTTTGCGATTGATCAACTTTGATGCTTTAGTATCGTACAGAACTGCATGTGCTTTTGCAAAGGGTTTGACATCCAAATGAAAGGACCGCACAGCCTGAGCAGGAATCGTAATGGTACCCAAACCAGAGGCAGCTCAAACAGATTTCACACCATCCAGCAGAAACCTGGCGCCGCCAGGAGTGCCGACATCTTTAACCTCGATCCCAAGTTGAGGTACAGTTTTCGGGTCATCCCCAAAGCTCGCATGACTGAAGGACAGCCGTCTGAGGTCCAGAAAATCGGTCCAGGTATGGCAAATTCTTAGATTGTGTGGGTCTAAAGCGTTGCATTTCTTATCACATTGTCACACCTGGTGCTACGGCAGTAAAATCGCTGCTCACTGTTTGTCCTGGTCACACTAGGTGAAGGGCTGAGTGGATCTGCCATCGCCGGCCTTGCAGCTGGAATCCCCTGCGGCCTTCTCTTCCTAGTCCTGCTGGGTGGCTTCATCTACTTCTGTGTCTACTTTAACAAGAACAAAAGTAGGTGGCTGCTTAGCAAAAACATCTGAATCAAGTCTTCAAACACGGTGACATGTTTTCTTAACATTCTGTGATTAATGTGTTTTGACTTTTTTTCTGTGTTGCAGGTCGGCAGGCAAGATATCCAAAATCCAGAGCAGTTGAGAAGGTTAGAATCACGTCGCACAACAACACATTATTTGATAGTTACAGTTTAGGAGGAGCTTGTGGATTATAACATATATATATATATATATATATACCATACTCTGCATATCATGCATCAGATACAGCGTGTTTTCATTCATGAACATGTTGCACGATGAACTCTGCGTTTCGCTGGTTGTTTCAGCTTCTTTCTTGTCGCTCACAGGCAGTAACAACCCCAACGGAAACTACTCCTCATAACCTGCTGACAGGAGGGCTGAAGTCTCCGCCTGATTACAACGGATTACTGCAGGTCCTCTTTAATAAAACGCATCTAAGTGGAACATTGTTTCTTTTGCGGATTTATAATATCTTATTTGGCTTGTTTTCTTTTTCAGACTCCCTCTGAAAGATCAGTGGCTCTTCCAGCTTTTGTCCCTCCGCCGCCTGTCAGAACTGCTACAACTGTCTGAACTCCAAACATTTGCTGTGATGTATATATTAACTTTGTATAGCATGCTATATTTTTATGTGTTTTATTTCAATATATGAGAGTTTTCTCTATTTGTATTATTTTAACTGAAATAAGGATTGTGTCATAAATGTGTTTCAGTAGAGATGGATATTTGTATCACTTTCATTTATAATCTGCACCTTAAATTTCTATCATTTTGTAACTTTATTTATTCATAATAAATCCAAATACAAGCCATGCCTGTAAAGTGTTTTTTTTTTTAAATCTAAATAAAAACAAATGAGCTTAACAGTTTCCGTCTTATTTACTGTAACTTTACAAGTTATATATCACATCTGTGACTATGCTGTTCCACTTGGTCCCTCAGTATACAATTGGAACATAATTCTCACATACACAAAAAAATCCTTATGTTCTGCGTTATGATCAATGTCGTGATCATGTAGTGATTTTATTTTTTTTTTAAAGATTTTTTGTGGCTTTATTAGACGGATGACAGTGTGGTATGTAACAAAGGTCTACACTAGCCATTTGGCTACCAAGGCACTGTTTACTCTTCATTCTTTGATCAATAAGAAAATATCTGCAGAATGCATTAAATGTTTAAAAAAAGACATCAATTCATGTTAATTATAAAGTCTAATATAAAATGGGGGGGGGGGGGGGGAACAAATCCTTTGTACATAGTTTGTTGAACTAGAATCCTCCCTGATGAAATTGCCAGTTGACATTCTTTCATAATGGGAGTGTCCATATTTACTGTAAATAGTTGTTATACTTTGCAGGTTAAATTCCACCATGCAGTAATACTTGCACTTACATGCTCTATGTAAGCATGTATGTTACAATAAAGAAATTAAGATTAGGACTATATATATATACAACCTATATACTAGTGTATATAGATTCTTTGTTTCCATAAATTGAGTTATTAAGGTAATGAGATTAATCTTTAATTCAATCCATGACAGTAAAGAGCCTTCAGTAATACACACAGCCAAGGTAATCTTGTTTTTGTGTCTCAAATTACGAGTACAACTGAATGTGAGGAACATGGAAAAGGTGTTTACACTTCAAATACATTACGAGAGAAGTTAATTATGTTTATGATTCCCTTGTGGAACAGATGAGTCACTCAAGGTTTTCCTCTCCTGGCAAAATAGTTTCTCTGTAAAGTTTATTACAAGCTTTGCTGTGTTCAACACACAATGTGACTGTGTTGTGCTACTGTATGTGGATTCAGGCCTGACGTTGAGTGGGTGGATAACGAGATAAAGCGTTTGTAAGGATGTCTGATCTGCTCCAGTGATTTCCTCCAGTGACATTATATTGTGCTCATAAGCCGCACACAGTGTGTCTCACCATCATCATTCCCTTTCATTTGCTTGTGTTTTGATCAGTTTCCTGTCAGTTTTTCAGTGAGGTGTTGGTTGGTGATAAGTGGAGGGTTACTCTGCAGAGCCTGGTACCTGACATGACAGGATCTAGCTGGATCACCCATCGTTCTCTAGTTTCTGTATTCCAAGCTACTTCACGTTACTACTTTACACAAGCACAGTCCAAAGCTAAGAAGCATTTAGAGGTAAAGCCGAGTTCCTGTATTAACTGGCCCTTGACTTTAGCACCGCACAATGCAAAGAACTGATGAACCCTGATTTACATCTTCTTTCTGAAGGGGATAGTAGGTAGCTATCAGCTTGCAAAGTAAAGCAATACAAGTGCATAGAAGAAAAGTCTCTTTTTAAATAAGTGCTCGAAATCCTTTTGGCTTTTACCTTGTGCATTTGCCTTTTTTACAGGAACAGCAGCTGAACCAGCAGCCCACAGAGGGAGGAGCTGTCAGGTTAACCGATGAGGTCAGATGCTCCTGCCCCACACCTCCTCCCCCCCCCCCGCCCCCCCTCTCCTCTGAGAGGCACAGAGTTGAAGTAGTGGTGGACGACACACTGGAGGAAGAAGATGAGTGACGCCTCCTCTCAACGTTGCTGTTGGTTGCCTAAGCGGAGGAGGAGGGTCACGGTAAGGTGGCAGGCTTTAAGGTCAGGTCGCTCACTGAGGAGAACAGTGTGCACCCAGGAGTCAGAGTTACAGTGCATATATTACCCTGATGCATCGTCTGTTGTGAGGAAACACAGTCAAATACCTCAGATGTTTCCATTGTGGTGATCTGATGTTTTTTTATGTATATGTTTGTGCAGCAGATGGTGCTATTGTGCAGTGCTAAATACATCCCATCACATAAAGATTTTCAACAGCCGTTAGTACAATGGAAATTAAAAACACTTATTATGAATATATAATATGCTGCAGTCACTGTCTTTGTTTGCCTGCATCTCTGATATCTGTTTGTTTATTCGAACCAACTGTGACGACCCCTCCCTCCCACTAGGGGTGTGTGTCCTGGTTGCTGTCTCTCAGGATGTTGATCAGTAGCTAATGAGCCACACCTGAGCCTGATGTGGTGACGGCTCTATAAATCCACAGCTGAACAAGCATCGGCCCCTCTCCTCTCTGACTCTTGTTTGGATGACACGGCTGCTTATTTGTCTGTTTGTTTAGTTTAGTTATTTGTTCTTAAATAAATGTATATTTATTACTTTTTCCAGTTGTCTTGTCTTTTGTTACAGCCTTGGGGCCGGGTTGTGACACAACTCATACTAATATTAGCTTATCACTATAATTAAATGAAAAGGAGTTAATAGCCACAGCGTGGTGGAGGCTCAATCCAATGCAAGGATGCAAAACTATCAAAAACTAAAAACACAGGACTGGAAAAACCTGCTATATCTCCTAAAGTGACTGATAACTTAATAATACAGGAATTAAACCGAACTGACAAGAACTGAATGTTAAGTTATTAATGTTTCCTGATGCTGTTAAAGATTTGTTTGCATCATTTGTAAATATTGCAGTAAAAAAAATTATATTTAAAATTGTGATGCAAAAAAATGCAGATTTAATCAATTGATGAAGTGAGGATGCGCTCATGTGAATCAGTGGCACACACGCCATATAGGCATATTTAGATTTTTATCAACAATGTGTTTGATTTTATAGTTGAAATAGTTAGCCATTGTATTAGGAAAGTAGAGAGGTCAAAGAGAACGCTAGCAGGATTAGCAAACACATATTGTATCGCCTCGTCACATGATCAAATGGAGACTTTGGCCATTGGACAACATCAACTTACATATTACCCAGAAATCATCGTCACATCTGTGTATATGACAAAGAATATCGTTTTTTTTCTTCAATTTTTAAAGTTTATGCACTGTTTAACTGTCTGCCAATTGGAATCAATCACAAGGGCCCATTCTCTTCTCAACACATTGTTTGAGGGCCCGTTCTCTCTACAGGCCCCCACCCCCGACCCACTGGCCCCAGTGCAGCCGCACTGGTCTGCTTTGTCTGTATTTAAGCCGCTGGTGCTAATTGAGGAAAGTGTGACATTGCAGATGTCAAGCCAGAAATGTTGGGCTTGGATGCCAGATCATTCACCACAGTTACACTGTTGTTATGTCCCGCAATCACATCATGTCATTTGTTTCCTTTTTTATTTTCTGCTCCATCTTTACATCTCTCTGGACAAGACAGCGGGTCAGTTTAGTTAGCATGCGCCACTGATGGTATACCTCCACCCTCCATCCACACCTCCAACTTCCTGTGGAACATGAGGGGTGGATATTTCACAGCTCTGAACCAAAGTGCACACATCATCGTATTCACTATCTGAGAACTCATTGAAAACATTTTTACACTGCACATCAGTCAACGCCCTGGGCAGGGCCAGCAGTGCAGAGTGTAAGAACTCCCTACGTGAGTTTATAAGATTATATGTAGCGCTCATCGCCTGTTTCCACATTCAAACACAGATCCAAATGATTGTAATTCACGCAATGATTCCGCATGCATAGGTGTTTTAACTCAGACAAGGACTGTAGCTCTTTCTATCCAGCTGTTCTGTAACGTAGGTCAGGTTCAATCTTTTGGTAGCTTTGTGTTGGAGATTAGATGGACAAACCTGTGTCCAAAATCCCATTACACCTAAATAAATCATGAGAAAAAAAGGAGCTGAATGTCTAAATGCATTATGGTCCCAAATCCTAATCAGTCATGAATGCTCTAAACTGAGTGATGCTCTTTTCCAAATGCCTACCGTACATTTTACAAGGTACAACACTACAGGAGGATGAGTTATAAGTTAACTAGTAACCACCTTACACCACTTTAAGAGAGACCCCATCACATTCACCACATTTGAGCTCAGCTGTGTCGTAAAATCCTTTGTCTATTACCAAAGAACACTGTGGTAAATGACATGCTTATTATCCTTTTTTTTAATCTTTGACAATATTTATGTTGCAGGCAGGTTGCACATTTTTATCTCATTGTCAAATAGATTACATGACTTACAAAAATCCCTTATGTAGACTAATTAGGCAGTTAATTACAAAAGATGGAATCGCTGCTCAGGTGTCCCTCAGGGCACAGTTCTCTGAATATTAACACTGATTATCTGACATGTAATTAGCCGTGCTCGTATCACTTAAATAACCTTCGATAACCCACCTATTGTGGCAGCTGGGACTGTTTTGACAAAGTGTGCAAGCCGTGTAAAGGATGTTGATGCGTGCCAAATAGTTTGCCAAAGTGTTAATGCTAATATTGTAAATACTATAGGTGATACATTTTTAAGTATATGTGTATTACGCAGTATTGGGCAGCTTTTTTTTACTATCAGTGTTTCTACAACGTCATTACACATTCAGAGTGCTTAGCACTAAGCAGCTCTTTGGTCATGTGTCTATTCTAAGCATGTGTGTGTGTGTGTGTGTCCATGACCCCACCCCAGCCACCCTGAAAGAAAGTGTGCGCTTCAGCATGTTCCATTGACCAAAGCAGTACTGCAAGCCTTTGCACATCCACAGTTCCAGAACGCCTAATAGAACAACAGATGCGGACTGCGGCGCAGCGGCCTCCTATCCCAGACCCTCCCCCATCTCCATCAAACACCATCACCCCTCCCCTCTCCTCTCCCCCGACCCCCAAACAAATACTCCCATGTAGTTCAGTGTGAAAGAGTCACGTGGCCTTTGGCCCAGCAGCTCCAGTGCATTTGTTCTGTGCCGATTGTTTTAAAGGTTTTTGCCTCCATCAACAGAAAAGTGGAGGGGATAACTTTTTGGAATTCAGCCTAGGGCTTCCTCTTTGACGTTTCGCTCACTCCTGGCTTGCACTCTCTCTCTCACTCTTTCCCTGAGGAAAGGTTGATACTTAAGAGGGTTGATTTATCCTGAGGAATTCAGGTAAGATGATGCCGAGTTCTTCTGTTAATTGCTGAAGCCACTTGGATGGCAAGAATGTGGAATAAATAAAATAAAGTAGAATGCGTATCATGGCATGCTATCTAATGAAGACCTTCACCATGTGATTTTGTCAGTTAGATTTGTTGTTTTGTTCAAAATCTGAAGTATTACAACATTATCCCTATAGGATTCTTTTTACTTACTTCATGATGCATTTCACAGGATCATGTGCCGAACTTGAGATTTGAGATTTTTCTGGCTCCTGTCGTATGTGATAAATGGTGTTCAGACCCTCCACTGACACAGATGTTTGACATGCCTTACTGTGAAATGCTGATTTCTTTGGCTGGGGTCATATCACTGTGTTTAGATTATGGCTATTTACAGTCAGTGCAGGGGACCGGGGTTTAACTTGTTTATATCGGGTGATCTATCAGGTGTTGGACTAATTCACCCCAAAAATGCCCCATTGTTTATTGTTTATGCTACTGTCATTATCCTCGTTTTAAAACCCTCTTCAATATTTAATTAATTTGTATCAACCGTCACCATCTTCCAAAGAATAGTGAGTTATGTGTGGGTTGACTGGTGTTCATATGGATATTTTCAGATTTCTGGTTTTATATGGTTGGACCAGGAAATGAACATACTTGGCTTGTCTAACTGCAGTATAAAAAAACATGTTCAAACAAAGAGAAAGAGAGAGCACATGTTGCTATGAGCTGATTGTATTGTGGTTGGTATGATTACTCTGCTCAGCAGCTCTCATGATCAGTTCTGTGCTTTGTTGTTACAGCTAACTGCGTAGTACAGACAAGCTAGTATGCATATATATACTTCTATACATACACATTGCTCTGGCAACCTCATGTATCTTTGAGTCTAGTCCTGGAGGGTAAATCAATCCTTCCGGCCATTCCTGTCTCCTTAATCCATTTCCTACTTACTAAACATTAAAACCAAAGCTACAATCCTTGTTTTATAAAATGACTGTATTGACTCCCATCTTCTTCTCTTTTTGCACAGTGCGTGAGCCTTAACCTCTGTCATAGTGTCACTCATGATGCACAGCTTCATGGGAGGGGGCCTATTTTGTGCCATCGTGGGGAACATCCTGTTGGTGGTCTCCACAGCCACAGACTACTGGATGCAGTACCGTCTGTCTGGCAGCTTTGCCCATCAGGGCCTTTGGAGGTACTGCATGTCTGGCAAGTGTTACATGCAGACTGACAGCATTGGTAAGTGGGAAAACATCTTATTTGGACACCTATATATTCCCTTGGGTCTCCCTGAGGCACAGCAACTCACACTATAGTCTAGGTTTACTTATCTGAATACACTGGTGATTATAATGAGTGTCCGAACTTAATGCCAAATCGAAACGTGCTTGAGGTGACGACAGCAACAATAGTGAAAGAAATATTGACAAATATCTTTCACCTAAAGGAACAGTGTGTAACATTTCTGGGGAGGTATTGATAGAAATGGAATATAATATGTTTTCTTTAGACTATAATCACCTGAAAATAAGAATAGTTGTCTTTGTGTTACTTTAGAATGAGCGGTTTATATTTACATACGGAGTGGGTCCCCTTCATGGAGCCGGCCGCCATGTTTCTACAACAGCCCAGAATGGACAAACCAAATAGAAAGCTCTAGAAAGGGAAATTTGCATTCTCCCGTCTGCCACCCTAATTCTTCTACACGTTTGGCACACGGGAGAAGTGAAAGTTGGTTGCACTATACAACCACACCAAGATTGGCACCAAATCCTAAACTCTACTAGACCTTTAACAAGCCAAGCTAGCTGCTCTGTGAGGCTGTATTTAGTCGTTATGCTTTGAGCTATATGCTAATGTTGGCACACTAACATGGTCACAATGACAATGCTAACATGGTGATGCTAACCAACCAGGTGTAATGTTTACCATGTTCACCAAGTTAGTTTAGCGTGTAGCATGCTACAATGCCAATTAGGTCTAAATACAAATTACAGATGAGGCTGATGGGAATGCCATTCGTTTTGCAGGTATTTGGTTAAAAAAACAAAATTACATTTTGGCCTGATGATGGCACTCGAGGAAAAACGAGGGGATCCCCAAAGTCATAAGGATGCACTGTCTGGAAACCATTAATTTATATGGCGAATGTTAAAGAAAACCATCCTATAGTTGCAGATATTTTATGCACCAATGTTGTGGACTGATCAATTGACAGACCCTTGATTGATACGATTAGCAAAATTGTACTTCAAATTGTTCTTGAGTAAATTCACTTCCCTGTGCAACTTGACTAGTTGACGACAGTTGACTGTAAATTTCACTTTATACGTATACCTTTACTGTTTTCTGATTGCTTGGCTTCAAACAGCATGACACTGTTAATGATGGCTGCTGTGTGTGTCCAGCAGTGCACTGAAACAATTTTCAAGTTCAAAGGCAAAAGTTATGTGGAATAAAATGTCTGAGTTCCAGTTTAAGGGGTCAATGGAAATATTAGGAAATAGATTCCTTTCCAGTCAATTTTCTATTGACATTGAGTGCTTTTTGGAATAAAAACGGTTCATATCAAAAGAAAGGTTTATATGTTTTTATTTATCTTCCTGCACATATATTTATAGTATGTTCTCTCCCTTGTTTTACTCCTCCTCAGCCTACTGGAATGCCACTCGTGCTTTCATGATCCTCTCTGCCATGTCATGCTTTGCTGGCATCATCGCAGGAATCCTCTCTTTTGCTCACTTCTCGGCCTTTGAGAGGTTCAACCGCTCATTTGCTGCTGGGATCATGTTCTTTGTTTCAAGTGAGTTCTGTATACAGTGGATTCAGATTCATTCGGACACTCTGCTATAGATGAAATGCAACCAAATGGCGTCCGTTCATTTTGTTTTTCATATCACATCTGCCATAAATTACGTTTTGTATTTGTTGAATTTTCATATCATGTAAATCCCAGACATATCAGCAGCTTTATAGCAGGTACCTTGTGACTTCCAACTAAGATGATCTTTACTATCACAAATATTTGTTTTAATATGTGTCACTCTCTGTCCACCACGCCAGCTCTCTTTGTTCTGCTTGCAATGGCCATTTACACTGGAGTGACTGTGAACTTCCTGGGCAAGCGCTTTGGTGACTGGCGCTTCTCTTGGTCCTACATACTAGGCTGGGTGGCTCTGCTCATGACCTTCTTTGCAGGTTTGCTAAATAAAAGAGTGCAGTAGAGTTCAGTGTAACTACTTCTTGCTGACAGGAAGCAAAATCAGTTGTGAATATGTGAATATTGTACACAGTTATCGCAGACCAAGGAAAAAAGTTAACATTCCAAATTCGTTCAACAGTTCTGTCAAATCTAAGAAAAACACAAATCATGATAACACCAATACAATGCTTTCACAGGAACACTTTCACACTTTTCATTTTCTTGAATTCCTCAGTTAGTACATCTCATCTCATCAGCTTTGCACTCATTAAAATGTCCACTATACATGTTCAATCTAACATTTATTCACACTATTGACTTGTACTTGATGTGTCCGTGGTAATTAAACGCCATTTGACCTGTGTTTTGTTTTGCAGGTATATTCTACATGTGTGCCTACAGAATGCATGAGTGCAGAAGAGTGGCTGGCCCACGTTAAAGTAAACAGGAGATAACGTGTCAAGGGTGCAAAGGATATCAATTCCCATTGCAAAATAGAGAATTTACTGTAAAATAATAAAATTTGGAATTTTGCAAATGCACGAAACATGTCCTATGGTTTTTACATAAAATAATCTATGATTGTTTGGTATGGAAAGCAACTCAGTCCCTTTGAGCAGGATTAGATCCCCGTTAGAATCTAAATTTTTTGTAGCCAAGTAACCAGCAAGGTTTAGATTGTCTCGTAAATGAAGTGCACTGCACAGCATTATACATTCTGGTATACATCATGATTCATTAGCTATGTACATATTGTATGGACATGTATTTTACTCTTTGTTAATGCTTGCGGGCTGAATTTCTAATCCTGAAACAGTGAGTGCATGCTGCCTGAAAATTGACTTTTTGCTTGTGCAGCGGAAAGAGGAGGAGGAAAAGTAGAAGATGATGGGATCAATACAGGTGTTGAAGGTGCTAAGCAGCAATGTGTAGTGCCTCCATTTCGGGCTCTCACCCTGGAAGTAACCCAGTACATGAGAGAAGTTGTATGGCAGCACACAAATGAGAAACACAGCTAGAGTCCCCAAGGCCATGCCAATGGCCTTCTGCTTCTGCATCCGGGATATCCTGGGGCGGCTGTACAGGATCATAATGCAGCGCAAGTAGCAGAAAACACAAATTAGAAGAGGTGCGAGGCAGAGCACAAAGAAAAACTCCAAGCGTACAGGGAGGAGGATCTCCAACTGCTTCTCAGTAAAGTTCTCATAGCAGACATTGGAGTTCTTGGCGACGGATGGGTGGTGCTGGATGATGAAAGTGATGCTGCAGTGTGCGGCCGAAATGAGCCAAATAGCAGCACTGGTGACTATCGCGTACACAGGTTTGAGCAGCCGATGATAGGAGATGGGGAAAGCTACACCGATGTAGCGAACCACGCTGACCGCCATCAGCAGCAGGGAGCTGGTGTAGATCGTGGAGAAGAACGTGAAGGAGGTGATGGAGCACAGTAAGATTGGCAAATCCCATTGCATGCCTGACGCTGCCTCGTGCATCTTGAGAGGCAGGGTGATCAAAAAGAGCAGGTCAGAGACAGTCAGATTGAGCAGCAGGATGTCTGTTGGAAGTGGCCTGGAGTGGATCTTAACGCTGAAGGCGTAGAGAGCCAGGAGGTTGGCCGGCAGGCCTATGAGGAAGGAAATGATGTAAACTGAGAGAATGATCTCACTCCACACCATTGACTCCATTGCCCTAAACCAAAGGAAGTAAAGAAACATCAATCAAAATGATAAAATAACAGAGACAGGTGGTTCAAATCTACAGATTATTTTGTACCAGTGACAATAATGGTAAATCAGTGAAGTTTTATTTGGTCCAAATAAGAACCATTCAGCTTGTTTCTGATACATAATGGACAGAGGTTATTTGGGAATATAAAACATCTTTTAACAACCTCATAATCTTAAAGTCACACAATTGGAATCTGCCATCAATTCAAAACTGATTGAGAGATATTAACTGCACATATACAGTCGGTAATAGTCACTAGACACCAACACAATGATTACATTTGGTGCAGTTGTGGGTTTATTTACATCAGCAATTTCTCCATGTGGTCCAACACTTTACTGACTTAAAAGAAGTGAAATCACCATCTTTAGGTTTCTCTCAGCAATCTTGTAGATCATTGCAGTACCTCATGTGTTTGCAGGTGACTTTTATTGTATATGAGATTTAATAAGCCGAGTTAGGAAATGGCTTTTCATGACTCCGATCACAGAACAAACAAGAACACCAGATGTGGAATTTCAAAAAGCATCTGCAATGTTAGGTTTGATAAATAAACATATTTACTTACCTACAAGTAGAAGTTTTCAAAATATTAAGGATGAAAAAGCGTTTATAACTCCTGAGTTCAAAGATGAGCTGATATAAAGTGTTATAAGACGGTTCCAGCCCCAGTACGACTCACTGCGCTCCCCTTTTTTATAATGAACATTTTGCAGACACCAATTGGTTAATATTTCCTGAAATGCAAAACTCACGCTCATGTTGACTTTCATATTGGGTATGTTGATAAAGCACTTCCTCCCACTAGGTCTCTGCAGGAATAAACTCTGACATAATTAAGTTTGGATTTCACCAAGCAATGAGCCTGCATTTATTCAAAGTTACGCCTACACCACAAACTCAGAGCATCAATTCAGATAATAAAATGATTCTTCCACACAGACATTCAATTTAGCACGTCCTTTTTTTTCCATAGTGACATCATTGCTAGAAAGAAATCGGAGAAATCTTTCAGCAACAGAACGTAGAATATTAGCCCGTGTAGTCCGACCCGACAGCAGATCTGTTTTCTGTTGCTTGGGAACAGCTTGCATGTTGATTTCCTCTTACACTATTTGCATTAGCATCAGATACCACCGCAGCGGAAACAAACATGGACCCCTTTATGTTTAAAAGTGTCACAGGCACTACTGTGTATGTACGTTTGTTTACAAGTCAATAGGAATGAAAAGTTAAAATCTGAAAATATATACTGTATATACAACTCAACTCTGACGAAACTGTTTAATAGGAAACTACGCAGCACACAAATGTGGCACCAATCAGTTGTTTTAAACAGTTGTGAACCACGGCCTAGATTTGATCATCAGTCACATTCACTGCACCTCGGCCTGTGGCTGTGTTGTGCCTTCTCTCTGGGGGGCTGCTGTGTGTATCTGCTGTAACCCTCTGTTCATTTCGTCCACAAATGCATTGTCATAAACACAGGAAAGTCTGTCCACCTCAGGGTTACTCCCGCATGGTCTCGATTGGGCGTATTCATCTTGTGATCTGATGGCAATATTATATCAGTACATACATAAAGACAAATGTGTGTGCTGATATTGAGAATAAATGAGTTTACTTACATTTGTTCTTGTCGGACATTGTCTGGTGAACTTTTTAGCCTTAAAAAGAAAAAAAGATGCCATTTGAATTCAGCAAATTTGAAATAAATCATTCTCAAGTATAAATTCCAGTTTCATCCCTGAAAAGGCCAGTGTTGCACACAAAGCCCGATGTCGGTGCTCTATGGGTAATATGATAACCATAAAAAAATATGAATCATAGCAGTGCAGGCATTATGTTTGACAGAGAGTGAATTCTACCAACCTGTTTCCAGAATGTTTTTTGTAAATGAAAATCGCACACCCAAACAGCAAACCAATCACTGGGAGCACTAAAGCTGACAGCCACAAAGAGGCTGCAAATGGAAAAGAGCTTGATTAGTACATATGTTCTAGTCTGCTTTTGAATGTATAGTTTGGGAAACGGCAAACAGTAACTTACATGTTTTGGAGAAGTGTACAGACAGCTGTTTGGTGTCGCTGCCCAGGGAGTTTGTGGCTGTGCAAGATATGTTAGATTGGCTTTGAGCTGGCCCATACATTTCCCCAGAGACGACTTTTTTTGTATTTGCGGAAGCAATGCTGAAGGAGGATGGAAGAGTGTCATTTCCATCAATGGTCCAGTGTATAGCGGCATTAGGGGAGGCCTTAGCCTGGCAGACACACTTTAGAACTTCCCCTGTCAGGTGACAGGAGGACTCGGGCAGGATTACTGGGGCATCTGGAAAGATGGAAAGTTATTCAAAGTAATCAAACCTCTCTGACATCTTGAATTTACTGCAGCGGTGGATTATAACTAATATTGGGATGTTCTTGTGCTTTACGCGAGTATTTCCATTTTATGCTATTTTCATACTTCAACCCCACTACATTTTAGAGGGAAATATTTCACTTTTTACTCCACTACATTAATCTGAAAACTGCAAATTCAGCTTGTTTATACAAAAAATGCAATCACTATTAAATGTTGATGTATTTCTATGGATTAAGCAACCCAACAGTAAATAAAGTAATTAAATTGTAAAAAAATGTATCGTCTGCATAATGAGTATACCTTTGTATAATTTGATGCAAATACTTTTGTGCTTTAAATTAAAGGAGTTTCCTCCTCTCACTTTATTTCAGCACAGAGAACCTACGCCTCACATTTTGTAAGCAGTGGCGATGGAAGGGCCTAACTTTAGTCATGTAAGATTTCATAAAGTTATTGTCCCGGCATTATGAAGTTTAGAGTTCCAAGATTAAGATTAGAGTAAAGTTTTTATCATTACCTTCTATGTATATATTATTTTTTTTTTTATTACAATTTCTGAAGCCACTACATAAATTGATGGTTCTCATTGAGACAAAAACCCTGCCCTAAAAAATAGAAAATAAACTTCAGCTAGACATAAGTGCCATCTTTGAGCAATGTTTGGCTACAGAGCATGCTTATGTAATGGCTGACCCACATGCAAGATGCTGCTGCTTGTTAAGTGTTACATTTCTCTGGTGGTGTCAATGTTTATCTCTGTATTCCCGCACTATATTAATTTCTTAGTAAATATCAGTAAATTCGGAGGAAATAGAGGATAGTTTTTTTTTTTTTTACATTGAACATCCAGATCCACCCAGTGGGACTTCCCCGTGCCGATGTCGTTGTAGGCGATGCAGGAGATAGACGTATCTCGCGTGATGTTGTTGAAGGGCCTTTTTCTCTCGGTTGAAGTTATTTCGTTGTTCTGACCCATCTGTCTTTTGAGCCATATGTACGTGTGCGGTTGTGGGTTACAGTCAGCCGCACACTCCATGGTGACGCTGCCACCCTCCACTATCGGCCCCTTTTCCAGTGTCAGGGTCACAACCACAGGTTCATCTGTGGATACAGGAAATTATAACATACAGTAAAATAGTAAACCCTGGCAAGAAAATGTAGCTTCTGTCATTCATTGTGTTTTGAACGGGTAAACAACTGTATCACTTACATAAAATGTTGAGTGCTATTTGTTGACTTTCTGTGGTGAAGGTTCTGAACTTCGCAGAACACCACATTTTGCTGTTATGCATTTCATATGTGGCGAGTCCGTGAAGGGTCTTTGTGTACGACCATTGGCCCTGCACGTTCTCACTGAAGGCCATTGAAGTGGATTTATTTAGAAATTGACTTGTGTTCCAGTGAAGGGATGGAGGTGAGAAAGGGCAGGAGTACTTAACGCTGCAGGTAGCCTGGAACATTTTCCCATCCACCATTTGCTTCTGAATGGAGATTATGGGTGCTGTTCTCTCTGGAAGTCAAAGCAAAGTGATAACGGAACGAAAATAGGAAAATATAAAAAAAATGAATTTCTAGATTAACAACCGTGTACATAAATGTGCTATGTGAAGATTACATTGACCACAGCCTGTTGAGGTGAAGTGTTCAGGATTAGTAACTGTGTAGCTCTCAAGTGTAGTCGGCATCTTAATAATGTGGAAATGCATGTTCAAGTATTAAGGGCCCATAATGGCAATACAACTGTCTTAAGATGGTTTAGCTGCAGTGAACTGAGGTGCAGTAGTGTTTCCTGGATGCTGTAATAAAATGTTAAGAGTTAGGAAGAATTGACGTTTGTTTCCATGGTACTCTTGCATCGTACAGTATATTTTGTATTAACCTGAAAACCGCTGGATTTTGAATTTTTTTGCATTCAGGCTTGGATTTCCTAAATTCAGTTCAAGTTTACAAATACTTACTTACCAACAATGATAGTTACAGTTTGGTGATAGAATTGCTGAGCTGGTTTAGAGTCTGGGTTGATCCAAACGTAAACTTTAAGGTTGTTGTCTGCTTTCTTCACATTATTAATCGTCAGGGTGCAGTTGCCCTCTGCAGCTTTACCCAGTACTGAGGTGCGTCCTCTGAACCGGTCGTCCACTTTAGTTGGGTTGCGCCCGTCATACACCACAGGATAATGTACGTTACTGTACTGGTACCAGGCGACCCGAGAATGAGATTGTGTCTGACATGGCACCACAACACAGTTCCCCTCCACAGCGGTAACTGTTGTGGGCACAGTGATGCTCCAGCTTCTCACCTGCTGGAGCATTGACAGGCCTTTGTGGGGTCAGAGGAGGGGGGGCGAGAGGGGAAGTACAGGAGACAACATTAGTTGTGGTTGTTCTGTTTTTGTGATGCTACTTTCGGAGACGAATGAGAAATTGAAATACGTGACACGACTGAATGTTCTTCTGCACAGAAAGATGTTGCTATCCGAGTCGATTAACCACAAAGCTGAGTTGGCTGCAGTGTTTAGAGCTGTTAGAACGTACCAGAGCGACTTCTCGAAAACAACGTTATTGCTTTATACCATATTGGATGCCAGACACAGGATTGTCAGTTTTCTTCTTAAAACACATTAGGACCATACATCACCTTTTTTCTTATATGCATTGCAAATATAGTGTTTATGTATGGCAGTACTTTTTACAATATCAGGAAAGCTGTAAATACTTTTTTATTGAGTATAAAATATTATCCAGCAACGTACGTTACACAACTTTTTGTTTCAGGTCGTGACAAGTAGGCTGAAGTCCACTCAAAAGAAAGGGTACTACAGTGTTCTAATAATAATCTTAGTAAAAATGAAGGGTCAGTAATTTCTATATTAATTTGTTTTATTTAGGCCAAACTCTCAGAAATTAGGTATCGTAAGATGACTCTAATATTTAAAATATTAGCTTATTGCATTATCTTCTTATGTTTACGATGTTACTCAGAAACAAAAACAGAGATACAAACACATGAAGTAAAAATATTACCAGTAAACAAGCTTAGCAGCCGAGGCAGATGAGCAGTCCCCATGAAGAGAGTAGTCGCTGTTAGTGAGTCACCTTTTGACCTCCTTGATTTCAGAAACACAGCAACTGGAACAAATGTTACTCAAATTAGGTTTTTGACATTCAAAGGCCTCAAATACTTCTTTTATTTGAGAATTTTTAAAAAAGTCGCTGGATTCATATTTTTCCTTTGAGTGATATTTATAAGAACGCTTACCTCGCCAGATGAGCTGCTGCCTGAATGTGTCTCCAATGGCCCACTAATGTGTTACTGTGCACAAGTCTACCTTTTTACCACAACCATAATCCCCTCCTCACCCCCTCTGTTCTGTTCAGTTTCAAACAGGAAACTTGCTGAACTCATTTAAAGCAGTCAGCCTGAAAGAGAGGCTTCTCTTCTCCTGTTTTCTAAAATCTGGCAAACTAGAGACTTCACACCTCTTGTTGTACAGTACAAGTTTAAAACACAGTAGCAAGGGCAAGCTTTAAAATGTGTGTTTAATACAAAATTGAAGATCGATGGAAACGTTCGGCTTACATACATGACATGGTCCTAAAGAAGAATGTAGACTGTTACTTTTGCAAAAACAAAACAAAAATACATATTCACGATTGCACTTTCTTTGTGCTCAAATAGCTACAAACACTTCAGTTTGAACAAAAAAATAAATGTTAACAATAATACAATTAAACAAAACATGCCACACTGCTAAATAAATGTGAAACAGCAGAGCTTCTCCTTCAATTTACACATGGCAACATCATTATATGAGTGGAAAATAAAGGTGAATATACAGCATTTTATATGATCAAGCATTAAGTAAAAACTGTTCATCATCAATATTATCACTGTTATTATGCACTTTAATGGGATCAAAATATCTTCAGTGACAAAAAGTCTGTCAAGATCTTAAAAACTCCATGAACTTAAAAACCAAGGAACATAATACCATAATCAAAATGTCCATATCATAGCTGACGAACAAGAAAACATACATTTAAGAGAGGAAGACATTAGAAATACTTTTCAAAACTTGACACAGCAATATAGACCTGTGATCTATTTATGCATAGCACGCTTGTCTTTAAATTTAACCTGAGCATATTCACTTTCCACCTCTTTCTGCACATATCTGGGCTCCATGTTGTCGTACAGACCTCCCATCTCCAGTGCGTTGCTCACAAACCCTCTGAGCATGCCTCCCTCCATGCACATCTCCTCCTGCAGATAGGAGCTACCAGGCTGACGCACGTCCACCGAGTCTTCTGCCTTCTTCTTCTTGCTCTTGGCCCTACAGTTCACAGTAGAGTAGATCACGTCTTTGCCTTCGTCGTTCGCCTTCTCTGAGCTTTTGCGGGCTCCTTCTGCGTTGTTTGGTCCAGAGCTCGGCAAGGTGGTTCTGTTCGGCCCGGAGATAGTTGCAGGGTGGGCGACATCTGCGCAAGTCAGTGCATCGTTGTTGACATAAATGTCCTCTTCTGCTGTGTTTGGTACCTATGCAATTAAAGAGAAAACATCAGTGGCACACATACTCCGCTAATCCGCTTTTATTACGTAAAGCAGAAAACTGCCTGGCTCTAAGAGTACCTCATTTCCTTCTCCACTTGCTAGAAGATGGCTCATAGTAACTGGGCCGGTGTCACCGGTGCACTGACTCGTCAGACGTTTATGGTGAGTCTTCTGAGCCCTGCAAAATACAGTAGAGCATTTACCTTACAGTTACATCATGTGTATATTTGATTCATCTTTGTTTTCTCATGTATTAATCAACAGGACGATACCTTTGATCACAGGGAAAGCTAAAATAAAATAGTCTCACGGGAATGGATTTAAACTCTGTTGTAACTTTCTCAACATAATGCCGTCGCAAACAGCATTTTAGTGTTTATGAAGAGAAATAAAACAACTGACAGAGCTTTCAAGAAGCAGAGTCATATGTGGTCCAATTGCATTTGGGTTAGAACAAATATTAAGGACATCCCCAATAATATGTTAGCAGAGAATAGTCTTGAAAATCAACATGTGGCAATTACAGTCAACAGGGATACAGTGGTGCTGATTGACATGAAACCCATTATATGTGTTGGCTCTGGATTTATCTAAGACAAAGGCAAAGTTCAGTATCTACACTATTTTGTCTGTAGTCAACAGATGTTCAGTGTTAATAGATAACAAATTTAATTGCAATGGCAATTTGATGACAATAATTTATTGCTTGTGGACCTCAGGACCTGGTCCACTCATACTGTAACTCAAACATGTAATGTTACATTAGTTCTGATGGATGAAGATCCAAACAAATGCTGCATAGTGTCAGTATTGTATACATGGTCCAAGTAAAAGTTACAATGACTGTATAAATAGATGTTACCCTACCTGTTAACAAACAGCAGAACACATACTAGTACAAGTAGAGCGACAACGATGGCGATGAAAACTGGCAACATCACTTGGTCTGAAACGTACAAGGGACAATGAAAGATTAGGATAAAGAAGTAACTCAGACAAGAGAGATACTTGTTGTGGTAAAACCTTGGAATGCCGTAAAAATAATTCAGCTTGATGTGTTGTAAGGCCTACTTCAGTTTATATGAAACACAAAGTAAATACCTTTCTTTTAGCACGAAAGAAGTGTGTTTTGAGTCATTTCAAAAGTTATGTAAACATACTAAATAGGAGGAAGTTGGGTGTTTTAACACCTTCAATAGTCACACCAGATATTTCCACACACACTCACCCAACACTCAATTTTGAAATGTGTGAAATTGATCAAAAAACAATCTTTTCTAGTGAGGCTCTCTCCTTCTCTCTCTGTTTGTGGTCCCGGCCCATTTGTAATAATACATAATAATAAATAGCGTCTTTATTCTGTGTGAGCGAGTAAGCCTGTCCCACTAGCTGCTGTGTTCCGCAATAAGATGACGTACTTTAAAGCCTTTGCACCTCTTGAAAAAAAGGAAGAAATGGGTGGCACCACAAACCTCGCTACTAAGTTAAGAAGGTGACATGGAAACTGATGGTAAAGTTGCAGACACGACAGCCAATAAAGAGAAGTAACGCCAGCATTAAGGCTTCTATAAGAACGCCCTGGCCCTTACCTCCTAACTGAAGACATACATGGTTTCATTTAAGAGCTTACACCAGTAAAGCATTGTTGAAAATACAGTGCACTACAGTGTGCATATATGTAGTCATTAGCTGAATTAAAACAAAGTTCACCAGAATATCTAGAAATCCTGACGGCTTCCATCTTACCAAAAACATTCACAGTCAGTGCACAGAATACAAACCTAGACTTGATGTCTGAGCTTCAAGGCTGTTGACACAAAATCTTTGAGTATCAGATCCCAGAGAGTTGGAGCTGCGGCAGAGCAAGGTGGAAAGATCCCTCTCCTGTGGTCCGTTCACAGTGATGATGCTCCACAGACCTGTGTCATTTAGAGGCTCATTGCTTATTACAAACTTGTCAGAGTGATTGACAGGTGACCCATCCAAATACCAGAGTAAAGTGGGAGAAGGATTTCCCACAGTCCTGCAGGAACAGTTGAGCTGGTCTGCAGCTTTGATGCAGTCAGATGAGGACAGGATCTGAGGTGCAACTGCAATGCATTTAGAGAAGACAGACAAGTTTAGTCTCAAGTAATTTAGGTTAGTTTTACCTGTCAGTTAACTTGTAACATTTATTCATTTGCCTATGTATTTATATAATTTTGTCACATTTTGTCTTCTATACCGATGATGGGCTCTGGTAACATTAACTAAATTTGGCAAATATATATATATATATATATATATATATATATATATATATATATATATATATATATATATAACAAATAGTAAAAAAAAACCAATTAATAAATGTAATCAATTAGAAAGAGATCACAGCATCGACTGGGAATGGGTCAGAGTCAGTGGCAGGAAGCCAAATAAATAAGTAGATTAAATTAAGAGCTTCATGAATACCTAAATAAAACATTTGATGGATAGATTCATAACTTGATAGTTGAACTTTCGAATCGATTTCAATCAATTTACTGAAATATGGCTTTAAGTAACATAAAACCTTTAAAATGTGATCCTTACATTGAACATCTATTTGACTGAGGTTGGATCGTCCAGCTCCAATATTATTTTCTGTCTTGCAGAAAAAAGGACTGTCGTCTTTAGATGCTTTAATGTTTAAAACAGCTCCGGTCCCAATAAAAGCCTCCTGACCTCCATCAGCTCTGTACCAGGTGTAGTTCTTAACTGCTGGGTTAGCAGTACTGCTGCATGTCAGAGTCACATTACTGCCCTCTGGTACTGGACCAGAGGGACGGACTGACACTGATGTGTCTTTGGGTGAATCTGAAAAATGAAGAATAAATAATTTGTATAATTTATAGATGTAATATAATCTGGTATTTGTTTTGAAACAAAGGCAGATTATGTCAAACTTTTTATTTTAAAGTTTGAGTGCTGACACATTTTTGTAAAAAATATTACATTGAAAAATTGTCTCTTCTTTTTCTTGTTCTTGGGGATCCTACCCACTGCACTTTGAGTACTCAGCACGAGATAAAGCTTGATGCAGAATCATTGGAGAGAGAGCGAGAGAGCACAGTTCTGCCTTTTGTAAACTGACTTGCTTCATCATGGAATAACCCACTGAAGGCTGCAGACAACCTTAACGTTCACTTCATTTGTGCTGCTAAAGTCTAATTTGAAGCTCTCCTACAGCTGTTTCTGCACTTCCACCCAGCTGTGTTGAAGCCTATACTAATTAATATGCAAATTGTAAAGCATAAACAAGATTTTAGAGTTCTGGAAAATATATGATGTTGGCAATAGTTTTCTCCACTGCACTTCAGAAGGAAGTATTGGGACAATTTTTCACAATTTAGTTTTGATCCTGGAGCACATTTGAATGAAGGTCATGTAATGTAAGAAAACTCTGAAAAATGCCCGTCAGAATTTTCCAGAGGCTGAGAAGAAGTCTTCAAATTAATCAATTGCATTAAAACTATTAATCCTTTATCCAAATTGTTGACAGTTATTGTTTTGTCAGTTGACTAATGGATTAACTGACTAATTATTTCAGCCCTGATTCAAACTAAGTCAAGGAAGCTAAGAGACAAGATAATTTCAATTAAAATATCTATAATTATAATGAATGAGGATAAATGAACTCACATGAGATATCAGTTGTTAAACTTGTAACAGCTGACTCAGTGCTGCCATCTTGTTTGTTGTAGGAGGCCGTACAGGAGATTGTCTTTCCATGATGGTTTTGAGAGGCAGTGAAGTTCATAACAGAGGTCTTGACTTTAGTTTTGTCCTGATTCTCCTGCAGTGTCTCCACACTCTCACCCAGGTCGGGGGTCCATGTCACAGTTGGAGGATGAGACAGACAGGGAGCTGGAGCAGAGCACGTCAACCTCACTGAGGTTCCCGCCTTCACCTTCAGTGCTGACGGAGTCAGAGTCGGTCTGGGAGGATCATCTGGTGAGAAGGTACATTTGAACCTGTCACTAAACAATCAGTTCTCCATTTTGTTTACTATTTGACAAATGCAATGAATGCAAAACAAGGTCAGAGCAGTTCTACAAGAGAAATGAATGAGTGAAATGTAAGTAGACAGACTTTAATACCTGTGAATGAAATAGAGATTTGATAAAAAATAAAATTCCACTTCAGGTCATTGTCACATTCCAGCCTGAAGAAATAGCTATTGGTGTTAGCAGGTTGCATGGTGTTCAGGGTTGTGGTGCAGTCTTTTTTTGTCAAGTTTCCTCTCAGTTCTCCATTATTTGTAATTAGTGGATTACGGCTGTCAAACACAACAGTGTTTTCATCATACATCCATTTTGCTCTACATGTGTTATCTAAGTGTGATTTGTATTGGTCCTCTATCTCAAAGGAGCAGGGGATGGTCACACAGGATCCTCTAAGAACCTCTATAGTCTGCGGCATAGACACATTAAACTCTCCACACAGGTCACCTGAAACACAAGAAACACATCTTGAATAAGAACAAATGAATAAAACGTTACAGTCATGAGGATTTTTGGTAACACTTTATAATAACTACACACTATGAAGCATTAGTTAAGTATGAGTAAACACTTAATTCATCATTTATAAAGCATTGTTCCTACATTAATAATTCATTAGTATGCAGTTCATAACAACAGTTCTAAATGTTTTATTCTTGATTAATAAGCCCGTCTATTATATGCTTCATTATTGTGTTTTCATACTTTATAAATGATGGATTCCCCATTTGTAAATGAAGTATTATATATTTTACAAACCAATTATTAAGGAGTGGTAGATGATTAATAAGATAATTTATAAAGTGTTAGTAAATGATTAATAACTTATTAAGATGTACATTATTCATGCATTTATATATATAATGGTTAGGGACTATGTTAATATATGCTTTATAAACGCATATTAATACTGAAATTCATGATTAATTCATGATTTATTAAGGTAGTTACTACTCGTTAGTGAAGTGTTTTATGTGACCTCATCTAAAGTGAGGACTATTTATGCCTTACAAAGCATTTATAAATGACATTGAAAGGCCAGCAGTGCCTCAAAACACATAGTTTTTTTAACATAACAGGCAAATAGACACAACACAAAGTGATCAAAAACATATTAATATTTATTGCAAGATGCAAACAATATACTGTTAAATACAAACCTCTCAGCCATTAATTCATGTAAGAAACAAACAAACAAAGACATTCTCCTTCAGGAGAAAGTTATGAATGTAAAGATTGTGCTTTGTTCCCACAGTGTGTATTTTTCACGATGTTTAGATTAAATAAATTTACCATCAATCACATTAAAACTATTAATCCCTGATCAAAATTGTTTTTTATTCTGACACATGATTAATGGATTAATCGACTCATTATTTCAGCCCTGATTCAAACTAAGTCAAAAAGCTAAAAGACAAGATCATTTCAATTAAAATATCTATAATTACAATGAATGAGGATAAATGAACTCACATGAGATATCAGCTGTTAAACTTGTAACAGCTGACTCAGTGCTGCTATCTTGTTTGTTGTAGGAGGCCGTACAGGAGATTGTCTTTCCATGATGGTTTTGAGAGGCAGTGAAGGTCACAACAGAGGTCTTGACTTTAGTTTTGTCCTGATTCTCCTGCAGTGTCTCCACACTCTCACCCAGGTCGGGGGTCCATGTCAGAGTTGGAGGATGAGACAGACAGAGAGCTGGAGCAGAGCACGTCAACCTCACTGAGGTTCCCTCCTTCACCTTCAGTGCTGACGGAGTCAGAGTCGGTCTGGGAGGATCATCTGGTGAGAAGGTACATTTGAACCAGTCACTAAACAATCAGTTCTCCATTTTGTTTACTATTTGCCAAATGCAATGAATGCAAAACAAGGTCAGAGCAGTTCTACAAGAGAAATGAATGAGTGAAATGTAAGTAAACAGACTTTAATACCTGTGACTGAAATAGAGATTTGATCAGCAAAAGTATATTTCAGATCTTTACATTCCAGCCTGAAGAAATAGTTATTGCTGTTATCAGGTTGCATGTTGTTCAGGGTTGTGGTGCAGTTTTTTCTTGTCAAGTCTCCTCTCAGTTCTCCATTATTTGTACTTGTTTGTGGATTACTGCTGTCAAACACAGTCCTCTGATCAATCATCCACATTACTCTACATGTGTTATCTAAGTTTGATTTGTATTGGTCCTTTATCTCAAAGGAGCAGGGGATGGTCACACAGGATCCTCTAAGAACCTCTATAGTCTGCGGCATAGACACCTTAAACTCTCCACACAGGGCACCTGAAACACAAGAAACACATCTTGAATAAGAACAAGTGAATAATACTTTACAGTCATGAGGATGTTTTACTGTTTGGTTGACTTGCTAAAATCTTACCACTATACCTTATTCTTAGAATAATTCAAAATGACGAATGTAAAGATTGTGCTTTGTTCCCACAGTGTTTATTTTTCTCGATGTTTAGATTAAATAAATGATTCAGCCATCAGATTAAAGTTTTAAGAAAAAGGAAGCAGAACAGTTTATAGCTCACTGTGTTCTTCATTTGCTGCAGCATGTATTACAGATACTGTTGTACTGTGGTGTGAATACTTGACTAACATTGTGTAGTGATAGTTTTTGATCATTTTTAATACTCAATGATTCAATTATGAATGAACTTCAGCTCACCTTGCAGCAGAGAACCAATGAGAAGGAGAGTCAGAGCTGCAGACATCTTTGTGTGTCAGGAGAGGCAGAAACTCTGGAGATTACACATGAAACAATTCACTTGTTGAAAGCATTTCATCCCTAATTAACGATTTAAAGATTATTTAAGATTATTAAAGGAAGGTTTGTTATTGAGGCAACTATTGAATGCAATATTTGCAGAGGTTGCTGATGGAGAAATGTTTTGCTGAGCCTGTATTTGTTTTAGATCTTTATCAATGTGAAGACTGTGTGATTCTGAGACAATGAAACTCAACTGAATTAAATTATTTTAGGTGTGTTAACACAATCACACAATTGAACAATTAAATTAAACATTACTAATTTAAATTTTTTTTTTTACAATTTTGCCAGACTTTTATGAAAGCTGGTGATGGAGATATTCAACAAAAGAGTAATACTGGTTTAGTGTTTCTACTGAGTGTGAGAGAAAAACACATACTTGTTTGTTATGCTTTAATATTCAGTTCATCACTGAAACAACATGCTGCTATTTATAACTTGTAAAACTTGTAAGAAGAAATGATGATGAAATGGAAAAACAGGAAGGTAATTGCTGAACGCAAAACCGACAAACAAACAGTTTATTTTATTTATTTCTTAAAATACTAACAGAGTTATTGTTTTAGGCAAATATTTTCAACAGTAACAATGTCCAAAACCACAACCAAATGACGGATTAAAAGTTTCAAAGTTTTGAATAGAAGTGTTGCCCCTTTAGACAAATTTATTTTAATTTTTACTTTTGAAATTATTCATTGTTCTAAAGTTTATTTACTTCATGTTTACGTTTTTAGTATTTAGTATTTTTATTTAAATCCGTTTTAATGATTTATATGTGTCATAAAAAGATACGATGACTTACATTGTCTTCAGGTCTTTCGTGCAGATAGATGGAAGATGTGTAGAGAAGTGAAGTTCCTTAAAAGTTGTGCTGCTTTTTCAAACAACAGAAAGACTTGAAAATGAGGAAGTCACTAAAGGGCGAATGTGTGACAATGAAATGAACTTATTTATCAGAAATGATTTTAGACAGTCCCACATTTGTTCTAAACCGAGCTTTTACTTTACCCACATATATATTCTTTTTTTTATCCAAATATTGAGTCTTTTTGCCTGAAATAAAACAAAATCTTTGCATTACCAACCTGGTAAAGGGAATTTCTGCAAATGATTGAGACACAACAAAAACCTTTAATGAGCCTTTATTGTCAAAGCAATTTGCACAGTTATTAACAAATAATAACATCTTCAAACTATATAATGAAATTACACCAATTAGACTGGATAGTATAATCTACCAGTACATCTGGATGGAGAAGGCGATGACATAATACTCAATTAACTTTCCCATGATAATTAACATAATCATAAAACAGTAGAGAGATCTTGCAGCTATGTAAGTTATTAAATTGCTTTAAAAAAATATGGTGATAGCAAATTCATCCTCAGTCAAATTCAATTCAACACTTTGGTCTCATGTGATTTCATGCAACACTTAATGAAAGCATGTAAAAAAAGTAAAGCTGCATCCAAGAGAACATCAGTAATATAAAGTTAAAGATAATACAGGACTGTTAATTATTCTCATGTATGAGAGGGAAACAGTGACACAACATGTTATGATGTGAAACAGTCAAACTCAACAGCTCTACATGAACCTCAGAATGTGAGAGAAGAGCTCACTCAGTTCAGTCGTTTGCTGTGTTGATGACATGGTCGCTATGTACTGTACCTTTAAGAGACAAAATACACCTGGAAATATAATACAGCACAATACAAAACCACCCCCAAAAACTACACCAAAAACAAAAACACCACCAACTCAAAAGTGACCACAAAGTAAACTGAATACCTCTGTGATCCAGTTTCAGTGATAATTTAACAGTATAGCCCCACAGAGCTAGTATCTCTAGTAGTTATTGCAGTGCTATGTTGCATTGCTTTGTGTATCTGCTCATGTTACTGTGTTATTGTGTACTGTGATTACACTAAAACGTAAATATATGCTATGTTGGAGTACCTGTCGAAGTGTAATACATTCCAAGAAATATTTCTGTGTCGTCGCCGAATAATCATCAAGGCACTTAGTGGACGATGTCAGCGTCATTTTGTAATGACTCTACACTACTGAGACTGGTCTGTTTGATCCAATGCTATGTAAACCGTGTTCTCTTCATTTGGCTTCACGTTCTTTCTTTATTTCCTATGAAGACAATCCTTAGAAGGAGATGTATATCTCCTCAGTCAAAATGTATTTTCTGTTCTTTATAAAACATGTACTACTCTTGATCAACAAAACCTCAAACATTTAAGAAAGTATTTAAATGACATTGTTTGAAGCCCAACCCCCCGTAGAATATTGATTTAATAGCTCTCATATCACTAATCACACGTTTGTCTCAATAAATGAAATACAGAAATCCTTCAGTAACGTTATTTGATGATTATGAAGATCAGTGGATGTTTACAGAGTCATCTTGAAGTTTGGGCAATGACATCATACTCTGGAGATCTGTCTCTGGGATCCAATGACATGTAAGTTTGGTCCACTTCTTTTGGCTTCACTCTCTTTCTGGATTTCCTTTGAGGACAACAAAGAAAAATCCATATATGTAAATAAATACATATTTTGTTTTCTAAAAGCAGCACTGCTCGTCCATCAACAGAGCTTTCATTACAAAAAGTGCAATCCAGTGAAATCACATACCAAAGGAACGCCATGCAGACTGTGTACAAGACGTTCACACTGAGAGATACACCAGCAACAGCCAAGAGAAGAACTCCACTGTACGGTCCACAATGTTGATCTGAACCTGTCATAAGAAATAACACAACACTCTACACATCATATCCCTGTTCAAGTGTTACATTCATTCAACAGTGGTTCAGTGGCTGTGTTTTAGCCTCACATCCCCATTTATGCCACAGGGCAGCTGTGAATACTTCAGCCAGGATACTTCAAAGGTTTTAATCAGGTGTTGCAACCCAAAGTTCACTTGAGTTTGGTTAATAGAAAGACACGTCATTTCTGACATAGAAACAGAGTGGTGAAAAGAAGTGAAAAATGTTATATTCTTCATTAATGAATATCATAATCATAGAATTTGTAGATCAATTTACATGATACATACCTTGAACATCTATGTGAATGATGCCGGAACGTCCATCTCCAATATTATTGTCTGCCTTGCAGAAAAAATAACTGTCGTCTTTAGATACTTTAATGTTTATAACAGCTCCGGTCCCAATAAAAGTCTCCTGTGCTCCATCAGCTCTGTACCAGGTGTAGCTCTTTACTGCTGGGTTAGCAGTACTGCTGCATGTCAGAGTCACATTACTGCCCTCTGGTACTGGACCAGAGGGACGGACTGACACTGTGGTGCGTTTGGGTGAATCTGAAAAATGAAGAATATAAATTATTGGTATATGTTATGTTGTCTCTTGTAAGTTCTAAAATATACGTATTGTAATAAAGACAGATCAAGTATGCTGACACCATTATTTTACAGTGTATCCAAAAACTATTGTTTTGTCCTGTCTGGCTTTGTAAGACTCTTGGGCAGAGAGATAGTTTGCAACTCTTCCTTTCTCAAATAGAGTTCAAAGTGCAAATACCTGTATGAATACAACATGGGAACTAGTATTTATTTTTAATTGTAACTAGTACTTAACAAGTTTCCACCAGTAAATGATTGACTGGCCAGTGGTAACGTGTGGAAAATTGAAGGCTAAAAAGGATAAACTAGTAGCGTTGAATGCAAAAGTGTCCTTCTGATAAAAACACACGGGGCGTAAAAGTTGAAAATGTTCACATCCTAAACATAGTGGCTTTAAACATCTAAATAAACCATTTAATTACTGAATATGTTAACTAAATCAGATGTTCAGGACATATAGAACAAGATCAGTTAGAAAATTTGATACATACACTGAACATCTATTTGTTTGTTGGTGGATCGTCCATCTCCAATTTTATTTAATGTCTTGCAGAAAAAATAACTGTTGACATGAGATGCTTTAATGTTTATAACAGCTCCGGTCCCAATAAAAGTCTCCTGACCTCCATCAGCTCTGTACCAGGTGTAGCTCTTTACTGCTGGGTTAGCAGTACTGCTGCATGTCAGAGTCACAGTCCGTCCCTCTGGTACTGGACCAGAGGGACGGACTGACACTGATGTGTCTTTGGGTGAATCTGAAAAATGAAGAATATAAATTATTGGTATATGTTATGTTGTCTCTTGTAAGTTCTAAAATATACGTATTGTAATAAAGACAGATCAAGTATGCTGACACCATTATTTTACAGTGTATCCAAAAAATATCGTTTTGTCCTGTCTGGCTTTGTAAGACTCTTGGGCAGAGAGATAGTTTGCAACTCTTCCTTTCTCAAATAGAGTTCAAAGTGCAAATACCTGTATGAATACAACATGGGAACTAGTATTTATTTTTAATTGTAACTAGTACTTAACAAGTTTCCACCAGTAAATGATTGACTGGCCAGTAGTAACGTGTGGAAAATTGAAGGCTAAAAAGGATAAACTAGTAGCGTTGAATGCAAAAGTGTCCTTCTGATAAAAACACACGGGGCGTAAAAGTTGAAAATGTTCACATCCTAAACATAGTGGCTTTAAACATCTAAATAAACCATTTAATTACTGAATATGTTAACTAAATCAGATGTTCAGGACATATAGAACAAGATCAGTTAGTTGATACATACACTGAACATCTATTTGTTTGTTGGTGGATCGTCCAGCTCCAATATTATTTTCTGCCTTGCAGAAAAAAGGACTGTCGTCTTTAAATGCTTTAATGTTTAAAACAGCTCCGGTCCCAATAAAAGTCTCCTGACCTCCATCAGCTCTGTACCAGGTGTAGCTCTTTACTGCTGGGTTAGCAGTACTGCTGCATGTCAGAGTCACAGTCCGTCCCTCTGGTACTGGACCAGAGGGACGGACTGACACTGATGTGTCTTTGGGTGAATCTGAAAAATGAAGAATATAAATTATTGGTATATGTTATGTTGTCTCTTGTAAGTTCTAAAATATACGTATTGTAATAAAGACAGATCAAGTATGCTGACACCATTATTTTACAGTGTATCCAAAAAATATCGTTTTGTCCTGTCTGGCTTTGTAAGACTCTTGGGCAGAGAGATAGTTTGCAACTCTTCCTTTCTCAAATAGAGTTCAAAGTGCAAATACCTGTATGAATACAACATGGGAACTAGTATTTATTTTTAATTGTAACTAGTACTTAACAAGTTTCCACCAGTAAATGATTGACTGGCCAGTAGTAACGTGTGGAAAATTGAAGGCTAAAAAGGATAAACTAGTAGCGTTGAATGCAAAAGTGTCCTTCTGATAAAAACACACGGGGCGTAAAAGTTGAAAATGTTCACATCCTAAACATAGTGGCTTTAAACATCTAAATAAACCATTTAATTACTGAATATGTTAACTAAATCAGATGTTCAGGACATATAGAACAAGATCAGTTAGTTGATACATACACTGAACATCTATTTGTTTGTTGGTGGATCGTCCAGCTCCAATATTATTTTCTGCCTTGCAGAAAAAAGGACTGTCGTCTTTAAATGCTTTAATGTTTAAAACAGCTCCGGTCCCAATAAAAGTCTCCTGACCTCCATCAGCTCTGTACCAGGTGTAGCTCTTTACTGCTGGGTTAGCAGTACTGCTGCATGTCAGAGTCACAGTCCGTCCCTCTGGTACTGGACCAGAGGGACGGACTGACACTGATGTGTCTTTGGGTGAATCTGAAAAATGAAGAATAAATAATTTGTATAATTTATAGATGTAATATAATCTGGTATTTGTTTTGAAACAAAGGCAGATTATGTCAAACTTCTTCTTGTAAAGTTTGAGTGCTGACACCTTTTTGAAAAATTGTCTCTTCTTTTTCTTGTTCTTGGGGATCCTACCCACTGCACTTTGATTACTCAGCACGAGATAAAGCTTGATGCAGAATCATTGGAGAGAGAGCGAGAGAGCACAGTTCTGCCTTTTGTAAACTGACTTGCTTCATCATGGAATAACCCACTGAAGGCTGCAGACAACCTTAACGTTCACTTCATTTGTGCTGCTCAAGTCTAATTTGAAGCTCTCCTACAGCTGTTTCTGCACTTCCACCCAGCTGTGTTGAAGCCTATACTAATTAATATGCTAATTGTAAAGCATAAACAAGATTTTAGAGTTCTGGAAAATATATGATGTTGGCAATAGTTTTCTCCACTGCACTTCAGAAGGAAGTATTGGGACAATTCTTCACAATTCAGTTTTGATCCTGGAGCACATTTGAATGAAGGTCATGTAATGTAAGAAAACTCTGAAAAATATCTGTCAGAATTTTCCAGAGGCTGAGAAGAAGTCTTCAAATTAATCAATTGCATTAAAACTATTAATCCTTTATCCAAATTGTTGACAGTTATTATTTTGTCACATGACTAATGGATTAACCGACTAATTATTTCAGCCCTGATTAAAACTAAGTCAAGGAAGCTATAAGAGACAAGATCATTTCAATTAAAATATCTATAATTACAATGAATGAGGATAAATGAACTCACATGAGATATCAGCTGTTAAATTTGTAACAGCTGACTCAGTGCTGCCATCTTGTTTGTTGTAGGAGGCCGTACAGGAGATTGTCTTTCCATGATGGTTTTGAGAGGCAGTGAAGTTCATAACAGAGGTCTTGACTTTAGTTTTGTCCTGATTCTCCTGCAGTGTCTCCACACTCTCACCCAGGTCGGGGGTCCATGTCACAGTTGGAGGATGAGACAGACAGGGAGCTGGAGCAGAGCACGTCAAACTCACTGAGGTTCCCTCCTTCACCTTCAGTGGTGACGGAGTCAGAGTCGGTCTGGGAGGATCATCTGGTGAGAAGGTACATTTGAACCAGTCACTAAACAATCAGTTCTGCATTTTGTTTACTATTTGCCAAATGCAATGAATGCAAAACAAGGTCAGAGCAGTTCTACAAGAGAAATGAATGAGTGAAATGTAAGTAGACAGACTTTAATACCTGTGAATGAAATAGAGATTTGATCATTAAATATATATCTCAGGCCATTGTCACATTCCAGCCTGAAGAAATAGTTATTGCCGTTATCAGGTTGCATGTTGTTCAGGGTTGTGGTGCAGTCTTTACTTCTCAAGTCTCCTCTCAGTTCTCTATTATTTGTACTTGTTTGTGGATTACTGCTGTCAAACACAGTCCTCTGATCAATCATCCATATTGCTCTACATGTGTTATCTAAGTGTAATTCGTATTGGTCCACTACGTCAAAGGAGCAGGGGATGGTCACACAGGATCCTCTAAGAACCTCTATAGTCTGCGGCATAGACACCTTAAACTTTCCACACAGGGCACCTGAAACACAAGAAACACATCTTGAATAAGAACAAGTGAATAATACTTTACAGTCATGAGGATGTTTTACTGTTTGGTTGCCTGTATCTTACCACTATACCTTATTCTTAGAATAATCCAAAATGATGACTGTAAAAATGTTGCTTTGTTCCCACAGTGTTTATTTTTCTCGATGTTTAGATTAAATAAATGATTCAGCCATCAGATTAAAGTTTTAAGAAAAAGGAAGCAGAACAGTTTTGTAGCTCACTGTGTTCTTCATTTGCTGCAGCATGTATTACAGATACTGTTGTACTGAATACTTGACTAACATTGTGTAGTTATAGTTTTTGATCATTTTTGATAGTCAATGATTCAATATGTGAATGAACTTCAGCTCACCTTGCAGCAGAGAACCAATGAGAAGGAGAGTCAGAGCTGCAGACATCTTTGTGTGTCAGGAGAGGCAGAAACTCTGGAGATTACACATGAAACAATTCACATGTTTACAGCATTTCATCCCTAATTAACGATTTAAAGATTATTTAAGATTTTTAAAGGAAGATTTATTAATGAGGCAACTATTGAATGCAATATTTGCAGAGGTTGCTGAAGGTGAAATGTTTTGCTGAGCCTGTATTTGTTTTAGATTTGATTTTGTATGTGATTCTGAGCTACTGAAACTCAACTGAATTAAATTACTTTAGGTGTGTCAACACAATCACACAATTGAACAATTCAATTATTATTTTTTTACAAATTTGCCAGGCTTTTATGAAACCTGGTGATGGAGATATTCAACAAAAGAGTAATACTGGTTTAGTGTTTCTACTGAGTGTGAGAGAAAACCAAATAATTGTTTGTTATGCTTTAATATTCAGTTTATCACTGAAACAACAAGCTGCTATTTATAACTTGTAAAACTTGTAAGAAGAAATGATGATGAAATGGAAAAACAGGAAGAAAATTGCTGAAAGCAAAACCGACAAACAAACAGTTTATTTTATTTATGTCTTTAAATACTAACAGAGTTATTGTTTTAGGCAAATATTTTCCCTAATTAATCATTTAAAGATTATCTAAGATTTTTAGAGTAAGGTTTATTAATGAGGCAACTATTGAATGCAATATTTGCAGAGGCTGCTGGTGGAGAAATGTTTTGCTGAGCCTGTATTTGTTTTAGATCTTTATCAATGTGAAGGTTCAGAAGAGGACTGTATGTGATTCTGAGACAATGAAACTCAACTGAATCCAACAAAATTAAATTACTTTAGGTGTGTCAACATTTCACACAATTGAACAATTAAATTAAACATTACTAATTTTAAAAAGCATTTATTGCAAATTTGCCAGGCTTTTATGAAACAAAAGAGTAATACTGGTTTAGTGTTTCTAGTGTGAGAGAAAAACAAATAATTGTTTTTCATGCTTCATTATATTCTGTTTATCACTGAAACAACATGCTGCTTATTTTACCAAGACTATGAAGGTGAAATGATGATGAAATGGAAAAACAGGATGGTAATTGCTAAAAGCAAAACCGACGAACAAACAGTTTATTTTATTTTTGTCTTTAAATGTATTTACAGAGCTTTTGTTTTAGGCAAATATAGTCAACAGTAACAATGTCCAAAACCACAACCAAATGACGGCTTAAAAGTTTCAAAGTTGTGAATAGAAGTTTTGTCACCTTTCACAATGTTCTTTTTCTGTCTATCTTTGAAATTAATCTAAAGTCTAGTGACTATTTCACTTGAAATTAGTTTTGATGATTTGATGTGTCATATTAGAAGATATGATGACTTACATTTTCTTCAGGTCTTTAAAGCAGATGGAAGATGTGTAGAGAAGTGAAGTTCCTTAAAGGTTGTGCTGCTTTTTTAAACAGCCTGCAAGACTTGAAAATGAGGAAGTCACTAAATTGCACATGCGTGTGACAATGAAATGTACTTATTTATCAGAAATGATTACTTACTTTTTGTTACTTTAAAAACATTAATCGTGTAAAACTTTATTCTGAAATCTCTTGCTGTTTAAAATCTACAGACTGGCCAATAAATCTGAATTAAGGAGGTGATAAGATACAGTCAATCAACTTTTATGTAATAATTGTAAATTCAACAAGCAAAGTATCACAGACCAAGTTGGCATTTTTCACCCCATACAATATGTATTTGAGTCCTTTCAAACCATCATAAACTGTTTCAAACCCATGAGAATGATGTAAATTCCAGACTAGCCGGCTGTGCTTTTCAGTCAGGAATAGTGGTGACTGATTGGCTTCATCAACATTTCTATATCCGGGTCACATCCAACCAAAGAATCCCCTGGCCCTACTGGACCATCACAAGCCGACCACAGCTACATCTACAGTCGTATTGAGGAGATCAGGAAAGGTCATTCTCACCTCGGCTTATGCAACACCTTTAGTGAACAATGAAGCCTCAATCGAGATGTGCTCTCACCTCAAGTCCCTGTGTTCCTTGTCGCCACACCTCCTGCCATAATCACCCTCCATTAAGTACTAATTTCTTCTTTATGCTCGATCACATTTCATTCCACCCTTTGATCGTCCACAACCGTATATAACCCATCCAGTCCCAACCCTAAGTCATTCATCCCCTCTTAAACTGCCATTTCAATGAACTGATTTGCATACTTAAATGGTCTGGACTTTATTAGTGAAGACAGTGAAATGCATTTAATTCATTCTGGCTCCCGAAAATACATAATTAAAAAACATGACCTCAAAGAAGAAGTCATAAGCCGGGTGGGATACCGCTTTTACACAACTCGGCAGAGGAAATGGTTAATCTATGATATATCTACTTCCTGTAAATTACAGATCAGATAAACGCTGAATAAGCATTTCAAACGGATGTGAACAAGCAACAGCCAGATACACAAGACCCAGAGGAAACTGCAATCACACTCTGCTATACAAAAAATAAAGATGTAATTTACAATGAATTTAAAATGGAAGAGAATTTGATCAAATAGTACCAAGAATGTAAGGAAGCCTTAATGTAACTTTGCATTTTTCTACTTGGACCCTATTTTCTAATGTTTTTGTGTCTAAGTTACTAATTTAGACAACAATTTTTTTTAATTTTGGGATAACGCTGCAGGCGGCATCCGCTAAACAGGCTACAATGTAATCGCTCTTGGCAATTTCGCACCATCAACGTGCATCAAATAGAAGTGCTTGTTTTTGCTACTGACAGACTACGATTGTTATAATAAGTATGTGTACAGAAGATTGCAAAGCCCTCTGAGGCAAACATGTGATTTGTGATTTTGGGCTGTACAAATGAATTGAACATGAGTTGAATAAGTGTCTGACAACATTATGGAAAGGACCCAACAGAGGAATAAAACGGTTTTCTTTACCTTTTGCCTGATCCAGTCTGTTTTGTTATTGTGCCGTGGCAATGGCGGTGTTGTCAGAGTTTGCTGTGTTGGAGTACAGAAAAGCGTAACTTAGTCTTGTGTAGTAGATTTTCAATGTCATGGCTGAAAATGTATCTGATTTTAACAATGTACGTGCGAAGGGAGATTTCATAATGAGGCTTCTCCTCGAGCGAGACTTAGACAAAGTGGAAAATGTGTTTTTCAAAAAAATCATGTCAGGCAGACTTAGTGGTTAGTGGAAAAATTGAAGAGTGAATGGAGATGGATGTCTCTAGCAAGTTTTGTGCGAATCAGACAAAGCTGACCTTTAATTATCGCGTCCCCATCAGGCTGATCGGGTCATATTTCTTTGGCAACACTTGCACACAACTTCTAATCATTGGGGAACATTGCATGTGTCTACAATGTACCACCTCACGGGAATTTGCACAAACATTTCTGAAGAAAAATAATATTAAATCAGCACAAAACCCCTTGAACTCCTAATAACGGCTAAGATCTCCACTGACCAGGAATTGATGTTTTTTTTTTACCCCTTTTGAACATTTTGATCAATGACAAAACGTTGTGTCACTTTAATAAGTAATTTATTTCATTTGAAACGTGTACAGTCCTTGTTCAACAGATAAGCTTGAAAAAAAACCCTCAGAACTGGTTTTATTTAACACCATTATCTATGTTTACACAAGAATATAAACTTCACTTGTGCAGTCATTTTCTGGTGATTTCTCTCAAATGATTATATCTGGAGACGACTGAGGCAACTCTACCATCTTTGTCTGGAGCTGCTCGGCATCCGGTCCTCACCTCTCAAGCCGCCTGAAGGGGCCCTTTCAGCACAGAATTCGGGGTATCTGCATTCTTCAGTGGGTCAGTCTGATCCCACTCAGCATAGATCTTCCCTAGCCAGTCCAGGTAGGCCTGAAGTGGATCCTGAAAGTGTGCAGTAGAGACCTGGTTGTATTTGCTCCAGCTCCCTGTCCCTCATTTCCCCCACCTAATGTGAGGTTATTACCCAACAAAGCAGATAAAGGAAGAAATAACTATTAACTAACACTAGATGGCAGCGTGTTCATTTGTTGTAACTCTGAGCAGGAGAGGGTCTATTTTTCTGTAACGTCATCAACTTTGCTGATGGGTTATTTCTACTTACTAAAAAAATATTTTAGTTTGTCATACTTGGTAACATTTCGTCTGTCATTGCCAGAACATGATGCTTTTTTAATCCAGATGTAGAAGATGAAAATATTATAAAATGGAAAGACAGGAGGCTAAACTCTCTTTATTCATTTATCTTCTTTGTATTTACAAAGCTTTTATAAACTAATATGTTCAATGGTAACAATGTCCAAAATCTCAATCGAATGTCGGCTTAAAGGTTTCGCCTTTGAATATAATTAATTTCTTCCTTTCTACTTTTAAAATTGTTTATTAGTCTAAAGTTTTTTGAATTTTACGTTATTTTCAAAAGTTATTTTGATGATTTGATGTGTCATATAAGACGTTGTGATGACTTACATTTTCTTCAGGTCTTTTGAGCAGATGGATAAAAGATGTGTAGAGAAGTCAAGTTCCTTAAAGGTTGTGCTGCTTTTTTATAACAACCTGCAAGACTTGAAAATGAGGAAGTCACTAAATTGCACATGCGTGTGACAATGAAATGTACTTATTTATCAGAAATGATTACTTACTTTTTGTTACTTTAAACACATTAATCATGTAAAACTTTATTCTAAAATCTCTTGCAGCTGACGGTGTTTTCTGCTCCTCTCTGTGGCAGTAGGAGCTCTGGTGGCAGTAACCCCTTAAAGGAGTGTCAGGTGAGGTCACTAAAGTGCCAAAACTGTTGTCTCAGTGTAAGAAATGCAAGGATTCCTTCAGTGATTTTCATCCCAGAAATTCACATTTAGGGCTAATATTTAATCGGCTAAAATCAAGAAAAGTTAAATGGTCTCATGCAACATGACCACAGCCATTGGGTACCTGGTATTTGGGTACCTAAAATACAGTATATTATGTAAAGCAACTTGGACAAAGTAATAACTAAGATGTATTAATTACAAACAATCTGCAAATCACAGTTAGACAGTATTCCCACTAAGAGTTACACATTTATTCAAATTTCCACCTTTTAAATCTTACAGCTTAATTTGACTGAAAACTCTTTAAACTGGCAAAGAAGTCTGGATTAAAAAGATGATAATACACTTGCATGATCAACCTATCATTATCAAAAAGAAAGAATATGCAAATTATGCAGTTATGCTGCTGTAAAAAAACGCTCAACACATTCCTCACATCTCTTAGAAATTACAATTCAGAAGTCTTGTGGTGTTACAAGACACTCCGATAATGTCTGAACATTCATGAGGACATCTTATGAACACATACAATCTGAAAGATACAATAGGACTGTAGGGGATGACAGAGAGACACGGCGCAACGCGTCACTCTCTGAAAACAATCGGCGCCACAATATGCAACCAATGGCTGAAAAATACTAACAAACTGCCTGTAGTTAGCTAAAAACTTTACACTTTAGCATGTCAAAGGATGATTCTGCACTCTGTGTCTAGCAGTTAATAACTAAAATGATGATGGGATGGGACAAGTTAGCGAGCTAATGTTAGCTATATGTTAGCAAGCTACTGTAGTTAGCTAAGGCACTTGCAGACATAAAACTGCATAACTTTTTTCTGATGAATCAACATTCCACTGAAATAGAAGTTGCATTCTTTCAACATTTTTAGCATTACATACAGAAAAATAGTTAGCCTAAAACTGACTTTTGGACAAAATGCTTGTTGCGCATGCTAACAATGTTAGACATACTGAGTGCCAGGATCCCAGTTTTCCCTTTTTCCTGCTGATGCCTCATGTTTTATTGCCTGTATCCTCAGTTTTTCAGCTTATAAAACTATAGTTATGGGTTCTGTACTCTGTTGGTAGTGCATCCCATCACTCAGCAACTTTTAGGCATTTTTCTGTTGTTTGCAAGCAGACAAAAGGTGACAAGGCGGCACCTTCACACAATACAAAGTCATTGGAGAGCGAGGAATTGTTTTCTCCTCCGGTGTGAGCAGGACTTAACTGCACTCTGTCTCTGACTCTGCTGCTTTGTTGAATAAGAAGACTCTGTGTTTCTTTAATTTGTCCATTTTGTAAGAGGTGTTACTTAGTTTGCAGTGTTATTTTACATAAGTGAGCCCTTCATGTATGTACACGTAGGGACAAAACACTGACAATATAATGTGAACCAATATAATCATTACCAGAAACGCGACTGCAAAAATCCATAGAAATTAAACAGTTTCAGCAAATATTATTGTTGCATCATATTTTGGTCTCTAAAATTAACCTGGGCATATTCAGTACACACTGTCTTCTTTGCATCTTTTCCAGTCACGATCTTGTCGTATAGACTCTCCATCTCCAGTGCGTTCCTCACATGATTTCTGGACACGCCTCCCTCCATGCACCTCTCCTCCTCCAGATAGGAGCCAGTAGACGGATTCCTGCCCCCAGAGCGTTCTCCCTTCTTCATCTTGCTCTTACTCCTCCAAATCACACTAGAGTAAAGCACATCACTGCCCTCCTCATTCTTCTCCTCTGAGCTTTTACATGGAACCTGTTGATGTCCGAGATGAGTATTTGGCATATTTGACTTTCTCATCATGTTGGCGTTGACATAGATATCCTCCTCTGTTGTGATAATTGCCTGAAATAAATTGAAAAAAAACAGTCAGTGGTACAGATATTCTGTTAGATTATTCTTGTCCCAAATTAGGAAACAGTCCGTACCTTATTTCCTGTTTCACCTGTAAGGCCTTGGCTCATCACAGCTGAGCTGGTGTCACCTGTGCACTGACTCTTTGTAGAGTTACGGCAGACAGTCCTCTGAGCCCTAGAAAATAGGACAGCAGGACGCTCCATTCAACTTACATGAACATATTCATTACAAGTTTAGATGTCAACCTGCTTATGTATTAGTTGACAGAATGAAGACGTGCGATCAGTGAGACAAACTCTAATAGGCACATCTGGAATAGCCTAAATTATAAGATTTGCTACACAGGTGAATATATAGCGCTGATGAAATACAGAGCTGATCATTGTCTATAAATACTTAGATTTTCAAAGAAACATGAGACTCCTGATAGATGTAAAGAGGCCAAATTCTCTGTCCAAAAACATCTTAAAACACACGATTTGCATCGGCAAAGAACAATACCAGTCACTGTAACACTTGTTAGCCACTGTGACTTTACATACTTTAAATTGAAGTTCTTTTTAACAAAAATGTGTTCATTATTTTGTGAATTTATAATAAATTGAAAGTGAAACACTGGTTTCGGACAGGAGTTAGTCCACTCACAGAGCGGTGAGACTATATAGAGTCATTATTTATACTAAAGTTGAATTAACAACGATAACCTTGATGCGCAGAGGTAGTCGGAAACATTCATGGTGTCCCAAGCTGTTACCTACCTGATAGCAAACAGTAGAGCACATATCAGCGCTGCTGTTAGAACACCAACTGTGACGATGAAGAATGTTGACGTAACTCGACCTGAACAATCAGTTTGAGAGAGAACGGAATATTGTGAAGGTTAGTCAGAAGCATTAATATACTATTTTTGATGAAGTACATTTGGACGCACGTGAAGACTGATGTGTTGTTTTAAACACAAAAGCTTAATTATAATGGCTCTGTTTTGAGGTATTACATCATGTATAATGTAGTTTATAAAAGTATTATAGAAGAGTATATTTAATGAATATAAAATCCAAGAAATAGCTTAAGTGAATAATTTCCAGTATTTTTGTTATTTTAGCATTTATTTTGTTTTAGATTCATCATTATTTAGTCTTAGTAGTATCAGTGTAGGTTGAAACAGACTGTGATGTTGTTGTAAATGCTTGACTGTTATTTATAATAAATGTGTTTGTTTTTCTGTTGTGCAAATCTATCACAGACTTGATGGATCAATATTCTAGAAGCTGAAACCAAGAGTGAGTCATGCCCCCTCCACTACAAGGCAGTCAGTCTAAAATTCTACAAATCAAAAACACTAAATAGAGGTATTATATATAACAGATATAGAGAATGTGGCACTGGGTTCCAGATCAAGTTAATTTCAAGTAATCCTGATAGTTTCCAACTTTTCATTAAGACTTGTTTTCAGCACAGAATACAGACCTTGACTTGATGTCTGAGCTTCAAGGCTGTTGACACAAAATCTTTGAGTAGCAGATCCCAGAGAGTTGGAGCTGCGGCAGAGCAAGGTGGAAAGATCCCTCTCCTGTGGTCCGTTCACAGTGATGATGCTCCACAGACCTGTGTCATTTAGAGGCTCATTGCTTATAACAAACTTGTCAGAGTGATTGACAGGTGACCCATCCAAATACCAGAGTAAAGTGGGAGAAGGATTTCCCACAGTCCTGCAGGAACAGTTGAGCTGGTCTGCAGCTTTGATGCAGTCAGATGAGGACAGGATCTGAGGTGCAACTGCAATGCATTTAGAGAAGACAGACAAGTTTAGTCTCAAGTAATTTAGGTTCGGTTAGTTTTACCTGTAAGTTAACTAGTAACATTTGTTCATTTGCCTATGTATTTATATCATTTTGCCACATTTTGTCTTCTATACCGATGAGGGGCTCCGGTAACATTAACTCAATTTGGCAAATTTATATAAAACAAATAGTAAAAAATATATATATATATATTATATTAATTAGAAAGCGATCACAGCATTGACTGGGAATGGGTCAGAGTCAGTGGCAGGAAGCCAAATAAATAAGTAGATCAAATTGAGAGCTTTATGGATAAAACATTTGATGGATAGATTAATAACTTCATAACTGTCGAATCGTTTTCAATCAATTTCCTGAAATATGGCTTTAAGTAACATAAAACCTTTAAAATGTGATCCTTACATTGAACATCTATTTGACTGAGGTTGGATCGTCCAGCTCCAATAATATTTTCTGTCTTGCAGAAAAACGGACTGTCGTCTTTAGATGCTTTAATGTTTAAAACAGCTCCGGTCCCCATTAAAGCCTCCTGACCTCCATCAGCTCTGTACCAGGTGTAGCTCTTTACTGCTGGGTTAGCAGTACTGCTGCATGTCAGAGTCACATTACTGCCCTCTGGTACTGGACCAGAGGGACGGACTGACACTGATGTGTCTTTGGGTGAATCTATTTAAATGGATGTTGCTGTTTCCCGAAGTGACAATTTTGACCTTTAACCTGGAGCTGCAACTAACTATTATTTTCATTATCAATTAATCTGTAAATTACGATCAATCATTAATGGTTCAGTAAAATGTAGGAAAACTGTGAAAAATGCCTGTCACAATTTTTTAGGGGCTGAGGAGGCGTCTTCAAATAACTTTCCGTTCGACCAACAGTCCAAATACTAAAGACATTCAATTTATAGTAATATAAAAGAGACAAAAGAAGAAAATCCTTGAGTTTGAGATCAGGAAACATTTTTACCATCAGTCGCATTAAATCTATTAATCCCTGATCAAAATTTTTGACAATTATCATTCTGTCACATGATTAATGGATTAATAAACTAATTATTTCAGCCCTAATTTAACAAAAGTCTAAAAAGCTAAGAGACAAGATCATTTCAATAAAAATATCTATAATTACAACGAATGAGGATCAATGAACTCACATGAGATATCAGCTGTTAAACTTGTAACAGCTGACTCAGTGCTGCCATCTTGTTGGTTGTAGGAGGCCGTACAGGAGATTGTCTTTCCATGATGGTTTTGAGAGGCAGTGAAGGTCACAACAGAGGTCTTGACTTTAGTTTTGTCCTGATTCTCCTGCAGTGTCTCCACACTCTCACCCAGGTCGGGGGTCCATGTCACAGTTGGAGGATGAGACAGACAGGGAGCTGGAGCAGAGCACGTCAACCTCACTGAGGTTCCCTCCTTCACCTTCAGTGCTGACGGAGTCAGAGTCGGTCTGGGAGGAACATCTGGTGAGAAGGTACATTTGAACCAGTCACTAAACAATCAGTTCTCCATTTTGTTTACTATTTGCCAAATGCAATGAATGCAAAACAAGGTCAGAGCAGTTCTACAAGAGAAATGAATGAGTGAAATGTAAGTAGACAGACTTTAATACCTGTGAATGAAATAGAGATTTGATCAGCAAAATTCCACTTCAGGTCATTGTCACATTCCAGCCTGAAGAAATAATTATTGCTGTTAGCAGGTTGCATGTTGTTCAGGGTTGTGGTGCAGTCTTTTCTTGTCAAGTCTCCTCTCAGTTCTCCATTTGTTGAACTTGTTAGTGGATTACTGCTGTTAAACACAGTCTTCTTATCAATCATCCATATTGCTCTACATGTGTTATCTAAGTTTGATTTGTATTGGTCCACTATCTCAAAGGAGCAGGGGATGGTCACACAGGATCCTCTAAGAACCTCTATAGTCTGCGGCATAGACGCCTTAAACTCTCCACACAGGGCACCTGAAACACAAGAAACACATCTTGAATAAGAACAAGTGAATAATACTTTACAGTCATGAGGATTCTTTACTGTTTGGTTGCCTGTATCTTACCACTATACATTATTCTTAGAATAATCCAAAATGATGACTGTAAAGATTCTGCTTTGTCCCCACAGTGTTTATTTTTCTCGATGTTTAGATTAAATAAATTATTCAGCCATCAGATTAAAGTTTTAAGGAAAAGGCAGCAGAACAGTTTTGTAGCTCACTGTGTTCTTCATTTGCTGCAGCATGTATTACAGATACTGTTGTACTGTGGTGTGAATACTTGACTAACATTGTGTAGTGATAGTTTTTGATAGTTTTTGTACTCATTGATCCAATTATGAATGAACTTCAACTCACCTTGCAGCAGAGAACCAACGAGAAGGAGAGTCAGAGCTGCAGACATCTTTGTGTGTCAGGAGAGGCAGAAACTCTGGAGATTACACATGAAACAATTCACATGTTTACAGCATTTCATCCCTAATTAACGATTTAAAGATTATTTAAGATTTTTAAAGGAAGGTTTATTAATGAGGCAACTATTGAATGCAATATTTGCAGAGGTTGCTGAAGGTGAAATGTTTTGCTGAGCCTGTATTTGTTTTAGATCTTTATCAATGTGAAGACTGTGTGATTCTGAGACAATGAAACTCAACTGAATTAAATTATGTTAGGTGTGTCAACACAATCACACAATTGAACAATTAAATTAAACATTACTCATTTTAAATTATTTTTTTACAAATTTGCCAGGCTTTTATGAAAGCTGCTGATGGAGATATTCAACAAAGGAGTAATACTGGTTTAGTGTTTCTACTGAGTGTGAGAGAAAAACACATACTTGTTTGTTATGCTTTAATATTCAGTTCATCATGCAACAACATGCTGCTATTTATAACTTGTAAAACTTGTAAGAAGAAATGATGATGAAATGGAAAAACAGGAAGGTAATTGCTGAACGCAAAACCGACAAACAAACAGTTTATTTTATTTATTTCTTTAAATACTAACAGAGTTATTGTTTTCGGCAAATATTTTCAACAGTAACAATGTCCAAAACCACAACCAAATGACGGATTAAAAGTTTCAAAGTTTTGCCCCCTTAGACAAATTTATTTTCATTTTTACTTTTGAAATGATTCATTGTTCTAAAGTATATTTACTCAATGTTTACGTTTTTAGTATTTAGTATTTTACTTGAAATCAGTTTTGATGATTTATATGTGTCATAAAAAGATATGATGACTTACATTGTCTTCAGGTCTTTCGTGCAGATAGATGGAAGATGTGTAGAGAAGTGAAGTTCCTTAAAAGTTGTGCTGCTTTTTCAAACAGCAAGACTTGAAAATGAGGAAGTCACTAAAGGGCGCATGTGTGACAATGAAATGTACTTATTTATCAGAAATGATTTTAGACTGTCCCACATTTGTTCTAAACCGAGCTTTTACTTTACCCACATATATATTCTTTTTTTATCCAAATATTGAGTCTTTTTGCCTGAAATGAAACAAAATCTTTGCATTACCAACCTGGTAAAGGGAATTTCTGCAAATGATTAAGACACAACAAAAACCTATAATGAGCCTTTATTGTCAAAGCAATTTGCACAGATATTAACAAATAATAACATCTTCAAACTATATAATGAAATTACACCAATTAGACTGGATAGTATAATCTACCAGTACATCTGGATGGAGAAGGCGATGACATAATACTCAATTAACTTTCCCATGATAATTAACATAATCATAAAACAGTAGAGAGATCTTGCAGCTATGTAAGTTATTACATTGCTTTAAAAAAATATGGTGATAGCAAATTCATCCTCAGTCAAATTCAATTCAACACTTTGGTCTCATGTGATTTCATGCAACACTTAATGAAAGCATGTAAAAAAAGTAAAGCTGTATCCAAGAGAACATCAGTAATATAAAGTTAAAGATAATACAGGACTGTTAATTATTCTCATGTATGAGAGGGAAACAGTGACACAACATGTTATGATGTGAAACAGTCAAACTCAACAGCTCTACATGAACCTCAGAATGTGAGAGAAGAGCTCACTCAGTTCAGTCGTTTGCTGTGTTGATGACATACATGGTCGCTATGTACTGTACCTTTAAGAGACAAAATACACCTGGAAATATAATACAGCACAATAAAAAACACCCCCAAAAACTACACCAAAAACAAAAACACCACCAACTCAAAAGTGACCACAAAGTAAACTGAATACCTCTGTGATCCAGTTTCAGTGATAATTTAACAGTATAGCCCCACAGAGCTAGTATCTCTAGTAGTTATTGCAGTGCTATGTTGCATTGCTTTGTGTATCTGCTCATGTTACTGTGTTATTGTGTACTGTGATTACACTAAAACGTAAATATATGCTATGTTGGAGTACCTGTCGAAGTGTAATACATTCCAAGAAATATTACTGTGTAGTCGCCGAATAATCATCAGGGCACTTAGTGGACGATGTCAGCGTCATTTTGTAATGACTCTACACTACTGAGACTGGTCTGTTTGATCCAATGCTATGTAAACCGTGTTCTCTTCATTTGGCTTCACGTTCTTTCTTTATTTCCTATGAAGACAATCCTTAGAAGGAGATGTATATCTCCTCAGTCAAAATGTATTTTCTGTTCTTTATAAAACATGTACTACTCTTGATCAACAAAACCTCAAACATTTAAGAAAGTATTTAAATGACATTGTTTGAAGCCCAACCCCCCGTAGGATATTGATTTAATAGCTCTCATATCACTAATCACACGTTTGTCTCAATAAATGAAATACAGAAATCCTTCAGTAACGTTATTGGATGATTATGAAGATCAGTGGATGTTTTCAGAGTCATCTTGAAGTTTGGGCAATGACATCATACTCTGGAGATCTGTCTCTGGGATCCAATGACATGTAAGTTTGGTCCACTTCTTTTGGCTTCACTCTCTTTCTGGATTTCCTTTGAGGACAACAAAGAAAAATCCATATATGTAAATAAATACATATTTTGTTTTCTAAAAGCAGCACTGCTCGTCCATCAACAGAGCTTTCATTACAAAAAGTGCAATCCAGTGAAATCACATACCAAAGGAACGCCATGCAGACTGTGTACAAGACGTTCACACTGAGAGATACACCAGCAACAGCCAAGAGAAGAACTCCACTGTACGGTCCACAATGTTGATCTGAACCTGTCATAAGAAATAACACAACACTCTACACATCATATCCCTGTTCAAGTGTTACATTCATTCAACAGTGGTTCAGTGGCTGTGTTTTAGCCTCACATCCCCATTTATGCCACAGGGCAGCTGTGAATACTTCAGCCAGGATACTTCAAGGTTTTAATCAGGTGTTGCAACTCAAAAGTCCACTTGAGTTTGGTTAATAGAAAGACACGTAATTTCTGACATAGAAACAGAGTGGTGAAAAGAAGTGAAAAATGTTATATTCTTCATTAATGAATATCATAATCATATAATTTGTAGATCAATATACATGATACATACCTTGAACATCTATGTGAATGATGCCGGAACGTCCAGCTCCAATATTATTTTCTGTCTTGCAGAAAAAAGTACTGTCGTCTTTAGATGCTTTAATGTTTAAAACAGCTCCGGTCCCAATAAAAGTCTCCTGACCTCCATCAGCTCTGTACCAGGTGTAGTTCTTTACTGCTGGGTTAGCAGTACTGCTGCATGTCAGAGTCACAATACTGCCCTCTGGTACTGGACCAGAGGGACGGACTGACACTGTGGTGTTTTGGGGTGAATCTGAAAAATGAATATATAATTTGTATAATTTATAGATGTAAAATAATCTGACATTGTATTGAAACAAAGGCAGATTATGTTGAGAGAGAGAGAGAGAGAGAGAGAGAGCACACACTTCTGCCTTTCATGAAACCTCAATTTCGAGCTCTCCCACTGGAATTTCATGGAGTTAACAACAGTACATTTAAATGGATGTTGCTGTTTCCCGAAGTGACAATTTTGACCTTTAACCTGGAGCTGCAACTAACTATTATTTTCATTATCAATTATCTGTAAATTACTTTTTTACGATCAATCCATTAATGGTTCAGTAAAATGTAGGAAAACTGTGAATAAATGCCTGTCACAATTTTTTAGCGGCAGAGGAGGCGTCTTCAAATAACCTTCCGTTCAACCAAATCCCCAAATACTAAAGACATTCAATTTATAATAATATAAAAGAGACAAAAGAAGAGAATCCTTGAATTTGAGATCAGTAAATATTTTTACCATCAATCACATTAAAACTATTAATCCCTTCTAAAAATTGTTGACAATTATTATTCTGTCACATGATTAATGGATTAATCGACTCATTATTTCAGCCCTGATTTAAACTAAGTCAAAAAGGTAAAAGACAAGATCATTTCAATTAATATATCTATATTACGATGAATGAGGATAAATGAACTCACATGAGATATCAGCTGTTAAACTTGTAACAGCTGACTCAGTGCTGCCATCTTGTTTGTTGTAGGAGGCCGTACAGGAGATTGTCTTTCCATGATGGAGTTGAGAGGCAGTGAAGGTCACAACAGAGGTCTTGACTTTAGTTTTGTTCTGATTCTCCTGCAGTGTCTCCACACTCTCACCCAGGTCGGGGGTCCATGTCACAGTTGGAGGATGAGACAGACAGGGAGCTGGAGCAGAGCACGTCAACCTCACTGAGGTTCCCTCCTTCACCTTCAGTGCTGACGGAGTCAAAGTCGGTCTGGGAGGATCATCTGGTGAGAAGGTACATTTGAACCAATCACTAAACAATCAGTTCTCCATTTTGTTTACTATTTGACAAATGCAATGAATGCAAAACAAGGTCAGAGCAGTTCTACAAGAGAAATGAATGAGTGAAATGTAAGTAAACAGACTTTAATACCTGTGAATGAAATAGAGATTTGATCAGCAAAATTCCACTTCAGATCTTTACATTCCAGCCTGAAGAAATAGTTATTGCTGTTATCAGGTTGCATGTTGTTCAGGGTTGTGGTGCAGTCTTTACTTCTCAAGTCTCCTCTCAGTTCTCCATTATTTGTACTTGTTAGTGGATTACTGCTGTTAAACACAGTCCTCTGATCAATTTTCCATATTGCTCTACATGTGTTATCTAAGTTTGATTCATATCTGTCGTCTATCTCAAAGGAGCAGGGGATGGTCATACAGGATCCTCTAAGAACCTCTATAGTCTGCGGCATAGACACCTTAAACTCTTCACACAGGGCACCTGAAACACAAGAAACACATCTTGAATAAGAACAAGTGAATAATACTTTACAGTCATGAGGATTTTTTACTGTTTGGTTGCCTGTATCTTACCACTATACATTATTCTTAGAATAATCCAGTAATGACGACTGTAAAGATTCTGCTTTGTTCCCACAGTGTTTATTTTTCTATATGTTTAGATTAAATAAATTTACCATCAATCACATTAAAACTATTAATCCCTGATCAAAATTGTTGACATTTATTATTCTGTCACATGATTAATGGATAAATCGACTATTTATTTCAGCCCTGATTCAAACTAAGGCAAAGGAAGCAAAGAGACAAGATCATTTCAATTAAAATATCTATAATTACAATGAATGAGGATAAATGAACTCACATGAGATATCAGCTGTTAAACTTGTAACAGCTGACTCAGTGCTGCCATCTTGTTTGTTGTAGGAGGCCGTACAGGAGATTGTCTCTCCATGATGGTTTTGAGAGGCAGTGAAGGTCACAACAGAGGTCTTGACTTTAGTTTTGTCCTGATTCTCCTGCAGTGTCTCCACACTCTCACCCAGGACGGGGGTCCATGTCACAGTTGGAGGATGAGACAGACAGGGAGCTGGAGCAGAGCACGTCAACCTCACTGAGGTTCCCTCCTTCACCTTCAGTGCTGACGGAGTCAGAGTCGGTCTGGGAGGATCATCTGGTGAGAAGGTACATTTGAACCAGTCACTAAACAATCAGTTCTCCATTTTGTTTACTATTTGCCAAATGCAATAAATGCAAAACAAGGTCAGAGCAGTTCTACAAGAGAAATGAATGAGTGAAATGTAAGTAGACAGACTTTAATACCTGTGAATGAAATAGAGATTTGATTTAAAAGAAAATCATAATTCAGGCCTTCACATTCCAGCCTGAAGAAATAGCTATTGGTGTTAGCAGGTTGCATGTTGTTCAGGGTTGTGGTGCAGTCTTTTCTTGTCAAGTCTCCTCTCAGTTCTCCATTTGTTGAACTTGTTAGTGGATTACTGCTGTCAAACACAGTCCTCTGATCAATCATCCATATTGCTCTACATGTGTTATCTAAGTGTGATTTGTATTGGTCCTCTATCTCAAAGGAGCAGGGGATGGTCACACAGGATCCTCTAAGAACCTCTATAGTCTGCGGCATAGACGCCTTAAACTCTCCACACAGGGCACCTGAAACACAAGAAACACATCTTGAATAAGAACAAGTGAATAATACTTTACAGTCATGAGGATTCTTTACTGTTTGGTTGCCTGTATCTTACCACTATACCTTATTCTTAGAATAATCCAAAATGATGAATGTAAATATTCTGCTTTGTTCCCACAGTGTTTATTTTTCTCGATGTTAAGATTAAATAAATTATTCAGCCATCAGATTAAAGTTTTAAGAAAAAGGAAGCAGAACAGTTTTGTAGCTCACTGTGTTCTTCATTTGCTGCAGCATGTATTACAGATACTGTTGTACTGCAGTGTGAATACTTGGCTAACATTGTGTAGTTATAGTTTTTGATCATTTTTAATACTCAATGATTCAATTGTGAATGAACTTCAGCTCACCTTGCAGCAGAGAACCAATGAGAAGGAGAGTCAGAGCTGCAGACATCTTTGTGTGTCAGGAGAGGCAGAAACTCTGGAGATTACACATGAAACAATTCACTTGTTGAGAGCATTTCATCCCTAATTAACGATTTAAAGATTATTTAAGATTTTTAAAGGAAGATTTATTAATGAGGCAACTATTGAATGCAATATTTGCAGAGGTTGCTGAAGGTGAAATGTTTTGCTGAGCCTGTATTTGTTTTAGATTTGATTTTGTATGTGATTCTGAGCGACTGAAACTCAACTGAATTAAATTACTTTAGGTGTGTCAACACAATCACACAATTGAACAATTCAATTCTTATTTTTTTACAAATTTGCCAGGCTTTTATGAAACCTAGTGATGGAGATATTCAACAAAAGAGTAATACTGGTTTAGTGTTTCTACTTAGTGTGAGAGAAAAACAAATACTTGTTTGTTATGCTTTAATATTCAGTTTATCACTGAAACAACAAGCTGCTATTTATAACTTGTAAAACTTGTAAGAAGAAATGATGATGAAATGGAAAAACAGGAAGATAATTGCTGAACGCAAAACCGACAAACAAACAGTTTATTTTATTTATTTCTTTAAATACTAACAGAGTTATTGTTTTCGGCAAATATTTTCAACAGTAACAATGTCCAAAACCACAACCAAATGACGGATTCAAAGTTTAAAAGTTTTGCCCCCTTAGACAAATTTATTTTCATTTTTACTTTTGAAATGATTCATTGTTCTAAAGTATATTTACACAATGTTTACGTTTTTAGGATTTAGTATTTTACTTGAAATCAGTTTTAATGATTTATATTTTAATAAAAGATATGATGACTTACATTGTCTTCAGGTCTTTCGTGCAGATAGATGGAAGATATGTAGAGAAGTGAAGTTCCTTAAAAGTTGTGCTGCTTTTTTAAACAACAGCAAGACTTGAAAATGAGGAAGTCACTAAAGGGCGAATGTGTGACAATGAAATGTACTTATTTATCAGAAATGATTTTAGACTGTCCCACATTTGTTCTAAATCGAGCTTTTACTTTACCCACATATATATTCTTTTTTTATCCAAATATTGAGTCTTTTTGCCTGAAATGAAACAAAATCTTTGCATTACCAACCTGGTAAAGGGAATTTCTGCAAATGATTAAGACACAACAAAAACCTATAATGAGCCTTTATTGTCAAAGCAATTTGCACAGATATTAACAAATAATAACATCTTCAAACTATATAATGAAATTACACCAATTAGACTGGATAGTATAATCTACCAGTACATCTGGATGGAGAAGGCGATGACATAATACTCAATTAACTTTCCCATGATAATTAACATAATCATAAAACAGTAGAGAGATCTTGCAGCTATGTAAGTTATTACATTGCTTTAAAAAAATATGGTGATAGCAAATTCATCCTCAGTCAAATTCAATTCAACACTTTGGTCTCATGTGATTTCATGCAACACTTAATGAAAGCATGTAAAAAAAGTAAAGCTGTATCCAAGAGAACATCAGTAATATAAAGTTAAAGATAATACAGGACTGTTAATTATTCTCATGTATGAGAGGGAAACAGTGACACAACATGTTATGATGTGAAACAGTCAAACTCAACAGCTCTACATGAACCTCAGAATGTGAGAGAAGAGCTCACTCAGTTCAGTCGTTTGCTGTGTTGATGACATACATGGTCCCTATGTACTGTACCTTTAAGAGACAAAATACACCTGGAAATATAATACAGCACAATACAAAACCACCCCCAAAAACTACACCAAAAACAAAAACACCACCAACTCAAAAGTGACCACAAAGTAAACTGAATACCTCTGTGATCCAGTTTCAGTGATAATTTAACAGTATAGCCCCACAGAGCTAGTATCTCTAGTACTAATTGCAGTGCTATGTTGCATTGCTTTGTGTATCTGCTCATGTTACTGTGTTATTGTGTACTGTGATTACACTAAAACGTAAATATATGCTATGTTGGAGTACCTGTCGAAGTGTAATACATTCCAAGAAATATTTCTGTGTCGTCGCCGAATAATCATCAGGGCACTTAGTGGACGATGTCAGCGTCATTTTGTAATGACTCTACACTACTGAGACTGGTCTGTTTGATCCAATGCTATGTAAACCGTGTTCTCTTCATTTGGCTTCACGTTCTTTCTTTATTTCCTATGAAGACAATCCTTAGAAGGAGATGTATATCTCCTCAGTCAAAATGTATTTTCTGTTCTTATTTGATGATTATGAAGATCAGTGGATGTTTACAGAGTCATCTTGAAGTTTGGGCAATGACATCATACTCTGGAGATCTGTCTCTGGGATCCAATGACATGTAAGTTTGGTCCACTTCTTTTGGCTTCACTCTCTTTCTGGATTTCCTTTGAGGACAACAAAGAACAATCCATATATGTAAATAAATACATATTTTGTTTTCTAAAAGCAGCACTGCTCGTCCATCAACAGAGCTTTCATTACAAAAAGTGCAATCCAGTGAAATCACATACCAAAGGAACACCATGCAGACTGTGTACAAGACGTTCACGCTGAGAGATACACCAGCAACAGCCAAGAGAAGAACTCCACTGTACGGTCCACAATGTTGATCTGAACCTGTCATAAGAAATAACACAACACTCTACACATCATATCCCTGTTCAAGTGTTACATTCATTCAACAGTGGTTCAGTGGCTGTGTTTTAGCCTCACATCCCCATTTATGCCACAGGGCAGCTGTGAATACTTCAGCCAGGATACTTCAAGGTTTTAATCAGGTGTTGCAACCCAAAGTTCACTTGAGTTTGGTAAATAGAAAGACACGTCATTTCTGACATAGAAACAGAGTGGTGAAAAGAAGTGAAAAATGTTATATTCTTCATTAATGAATATCATAATCATAGAATTTGTAGATCAATTTACATGATACATACCTTGAACATCTATGTGAATGATGCCGGAACGTCCATCTCCAATATTATTGTCTGCCTTGCAGAAAAAATAACTGTCGTCTTTAGATGCTTTAATGTTTAAAACAGCTCCGGTCCCAATAAAAGTCTCCTGTGCTCCATCAGCTCTGTACCAGGTGTAGCTCTTTACTGCTGGGTTAGCAGTACTGCTGCATGTCAGAGTCACAGTCCGTCCCTCTGGTACTGGACCAGAGGGACGGACTGACACTGATGTGTCTTTGGGTGAATCTGAAAAATGAAGAATATAAATTATTGGTATATGTTATGTTGTCTCTTGTAAGTTCTAAAATATACGTATTGTAATAAAGACAGATCAAGTATGCTGACACCATTATTTTACAGTGTATCCAAAAACTATTGTTTTGTCCTGTCTGGCTTTGTAAGACTCTTGGGCAGAGAGATAGTTTGCAACTCTTCCTTTCTCAAATAGAGTTCAAAGTGCAAATACCTGTATGAATACAACATGGGAACTAGTATTTATTTTTAATTGTAACTAGTACTTAACAAGTTTCCACCAGTAAATGATTGACTGGCCAGTAGTAACGTGTGGAAAATTGAAGGCTAAAAAGGATAAACTAGTAGCGTTGAATGCAAAAGTGTCCTTCTGATAAAAACACACGGGGCGTAAAAGTTGAAAATGTTCACATCCTAAACATAGTGGCTTTAAACATCTAAATAAACCATTTAATTACTGAATATGTTAACTAAATCAGATGTTCAGGACATATAGAACAAGATCAGTTAGAAAATTTGATACATACACTGAACATCTATTTGTTTGTTGGTGGATCGTCCAGCTCCAATTTTATTTAATGTCTTGCAGAAAAAATAACTGTTGACATGAGATGCTTTAATGTTTATAACAGCTCCGGTCCCAATAAAAGTCTCCTGACCTCCATCAGCTCTGTACCAGGTGTAGCTCTTTACTGCTGGGTTAGCAGTACTGCTGCATGTCAGAGTCACAGTCCGTCCCTCTGGTACTGGACCAGAGGGACGGACTGACACTGATGTGTCTTTGGGTGAATCTGAAAAATGAAGAATATAAATTATTGGTATATGTTATGTTGTCTCTTGTAAGTTCTAAAATATACGTATTGTAATAAAGACAGATCAAGTATGCTGACACCATTATTTTACAGTGCATCCAAAAAATATTGTTTTGTCCTGTCTGACTTTGTAAGACTCTTGGGCAGAGAGATAGTTTGCAACTCTTCCTTTCTCAAATAGAGTTCAAAGTGCAAATACCTGTATGAATACAACATGGGAACTAGTATTTATTTTTAATTGTAACTAGTACTTAACAAGTTTCCACCAGTAAACGATTGACTGGCCAGTGGTAACGTGTGGAAAATTGAAGGCTAAAAAGGATAAACTAGTAGCGTTGAATGCAAAAGTGTCCTTCTGATAAAAACACACGGGGCGTAAAAGTTGAAAATGTTCACATCCTAAACATAGTGGCTTTAAACATCTAAATAAACCATTTAATTACTGAATATGTTAACTAAATCAGATGTTCAGGACATATAGAACAAGATCAGTTAGTTGATACATACACTGAACATCTATTTGTTTGTTGGTGGATCGTCCAGCTCCAATATTATTTTCTGCCTTGCAGAAAAAAGGACTGTCGTCTTTAAATGCTTTAATGTTTAAAACAGCTCCGGTCCCAATAAAAGTCTCCTGACCTCCATCAGCTCTGTACCAGGTGTAGCTCTTTACTGCTGGGTTAGCAGTACTGCTGCATGTCAGAGTCACAGTCCGTCCCTCTGGTACTGGACCAGAGGGACGGACTGACACTGATGTGTCTTTGGGTGAATCTGAAAAATGAAGAATAAATAATTTGTATAATTTATAGATGTAATATAGATTATGTCAAACTTCTTCTTGTAAAGTTTGAGTGCTGACACCTTTTTGAAAAATTGTCTCTTCTTTTTCTTGTTCTTGGGGATCCTACCCACTGCACTTTGATTACTCAGCACGAGATAAAGCTTGATGCAGAATCATTGGAGAGAGAGCGAGAGAGCACAGTTCTGCCTTTTGTAAACTGACTTGCTTCATCATGGAATAACCCACTGAAGGCTGCAGACAACCTTAACGTTCACTTCATTTGTGCTGCTCAAGTCTAATTTAAAGCTCTCCTACTGCTGTTTCTGCACTTCCACCCAGCTGTGTTGAAGCCTATACTAATTAATATGCTAATTGTAAAGCATAAACAAGATTTTAGAGTTCTGGAAAATATATGATGTTGGCAATAGTTTTCTCCACTGCACTTCAGAAGGAAGTATTGGGACAATTCTTCACAATTCAGTTTTGATCCTGGAGCACATTTGAATGAAGGTCATGTAATGTAAGAAAACTCTGAAAAATATCCGTCAGAATTTTCCAGAGGCTGAGAAGAAGTCTTCAAATTAATCAATTGCATTAAAACTATTAATCCTTTATCCAAATTGTTGACAGTTATTGTTTTGTCAGTTGACTAATGGATTAACCGACTAATTATTTCAGCCCTGATTCAAACTAAATCAAGGAAGCTATAAGAGACAAGATCATTTCAATTAATATATCTATAATTACAATGAATGAGGATAAATGAACTCACATGAGATATGAGCTGTTAAACTTGTAACAGCTGACTCAGTGCTGCCATCTTGTTTGTTGTAGGAGGCCATACAGGAGATTGTCTTTCCATGATGGTTTTGAGAGGCAGTGAAGGTCACAACAGAGGTCTTGACTTTAGTTTTGTCCTGATTCTCCTGCAGTGTCTCCACACTCTCACCCAGGTCGGGGGTCCATGTCACAGTTGGAGGATGAGACAGACAGGGAGCTGGAGCAGAGCACGTCAACCTCACTGAGGTTCCCTCCTTCACCTTCAGTGCTGACGGAGTCAGAGTCGGTCTGGGAGGATCATCTGGTGAGAAGGTACATTTGAACCTGTCACTAAACAATCAGTTCTCCATTTTGTTTACTGTTTGCCAAATGCAATGAATGCAAAACAAGGTCAGAGCAGTTCTACAACAGAAATGAATGAGTGAAATGTAAGTAGACAGACTTTAATACCTGTGACTGAAATAGAGATTTGATCATTAAATATATATCTCAGGCCATTGTCACATTCCAGCCTGAAGAAATAGTTATTGCCGTTATCAGGTTGCATGTTGTTCAGGGTTGTGGTGCAGTCTTTTTTTGTCAAGTCTCCTCTCAGTTCTCTATTATTTGTACTTGTTTGTGGATTACTGCTGTTAAACACAGTCCTCTGATCAATCATCCATATTGCTCTACATGTGTTATCTAAGTGTGATTTGTATTGGTCCACTACGTCAAAGGAGCAGGGGATGGTCACACAGGATCCTCTAAGAACCTCTATAGTCTGCGGCATAGACGCCTTAAACTCTCCACACAGGGCACCTGAAACACAAGAAACACATCTTGAATAAGAACAAGTGAATAATACTTTACAGTCATGAGGATGTTTTACTGTTTGGTTGCCTGTATCTTACCACTATACATTATTCTTAGAATAATCCAAAATGATGACTGTAAAAATGTTGCTTTGTTCCCACAGTGTTTATTTTTCTCGATGTTTAGATTAAATAAATTATTCAGCCATCAGATTAAAGTTTTAAGAAAAAGGAAGCAGAACAGTTTTGTAGCTCACTGTGTTCTTCATTTGCTGCAGCATGTATTACAGATACTGTTGTACTGTGGTGTGAATACTTGACTAACATTGTGTAGTTATAGTTTTTGATCATTTTTGATACTCAATGATTCAATATGTGAATGAACTTCAGCTCACCTTGCAGCAGAGAACCAATGAGAAGGAGAGTCAGAGCTGCAGACATCTTTGTGTGTCAGGAGAGGCAGAAACTCTGGAGATTACACATGAAACAATTCACATGTTTACAGCATTTCATCCCTAATTAACGATTTAAAGATTATTTAAGATTTTTAAAGGAAGATTTATTAATGAGGCAACTATTGAATGCAATATTTGCAGAGGTTGCTGAAGGTGAAATGTTTTGCTGAGCCTGTATTTGTTTTAGATTTGATTTTGTATGTGATTCTGAGCTACTGAAACTCAACTGAATTAAATTACTTTAGGTGTGTCAACACAATCACACAATTGAACAATTCAATTATTATTTTTTTACAAATTTGCCAGGCTTTTATGAAACCTGGTGATGGAGATATTCAACAAAAGAGTAATACTGGTTTAGTGTTTCTACTGAGTGTGAGATAAAAACAAAGAATTGTTTGTTATGCTTTAATATTCAGTTTATCACTGAAACAACAAGCTGCTATTTATAACTTGTAAAACTTGTAAGAAGAAATGATGATGAAATGGAAAAACAGGAAGAAAATTGCTGAAAGCAAAACCGACAAACAAACAGTTTATTTTATTTATGTCTTTAAATACTAACAGAGTTATTGTTTTAGGCAAATATTTTCCCTAATTAATGATTTAAAGATTATCTAAGATTTTTAGAGTAAGGTTTATTAATGAGGCAACTATTGAATGCAATATTTGCAGAGGCTGCTGGTGGAGAAATGTTTTGCTGAGCCTGTATTTGTTTTAGATCGTTATCAATGTGAAGGTTCAGAAGAGGACTGTATGTGATTCTGAGACAATGAAACTCAACTGAATCCAACAGAATTAAATTACTTTAGGTGTGTCAACATTTCACACAATTGAACAATTAAATTAAACATTACTAATTTTAAAAAGCATTTATTGCAAATTTGCCAGGCTTTTATGAAACAAAAGAGTAATACTGGTTTAGTGTTTCTAGTGTGAGAGAAAAACAAATAATTGTTTTTCATGCTTCATTATATTCTGTTTATCACTGAAACAACATGCTGCTCATTTTACCAAGACTATGAAGGTGAAATGATGATGAAATGGAAAAACAGGATGGTAATTGCTAAAAGCAAAACCGACGAACAAACAGTTTATTTTATTTTTGTCTTTAAATGTATTTACAGAGCTTTTGTTTTAGGCAAATATAGTCAACAGTAACAATGTCCAAAACCACAACCAAATGACGGCTTAAAAGTTTCAAAGTTGTGAATAGAAGTTTTGTCACCTTTCACAATGTTCTTTTTCTGTCTATCTTTGAAATGAATCCAAATTCTAGTGACTATTTTACTTGAAATCAGTTTTGATGATTTGATGTGTCATATTAGAAGATATGATGACTTTCATTTTGTTCAGCTCTTTCGAGCAGATAGATGGAAGATGTGTAGAGAAGTGAAGTTCCTTAAAAGTTGTGCTGCTTTTTTAAACAACCTGCAAGACTTGAAAATGAGGAAATCACTCAAGTGCGCATGTGTGACAATGAAATAATCGTGTAATCGTGTACAACTTTATTCTGAAATCTCTTGCTGTTTAAAATCTACAGACTGGCCAATAAATCTGAATTAAGGAGGTGATAAGATACAGTCAATCAACTTTTATGTAATAATTGTAAATTCAACAAGCAAAGTATCACAGACCAAGTTGGCATTTTTCACCCCATACAATATGTATTTGAGTCCTTTCAAACCATCATAAACTGTTTCAAACCCATGAGAATGATGTAAATTCCAGACTAGCCGGCTGTGCTTTTCAGTCAGGAATAGTGGTGACTGATTGGCTTCATCAACATTTCTATATCCGGGTCACATCCAACCAAAGAATCCCCTGGCCCTACTGGACCATCACAAGCCGACCACAGCTACATCTACAGTCATATTGAGGAGATCAGGAAAGGTCATTTTAATGAACAATGAAGCCTCAATCGAGATGTGCTCTCACCTCAAGTCCCTGTGTTCCTTGTCGCCACACCTCCTGCCATAATCGCCCTCCATTAAGTACTAATTTCTTCTTTATGCTGGATCACATTTCATTCCACCCTTTGATCGTCCACAACCGTATATAACCCATCCAGTCCCAACCCTAAGTCATTCATCCCCTCTTAAACTGCCATTTCAATGAACTGATTTGCATACTTAAATGGTCTGGACTTTATTAGTGAAGACAGTGAAATGCATTTAATTCATTCTGGCTCCCGAAAATACATAATTAAAAAACATGACCTCAAAGAAGAAGTCATAAGCCGGGTGGGATACCGCTTTTACACAACTCGGCAGAGGAAATGGTTAATCTATGATAAATCTATTTCCTGTAAATTACAGATCAGATAAACGCTGAATCAGCATTTCAAACGGATGTGAACAAGCAACAGCCAGATACACAAGACCCAGAGGAAACTGCAATCACACTCTGCTATACAAAAAATAAAGATGTAATTTACAATGAATTTAAAATGGAAGAGAATTTGATCAAATAGTACCAAGAATGTAAGGAAGCCTTAATGTAACTTTGCATTTTTCTACTTGGACCCTACTTTCTAATGTTTTTGTGTCTAAGTTACTAATTTAGACAACAATTTTTTTTTATTTTGGGATAACGCTGCAGGCGGCATCCGCTAAACAGGCTACAATGTAATCGCTCTTGGCAATTTCGCACCATCAACGTGCATCAAATAGAAGTGCTTGTTTTTGCTACTGACAGACTACGATTGTTATAATAAGTATGTGTACAGAGGATTGCAAAGCCCTCTGAGGCAAACATGTGATTTGTGATTTTGGGCTGTACAAATGAATTGAACATGAGTTGAATAAGTGTCTGACAACATTATGGAAAGGACCCAACAGAGGAATAAAACGGTTTTCTTTACCTTTTGCCTGATCCAGTCTGTTTTGTTATTGTGCCGTGGCAATGGCGGTGTTGTCAGAGTTTGCTGTGTTGGAGTACAGAAAAGCGTAACTTAGTCTTGTGTAGTAGATTTTCAATGTCATGGCTGAAAATGTGTCTGATTTTAACAATGTACGTGCGAAGAGAGATTTCATAATGAGGCTTCTCCTCGAGCGAGACTTAGACAAAGTGGAAAATGTGTTTTTCAAAAAAATCATGTCAGGCAGACTTAGTGGTTAGTGGAAAAATTGAAGAGTGAATGGAGATGGATGTCTCTAGTAGGTTTTGTGCGAATCAGACAAAGCTGACCTTTAATTATCGCGTCCCCATCAGGCTGATCGGGTCATATTTCTTTGGCAACACTTGCACACAACTTCTAATCATTGGGGAACATTGCATGTGTCTACAATGTACCACCTCACGGGAATTTGCACAAACATTTCTGAAGAAAAATAATATTAAATCAGCACAAAACCCCTTGAACTCCTAATAACAGCTAAGATCTCCACTGACCAGGAATTGATGTTTTTTTTTTACCCCTTTTGAACATTTTGATCAATGACAAAACGTTGTGTCACTTTAATAAGTAATTTATTTCATTTGAAACACGTACAGTCCTTGTTCAACAGATAAGCTTGAAAAAAAACCCTCAGAACTGGTTTTATTTAACACCATTATCTATGTTTACACAAGAATATAAACTTCACTTGTGCAGTCATTTTCTGGTGATTTCTCTCAAATGATTATATCTGGAGACGACTGAGGCAACTCTACCATCTTTGTCTGGAGCTGCTCGGCATCCGGTCCTCACCTCTCAAGCCGCCTGAAGGGGCCCTTTCAGCACAGAATTCGGGGTATCTGCATTCTTCAGTGGGTCAGTCTGATCCCACTCAGCATAGATCTTCCCTAGCCAGTCCAGGTAGGCCTGAAGTGGATCCTGAAAGTGTGCAGTAGAGACCTGGTTGTATTTGCTCCAGCTCCCTGTCCCTCATTTCCCCCACCTAATGTGAGGTTATTACCCAACAAAGCAGATAAAGGAAGAAATAACGATTAACTAACACTAGATGGCAGCGTGTTCATTTGTTGTAACTCTGAGCAGGAGAGGGTCTATTTTTCTGTAACGTCATCAACTTTGCTGATGGGTTATTTCTACTTACTAAAAAAATATTTTAGTTTGTCATACTTGGTAACATTCCGTCTGTCATTGCCAGAACATGATGCTTTTTTAATCCAGATGTAGAAGATGAAAATATTATAAAATGGAAAGACAGGAGGCTAAACTCTCTTTATTAATTTATCTTCTTTGTATTTACAAAGCTTTTATAAACTAATATGTTCAATGGTAACAATGTCCAAAATCTCAATCGAATGTCGGCTTAAAGGTTTCGCCTTTGAATATAATTAATTTCTTCCTTTCTACTTTTTAAATTGTTTATTAGTCTAAAGTTTTTTGAATTTTACGTTATTTTCAAAAGCAATTTTGATGATTTGATGTGTCATATAAGACGTTGTGATGACTTACATTTTCTTCAGGTCTTTTGAGCAGATGGATAAAAGATGTGTAGAGAAGTCAAGTTCCTTAAAGGTTGTGCTGCTTTTTTATAACAACCTGCAAGACTTGAAAATGAGGAAGTCACTAAATTGCACATGCGTGTGACAATGAAATGTACTTATTTATCAGAAATGATTACTTACTTTTTGTTACTTTAAACACATTAATCATGTAAAACTTTATTCTAAAATCTCTTGCAGCTGACGGTGTTTTCTGCTCCTCTCTGTGGCAGTAGGAGCTCTGGTGGCAGTAACCCCTTAAAGGAGTGTCAGGTGAGGTCACTAAAGTGCCAAAACTGTTGTCTCAGTGTAAGAAATGCAAGGATTCCTTCAGTGATTTTCATCCCAGAAATTCACATTTAGGGCTAATATTTAATCGGCTAAAATCAAGAAAAGTTAAATGGTCTCATGCAACATGACCACAGCCATTGGGTACCTGGTATTTGGGTACCTAAAATACAGTATATTATGTAAAGCAACTTGGACAAAGTAATAACTAAGATGTATTAATTACAAACAATCTGCAAATCACAGTTAGACATTATTCCCACTAAGAGTTACACATTTATTCAAATTTCCACCTTTTAAATCTTACAGCTTAATTTGACTGAAAACTCTTTAAACTGGCAAAGAAGTCTGGATTAAAAAGATGATAATACACTTGCATGATCAACCTATCATTATCAAAAAGAAAGAATATGCAAATTATGCAGTTATGCTGCTGTAAAAAAACCGCTCAACACATTCCTCACATCTCTTAGAAATTACAATTCAGAAGTCTTGTGGTGTTACAAGACACTCCGATAATGTCTGAACATTCATGAGGACATCTTATGAAGACATACAATCTGAAAGATACAATAGGACTGTAGGGGATGACAAAGAGACACGGCGCAACGCGTCACTCTCTGAAAACAATCGGCGCCACAATATGCAACCATGGCTGAAACGCTAACAAACTGCCTGTAGTTAGCTAAAAACTTTACACTTTAGCATGTCAAAGGATGATTTTGCACTCTATGTGTCTAGCAGTTAATAACTAAAATGATGATGGGATGGGACAAGTTAGCGAGCTAATGTTAGCTATATGTTAGCAAGCTACTGTAGTTAGCTAAGGCACTTGCAGACATAAAACTGCATAACTTTTTTCTGATGAATCAACATTCCACTGAAATAGAAGTTGCATTCTTTCAACATTTTTAGCATTACATACAGAAAAATAGTTAGCCTAAAACTGACTTTTGGACAAAATTCTTGTCGCGCATGCTAACAATGTTAGACATACTGAGTGCCAGGATCCCAGTTTTCCCTTTTTCCTGCTGATGCCTCATGTTTTATTGCCTGTATCCTCAGTTTTTCAGCATATAAAACATAGTTATGGGTTCTGTACTCTGTTGGTAGTGCATCCCATCACTCAGCAACTTTTAGGCATTTTTCTGTTGTTTGCTAGCAGACAAAAGGTGACAAGGCGGCACCTTCACACAATACAAAGTCATTGGAGAGCGAGGAATTGTTTTCTCCTCCGGTGTGAGCAGGACTTAACTGCACTCTGTCTCTGACTCTGCTGCTTTGTTGAATAAGAAGACTCTGTGTTTCTTTAATTTGTCCATTTTGTAAGAGGTGTTACTTAGTTTGCAGTGTTATTTTACATAAGTGAGCCCTTCATGTATGTACACGTAGGGACAAAACACTGACAATATAATGTGAACCAATATAATCATTACCAGAAACGCGACTGCAAAAATCCATAGAAATTAAACAGTTTCAGCAAATATTATTGTTGCATCATATTTTGGTCTCTAAAATTAACCTGGGCATATTCAGTACTGTCTTCTTTGCATCTTTTCCAGTCACGATCTTGTCGTATAGACTCTCCATCTCCAGTGCGTTCCTCACATGATTTCTGGACACGCCTCCCTCCATGCACCTCTCCTCCTCCAGGTAGGAGCCAGCAGACGGATTCCTGCCCCCAGAGCGTTCTCCCTTCTTCATCTTGCTCTTACTCCTCCAAATCACGCTAGAGTAAACCACATCACTGCCCTCCTCATTCTTCTCCTCTGAGCTTTTACATGCAACCTGTTGATGTCCTAGATGAGTATTTGGCATATTTGACTTTCTCATCATGTTGGTGTTGACATAGATATCCTCCTCTGTTGTGATAATTGCCTGAAATAAATTGAAAAAAAACAGTCAGTGGTACAGATATTCTATTAGATTATTCTTGTCCCAAATTAGGAAACAGTCCGTACCTTATTTCCTGTTTCACCTGTAAGGCCTTGGCTCATCACAGCTGAGCTGGTGTCACCTGTGCACTGACTCTTTGTAGAGTTACGGCAGACAGTCCTCTGAGCCCTAGAAAATAGGACAGCAGGACGCTCCATTCAACTTACATGAACATATTCATTACAAGTTTAGATGTCAACCTGCTTATGTATTAGTTGACAGAATGAAGATGTGTGATCAGTGAGACAAACTCTAATAGGCACATCTGGAATAGCCTAAATTATAAGATTTGCTACACAGGTGAATATATAGCGCTGATGAAATACAGAGCTGATCATTATCTATAAATACTTCGATTTTCAAAGAAACATGAGACTCCTGATAGATGTAGAGAGGCCAAATTCTCTGTCCAAAAACATCTTAAAACACACGATTTGCATCGGCAAAGAACAATACCAGTCACTGTAACACTTGTTAGTAAGCTTGTTAGCCACTGTGACTTTACATACTTTAAATTGAAGTTCTTTTTAACAAAAATGTGTTCATTATTTTGTGAATTTATAATAAATTGAAAGTGAAACACTGGTTTCGGACAGGAGTTAGTCCACTCACAGAGCGGTGAGACTATATAGAGTCATTATTTATACTAAAGTTGAATTAACAACGATAACCTTGATGCGCAGAGGTAGTCGGAAACATTCATGGTGTCCCAAGCTGTTACCTACCTGATAGCAAACAGTAGAGCACATATCAGCGCTGCTGTTAGAACACCAACTGTGACGATGAAGAATGTTGACGTAACTCGACCTGAACAATCAGTTTGAGAGAGAACGGAATATTGTGAAGGTTAGTCAGAAGCATTAATATACTATTTTTGATGAAGTACATTTGGACGCACGTGAAGACTGATGTGTTGTTTTAAACACAAAAGCTTAATTATAATGGCTCTGTTTTGAGGTATTACATCATGTATAATGTAGTTTATAAAAGTATTATAGAAGAGTATATTTAATGAATATAAAATCCAAGAAATAGCTTAAGTGAATAATTTCCAGTATTTTTGTTATTTTAGCATTTATTTTGTTTTAGATTCATCATTATTTAGTCTTAGTAGTATCAGTGTAGGTTGAAACAGACTGTGATGTTGTAAATGCTTGACTGTTATTTATAATAAATGTGTTTGTTTTTCTGTTGTGCAAATCTATCACAGACTTGATGGATCAATATTCTAGAAGCTGAAACCAAGAGTGAGTCATGCCCCCTCCACTACAAGGCAGTCAGTCTAAAATTCTACAAATCAAAAACACTAAATAGAGGTATTATATATAACAGATATAGAGAATGTGGCACTGGGTTCCAGATCAAGTTAATTTCAAGTAATCCTGATAGTTTCCAACTTTTCATTAAGACTTGTTTTCAGCACAGAATACAGACCTTGACTTGATGTCTGAGCTTCAAGGCTGTTGACACAAAATCTTTGAGTAGCAGATCCCAGAGAGTTGGAGCTGCGGCAGAGCAAGGTGGAAAGATCCCTCTCCTGTGGTCCGTTCACAGTGATGATGCTCCACAGACCTGTGTCATTTAGAGGCTCATTGCTTATAACAAACTTGTCAGAGTGATTGACAGGTGACCCATCCAAATACCAGAGTAAAGTGGGAGAAGGATTTCCCACAGTCCTGCAGGAACAGTTGAGCTGGTCTGCAGCTTTGATGCAGTCAGATGAGGACAGGATCTGAGGTGCAACTGCAATGCATTTAGAGAAGACAGACAAGTTTAGTCTCAAGTAATTTAGGTTCGGTTAGTTTTACCTGTAAGTTAACTAGTAACATTTGTTCATTTGCCTATGTATTTATATCATTTTGCCACATTTTGTCTTCTATACCGATGAGGGGCTCCGGTAACATTAACTCAATTTGGCAAATTTATATAAAACAAATAGTAAAAAATATATATATATATATTATATTAATTAGAAAGCGATCACAGCATTGACTGGGAATGGGTCAGAGTCAGTGGCAGGAAGCCAAATAAATAAGTAGATCAAATTGAGAGCTTTATGGATAAAACATTTGATGGATAGATTAATAACTTCATAACTGTCGAATCGTTTTCAATCAATTTCCTGAAATATGGCTGTAGTGGCCATTTGTCGACTTCATCCAACTTAAACAAACAATACTCAAACGCCACTGATGCACCGTGGTCGGTATTTTTACGCAGCCAGAAGAGAGTGGATTGTCCATGCAGGATTCCGATTTTTGTGTTTATTGAATAAAGCAAACAAACGAACAAACAAACAAACTAACAAAACTCCTGTCGTGCTGTCTCTCCTGTGATGTGATATGCTGGTAAAAACTATACGCCCACCCCGGTGCATGCTGGTCCTATCCTTCTACTCATATATATAGCAACAGGTGCCCACAGTAATTACCCAAAAAACAATATAACTAAACAAATTGCTATTAAAGAGAAAAATAATCTTAATATACAAAACATCTACAATAATTAAACAATACTACTTATAAATGAAATAACAAAATACAATATCAAATAAATAGCTCCAACATTCCGGCCCCTAATTGTGCATAATATCACAATTATTATTCTCAAACGAGCTATTCCTACAATAAACATGACCTAAAGTTAATCTTCTTCTTGACACCTACAACAAACAAGAAGAGAAAGATTAGAGAGAGAGAAAATAGAGGTAGAGAAAGATAGAGGTGGAGAAAACATCAGTCCATGATGTTTAGTCTGCTGCTTCCAATAGCAGACAGAGCTTCGTCACCGGCCTCTCCAGAATGTTGGTCCTGGTTTGAAGTCGCACAGACCGCACCAGCCCCTTTGTATCTGGTCTTGCATCCAAAACTTTCCCCATTATCCAAGATCCTCTTGGAGCTGTGGTGTCCGCAACAAGGACAATGTCTCCAGCAGTGAGGCTTCTTCTTGGCCTTGTCCATTTTTGTCTCTCTTGCAACATAGGTAGGTACTCAGAGATCCATCTCTTCCAAAAGAGTTCAGCCATGTACTGTATTTGCTTCCACCTTTTCCTGCTGTATAGATCACTTTGATCGAATAGTCCTGGTGGCATGATTGGTTTGCCCTTTAACATTAGAATGTGGTTTGGTGTGAGAGCTTCGAGGTCATCTGGGTCATCTGAGACTTTTGTGATGGGTCTGTCATTTAGAATTGCTTCAACCTCACAGAAAATAGTCTGGAGTCCTTCATCGTCCAGAATTTGCTGTTGAAGCACTGAGGTGAGAACACCTTTCACGGAACGAATCAGGCGCTCCCAGATGCCGCCTTGATGGGAAGCTGCTGGTGTGTTAAAGTTCCATTTTATGCCATCCTGGACCAAAGCCCTTTGAATTTTGCCATGATTCAAAACAGCCAGACTTTCCTTCAGCTCTCGGTTGGCTCCAACAAAGTTTGTGCCATTATCAGACCTGATAGTGAAGACTGCACCTCGTCTACAGATGAACCTTCGTACTGCATTTATACAGGAGTCTGTGTCCAGTGTATATGCCACTTCCAAGTGCACAGCACGACTGGTAAGACAGGTGAAAAGCACTCCATATCTCTTCAGAAGACTTCTACCTCTTTTAACATTGATGGGTCCAAAATAGTCAACTCCAACATTTGTAAAAGGAGCTTTATCAGGCAGCACTCTCTCCTCCGGCAAGTCTGCCATCTTCTGTTCACCAAGCTTTCCTCTGTTGCGTCTACAAACAACACAATCAGATATGACTTTCCTGGCAGCAGAGTTTGCATTAATGATCCAGTACTTTTGCCGTGACCTTGACAGCATGTGATTTCTTCCAGCATGTCCCAGCTGATGATGGATATGGCGCAAAATCAGCGTGGATACATGCAGGTCTTTGGACAAAATGACTGGATGTTTGAATTCTGCTGGCAGTGCTGCTTTACTTAGCCGACCACCAACTCTGAGGATTTCATCATCCATTACTGGGTCCAGTTTGTACAGCGGACTTTCTTTGGGGACGTTTTTAAAGCATCCTTTCAGTGAGGCAATTTCAGCTTTGAACTTGTGTCGTTGTACATATTGAATGATTGACTGCTCTGCCTTAGCAAGATCTTCAGGTGTTAGGCTTTGTCCTTTGAGTGTGGCTTTAAAGCTTTGAACTTTTCTTTCCACTTCATGCTCCTGATTCTTCAGATTATCTTTCCTGATGCCTGCAGAAGCACAAAACTCCTTTCTCTTCTGTCCCAATAACAGGAGAAGTTCCTTGACCTTCAGAAACCAAGCGACAGATGTTTTTAGTCTAGTCCAAGATGAAAAATAGTAGATCAGGTGGTTGGTGGCATTTTCCAAATCCTTGATGATAGCATTTACCATTAAGTCCCTTTTGACCTCTGGGTCATCTGCAGAAATCACATCAAGCTTCACATCCAGTTTAGGCCACTCCTTCTTTGAATGATAGAGAAACTCAGGTCCATTTATCCATCTCCTGCTTTTCAGGAAATCCTCAGCTCTCATTCCTCTTGATGCTTCATCTGCTGGATTCTCCTTGGAACCCACATATCTCCACTGATCCACATCTGCTGCTTCTCTGATGAAAGAGGTTCTGTTTGCCACAAAAGTGTGGAATCGTCTGGTTTCACTAGAGATATACTTAAGGACTGTTGTGCTGTCCGTCCAGAAGACCGACTTCTCCAGCTTGAGTTGCAACTCTTTCCGAAGCATTTTATCCACACGAACAGCAAGAACTGCGGCTGTAAGTTCCAGTCGAGGAATTGTGGTCTGCTTTAGTGGAGCAACTCTGGCCTTTCCCAAGAGAAATGCAACATGTACTTTATCATCAGTTTCCAATCTCACATAAGACACAGTTCCATAGCCAACTTGACTGGCATCCGAAAAATGGTGAAGTTGTGCTGTAGCAGGTTCTCCAAAGTCTCTGGGTTTAATACAGCGGTCCACTTTGAACTCAGACATCCTTTTCAGGTCCTCAAGCCAATTAGACCATTGTTCAGAGAAAGACTGGGGAATAGCATCATCCCACCCCAGGTTTCTCCTACAAAGCTCCTGCAGTAACAGCTTGGCTGGCATACTGAATGGGGCTAGAAATCCCAAAGGGTCATAAAGTGAGCTGACCACTGACAAAATGCCTCTTCTGGTGTTTGGCTGTTCTTGTAATGATGTCCTGAACTTGAACTTGTCAGTTTCAATGCACCACTCTAGTCCTAGTGCTCGCTCCATTGGAAGTTGGTCTGTATCCAAATCCAGTTCCACCATTTCTTTTGGTCTTTTGTCCTCAGCGATTGACAGCAGCACTGTGCGGCTGTTGCTGATCCATCTTGAAAGATTGAATCCTCCTTTATGACAGAGAGCATTCAAATCTTTGATCATTTGCAGTGCCTCCTCCTCTGACGCCATGGATTTCAGGCAGTCATCCACATAAAAATTATGTCTGACTGTATTTGTCACTTCTGGAGGGAAATGTTGGACATTATCATCTGCAGTTCTCCTCAAAGCATAATTTGCACAACTTGGTGAGGATACAGCTCCGAACAGATGTACTTTCATCCGATACTCCAGTGGAGACTGTGCAGTGTCACCATCAGACCACCAGAGGAAGCGGAGAAAGTTGATGTGCTTTTCTGAGACATGAACTTGATGAAACATGGCTTGGATGTCGGCCATTACTGCAACGGGCTCTTGCCTAAATCGGACGAGGACTCCAATAAGAGTGTTAGTAAGATCAGGTCCCTGCAAGAGCTGGCAGTTCAGTGATGTCCCTTTAAAAGTTGCTCCACAATCAAAAACAACTCTCAGTTTGCCTTTTCTGGGATGATAGACTCCATGATGAGGGATATACCACACCTCTCCATCACTTTGTTCGAGTTGATCAGCAGGTACCATCTCGGCATATCCTCGAGTTATCATGTTGTTTAGGAATGCGGTGTATTCCTCCTTAAATGGAACATTCTTGACAAATTTTCTTTTCAGGCTTCGGAGGCGCTGTTCTGCAACACAGCGATTGTTAGGCAAGACAGAATGTTCCTGTCTGAAAGGTAAGTCAATACAGTAATGGTCTCCAGTTAATACTGTTGTGTTGCTCATAACATTCATGAACTTGATGTCTTCTCTGGACATTTCAATCTGCTCCTCTGATCTCTCATTAAAGTCATGGTTATACTGTTTAACCAGCATTCCTTGCAGATGTTCCACAGATATTCGGTTGGCTGTTACAGCAGGGCAGCCACTCTTACTCCTACTGCTTCCGCCGCGAAGTGGACCATTAATGACCCAACCAACTCTGGTTCTGACCGCATAAGGTCCTTCATCCTGGCTGTTTATCAGCTCCCAAGGCTCCATCACTTTTGGAGCATCAGTTCCAATTAGTAGCTCAACACTTGCGTCAATGTCGTGGAGCTTAACATCCTTGAGATAAGACCATTGATCAAGATCCTCCTCTCGTGGAACGTTGAGTATAGAAACAGGCATGCTCTTTTGAGTTAGAACATCAGGTAACTCAATGAAATCATTTGTGCTCATACCAGACACTTCAAGACCTGACAGAATATGTGCATTTACAATCTTCTTTTGACTCATTGTTCTCAGCAGAATACTGGTCTTTTTACCCTTCAAGTTCAGTTTTCTTGCCAAGTTCTCTGTACAGAATGTGCCGGAACTCCCTGGATCCAAGAAGGCATATGTCTGCACCGTTTTGTTACCCCTCTGGCTCTTGATTTTGACAGCGACAATAGAAAAGATGGAATTATCTTCATAACCAGCCCCAATATGGCCGCAGGTCTGAGTCATGGTGGTTGAGACACTTGGAGGGCTCACAGACTGTTGGGCTTGTTGAAAGGTTGTTCTTTTATCTTGCCACTCTATGTGAAGGACTCCTGGGTGCTTTTGGTGACACACATTGCAATCCAAACGACTCCTGCAGTCTTTGCTTGTGTGGCCTACTTTCAGGCAACCAAAACAAATACCCTGTTCCTTGATAAAGTTTATTTTATCACGATGTCCTTTCACTTTAAACTGTGAGCATTTATCCAATGAGTGACAACTTTGTGTACAAAACAGACAGTTGTTAGAGGAAGACTTAGTCTTGTTTCCTGTGTACTGAGTGATGACTCCTTCTTTTACTGCAGTAACGTTGGTGGCAAAGCTGCTTCCTTTTTTCCTTTGCTTCAAGTGACTAACGTTGGGGACCTTCAAGTTGGTAGGTTGAGAGTCCTGAATGTTGCCAAAAAGTGGATCTGAGGCAATTCTGACTTGTTTTTCAATGAAAGCAACAAGATCCTTAAACAGTGCTCTCTGGCCACTTCGCTCTTGCAGATCACAAGCAACATTTCTCCACCGTTCCCTTAATTTATAAGGAAGTTTCAAGATGATGCTCCTCATATTAGATGGTAGGTCCAGTTCCTTCATATGCATCATTTGCTCTGTTAGATTTGAGCATCCTCGAAGAAACAGGGAAAAAGATTGCAATGCTTTAATATCTTCACTTTTAACAGGCGTCCAGCTGAGAATCTTTTCCATATACGCAGATGCAATTTTGTATTCGTTTCCAAAGTGCTCTGCTAGAAGATTTTTGGCTCGGTGGTATCCCTGATCTGAAGGTAGATGTTGACAACTGCACACCAAGTCTCTTGGTTGCCCCCTGGTGTATTGTTCGAGAAAGTGTAAACAGTCACTCCAATTAGTTGTCTTCTCCTCCACTCCATTTTCAAAAGCTCTGATGAAAGACCTGTACTGAAGAGGGTCTCCATCAAACACAGGAATATTTCTTACAGGAAGGACAGAGCACAGATTTTGCTGGACCAGCAGAGCAGCGATGTCATTTTGATGGGGTTGAGATTGCACAAGTCCTGCTTGATTTTCATTCACAGTTTGTGTTGCTTGAACTGGAGCATCAGTCTTTAATAGCATCTCATCAATTTGTGTGTTTGACCTTTGTTTAGGCCTAACAACTTGTGGTTGTGTTATGGGATCAGACACAGAAATAGCATCCACTTTAACAGGAACAAAGGTGTAGGCATGGGGATTCAATTGTCTTGCTTCTTTGGATTTGTTCCTTTCAAAATAAGAGTTCATTCTGTCCGAACATTTTGAGCCACGCTGGGATGAATTGATTTCCAAGACATGAAGCTTTGCATTTGTAGCTGCCAATTCCGTTTCAAGTTCCAATTGTTCCTTTTCTCTCTTCAACTTATCAGTTTCTTTCTTCAACTTTTCCTTTTCTCTCTCCAACATTTCCTCTTGAGCTTCTATTAAATGTTTCCTTTTTAGAGCAGCAACACGCTCCGTCAGTGCTGCCTTGTCGGCCTCAGCTCTAATGCGTGCAGATGATGTTGATGAAATCCGTGATAGCTGGGAATGTGTCTTTACAGATGTCCTCTTTACACTTGACACATTAGAAGCACTATCTTCAGGGTTTATTTCATCTGCAACACTTTGGTTGTCGAGAGAGTCTTTATTTGGCTGCACATATGGGTGACCCATTTCAGACAGCCAGCTGTTTACCTTTTCAGTGAAGTCACAGAACATTGTCATTTTTTCTTTGAAGTACTGATTTTGCCTTGTAACTTCATCTTGAGGTAAAGGTAAGCTCACAAAAGATGTATGCATGTCATTTGCATCTTGGTAACACTTGATGAACGTAGAAAGCTCAGCATTCACTGAATTTACATTTTCATTGGAAGTCATTAATGCACTTATGTTTCTCAAACACTTTTTGGCTTGTTTGCATTTTGCAGTCCTTTTTTGCTGGTACATTTCCGTGTAGAACTCCAAGCCTTTAGAAGTCATTTTAATGTCTCTTCTTGCTGAAGGCGTTTCAACATCCTTCGACTGAACGTCAGACATTTTGAACACTTCTTCCAAACTGCTTGTCGCACATCAATCAAATCCGTCGGACGTGAATGCAGGTAAAGTGCAGCAAAAAACAGCAAAGGTGCTAACAGGCCGATCAGGTCCAATTCACCACACACACACTGAAGTCGGGTTTTTTAATGAATGAAAGCCGCCGATAGTGGTGCGCGGGTGTTGCGCAATGTTCATTTGTAGCGATTCAACGCAGTCAGGTTTAAACATCCAGAAGCATGTACATCACTGTGAATACGGACTTTTAAACTCCACTCGTTTCACCGTCTTCCTATACGGCAGTCGTATCACGTACCCGTTTCTTCTGAGATGTTTCAGCGCTTTGTTGATCCGCTCCAAAGCAGTTGTCCCGCTGACGTTGAATCCAAGAGTGATGAATGAAACAATCCTCTTTGATCATCCATACGAAATCCAAAACGATCCAATGTCCAACGATGAGGGATCGGTCCTTTGAGTCCAAGGGCGTAGTTTTTACTTTATGTAGTGGCCATTTGTCGACTTCATCCAACTTAAACAAACAATACTCAAACGCCACTGATGCACCGTGGTCGGTATTTTTACGCAGCCAGAAGAGAGTGGATTGTCCATGCAGGATTCCGATTTTTGTGTTTATTGAATAAAGCAAACAAACGAACAAACAAACGAACTAACAAAACTCCTGTCGTGCTGTCTCTCCTGTGATGTGATATGCTGGTAAAAACTATACGCCCACCCCGGTGCATGCTGGTCCTATCCTTCTACTCATATATATAGCAACAGGTGCCCACAGTAATTACCCAAAAAACAATATAACTAAACAAATTGCTATTAAAGAGAAAAATAATCTTAATATACAAAACATCTACAATAATTAAACAATACTACTTATAAATGAAATAACAAAATACAATATCAAATAAATAGCTCCAACAATGGCTTTAAGTAACATAAAACCTTTAAAATGTGATCCTTACATTGAACATCTATTTGACTGAGGTTGGATCGTCCAGCTCCAATAATATTTTCTGTCTTGCAGAAAAACGGACTGTCGTCTTTAGATGCTTTAATGTTTAAAACAGCTCCGGTCCCCATAAAAGCCTCCTGACCTCCATCAGCTCTGTACCAGGTGTAGCTCTTTACTGCTGGGTTAGCAGTACTGCTGCATGTCAGAGTCACATTACTGCCCTCTGGTACTGGACCAGAGGGACGGACTGACACTGATGTGTCTTTGGGTGAATCTATTTAAATGGATGTTGCTGTTTCCCGAAGTGACAATTTTGACCTTTAACCTGGAGCTGCAACTAACTATTATTTTCATTATCAATTAATCTGTAAATTACGATCAATCATTAATGGTTCAGTAAAATGTAGGAAAACTGTGAAAAATGCCTGTCACAATTTTTTAGGGGCTGAGGAGGCGTCTTCAAATAACTTTCCGTTCGACCAACAGTCCAAATACTAAAGACATTCAATTTATAGTAATATAAAAGAGACAAAAGAAGAAAATCCTTGAGTTTGAGATCAGGAAACATTTTTACCATCAGTCGCATTAAATCTATTAATCCCTGATCAAAATTTTTGACAATTATCATTCTGTCACATGATTAATGGATTAATAAACTAATTATTTCAGCCCTAATTTAACAAAAGTCTAAAAAGCTAAGAGACAAGATCATTTCAATAAAAATATCTATAATTACAACGAATGAGGATCAATGAACTCACATGAGATATCAGCTGTTAAACTTGTAACAGCTGACTCAGTGCTGCCATCTTGTTGGTTGTAGGAGGCCGTACAGGAGATTGTCTTTCCATGATGGTTTTGAGAGGCAGTGAAGGTCACAACAGAGGTCTTGACTTTAGTTTTGTCCTGATTCTCCTGCAGTGTCTCCACACTCTCACCCAGGTCGGGGGTCCATGTCACAGTTGGAGGATGAGACAGACAGGGAGCTGGAGCAGAGCACGTCAACCTCACTGAGGTTCCCTCCTTCACCTTCAGTGCTGACGGAGTCAGAGTCGGTCTGGGAGGAACATCTGGTGAGAAGGTACATTTGAACCAGTCACTAAACAATCAGTTCTCCATTTTGTTTACTATTTGCCAAATGCAATGAATGCAAAACAAGGTCAGAGCAGTTCTACAAGAGAAATGAATGAGTGAAATGTAAGTAGACAGACTTTAATACCTGTGAATGAAATAGAGATTTGATCAGCAAAATTCCACTTCAGGTCATTGTCACATTCCAGCCTGAAGAAATAATTATTGCTGTTAGCAGGTTGCATGTTGTTCAGGGTTGTGGTGCAGTCTTTTCTTGTCAAGTCTCCTCTCAGTTCTCCATTTGTTGAACTTGTTAGTGGATTACTGCTGTTAAACACAGTCTTCTTATCAATCATCCATATTGCTCTACATGTGTTATCTAAGTGTGATTTGTATTGGTCCTCTATCTCAAAGGAGCAGGGGATGGTCACACAGGATCCTCTAAGAACCTCTATAGTCTGCGGCATAGACGCCTTAAACTCTCCACACAGGGCACCTGAAACACAAGAAACACATCTTGAATAAGAACAAGTGAATAATACTTTACAGTCATGAGGATTCTTTACTGTTTGGTTGCCTGTATCTTACCACTATACATTATTCTTAGAATAATCCAAAATGATGACTGTAAAGATTCTGCTTTGTCCCCACAGTGTTTATTTTTCTCGATGTTTAGATTAAATAAATGATTCAGCCATCAGATTAAAGTTTTAAGGAAAAGGCAGCAGAACAGTTTTGTAGCTCACTGTGTTCTTCATTTGCTGCAGCATGTATTACAGATACTGTTGTACTGTGGTGTGAATACTTGACTAACATTGTGTAGTGATAGTTTTTGATAGTTTTTGTACTCATTGATCCAATTATGAATGAACTTCAACTCATCTTGCAGCAGAGAACCAACGAGAAGGAGAGTCAGAGCTGCAGACATCTTTGTGTGTCAGGAGAGGCAGAAACTCTGGAGATTACACATGAAACAATTCACATGTTTACAGCATTTCATCCCTAATTAACGATTTAAAGATTATTTAAGATTTTTAAAGGAAGGTTTATTAATGAGGCAACTATTGAATGCAATATTTGCAGAGGTTGCTGAAGGTGAAATGTTTTGCTGAGCCTGTATTTGTTTTAGATCTTTATCAATGTGAAGACTGTGTGATTCTGAGACAATGAAACTCAACTGAATTAAATTATGTTAGGTGTGTCAACACAATCACACAATTGAACAATTAAATTAAACATTACTCATTTTAAATTATTTTTTTACAAATTTGCCAGGCTTTTATGAAAGCTGCTGATGGAGATATTCAACAAAGGAGTAATACTGGTTTAGTGTTTCTACTGAGTGTGAGAGAAAAACACATACTTGTTTGTTATGCTTTAATATTCAGTTCATCATGCAACAACATGCTGCTATTTATAACTTGTAAAACTTGTAAGAAGAAATGATGATGAAATGGAAAAACAGGAAGGTAATTGCTGAACGCAAAACCGACAAACAAACAGTTTATTTTATTTATTTCTTTAAATACTAACAGAGTTATTGTTTTCGGCAAATATTTTCAACAGTAACAATGTCCAAAACCACAACCAAATGACGGATTAAAAGTTTCAAAGTTTTGCCCCCTTAGACAAATTTATTTTCATTTTTACTTTTGAAATGATTCATTGTTCTAAAGTATATTTACTCAATGTTTACGTTTTTAGTATTTAGTATTTTACTTGAAATCAGTTTTGATGATTTATATGTGTCATAAAAAGATATGATGACTTACATTGTCTTCAGGTCTTTCGTGCAGATAGATGGAAGATGTGTAGAGAAGTGAAGTTCCTTAAAAGTTGTGCTGCTTTTTCAAACAGCAAGACTTGAAAATGAGGAAGTCACTAAAGGGCGCATGTGTGACAATGAAATGTACTTATTTATCAGAAATGATTTTAGACTGTCCCACATTTGTTCTAAACCGAGCTTTTACTTTACCCACATATATATTCTTTTTTTATCCAAATATTGAGTCTTTTTGCCTGAAATGAAACAAAATCTTTGCATTACCAACCTGGTAAAGGGAATTTCTGCAAATGATTAAGACACAACAAAAACCTATAATGAGCCTTTATTGTCAAAGCAATTTGCACAGATATTAACAAATAATAACATCTTCAAACTATATAATGAAATTACACCAATTAGACTGGATAGTATAATCTACCAGTACATCTGGATGGAGAAGGCGATGACATAATACTCAATTAACTTTCCCATGATAATTAACATAATCATAAAACAGTAGAGAGATCTTGCAGCTATGTAAGTTATTACATTGCTTTAAAAAAATATGGTGATAGCAAATTCATCCTCAGTCAAATTCAATTCAACACTTTGGTCTCATGTGATTTCATGCAACACTTAATGAAAGCATGTAAAAAAAGTAAAGCTGTATCCAAGAGAACATCAGTAATATAAAGTTAAAGATAATACAGGACTGTTAATTATTCTCATGTATGAGAGGGAAACAGTGACACAACATGTTATGATGTGAAACAGTCAAACTCAACAGCTCTACATGAACCTCAGAATGTGAGAGAAGAGCTCACTCAGTTCAGTCGTTTGCTGTGTTGATGACATACATGGTCGCTATGTACTGTACCTTTAAGAGACAAAATACACCTGGAAATATAATACAGCACAATAAAAAACACCCCCAAAAACTACACCAAAAACAAAAACACCACCAACTCAAAAGTGACCACAAAGTAAACTGAATACCTCTGTGATCCAGTTTCAGTGATAATTTAACAGTATAGCCCCACAGAGCTAGTATCTCTAGTAGTTATTGCAGTGCTATGTTGCATTGCTTTGTGTATCTGCTCATGTTACTGTGTTATTGTGTACTGTGATTACACTAAAACGTAAATATATGCTATGTTGGAGTACCTGTCGAAGTGTAATACATTCCAAGAAATATTACTGTGTAGTCGCCGAATAATCATCAGGGCACTTAGTGGACGATGTCAGCGTCATTTTGTAATGACTCTACACTACTGAGACTGGTCTGTTTGATCCAATGCTATGTAAACCGTGTTCTCTTCATTTGGCTTCACGTTCTTTCTTTATTTCCTATGAAGACAATCCTTAGAAGGAGATGTATATCTCCTCAGTCAAAATGTATTTTCTGTTCTTTATAAAACATGTACTACTCTTGATCAACAAAACCTCAAACATTTAAGAAAGTATTTAAATGACATTGTTTGAAGCCCAACCCCCCGTAGGATATTGATTTAATAGCTCTCATATCACTAATCACACGTTTGTCTCAATAAATGAAATACAGAAATCCTTCAGTAACGTTATTGGATGATTATGAAGATCAGTGGATGTTTTCAGAGTCATCTTGAAGTTTGGGCAATGACATCATACTCTGGAGATCTGTCTCTGGGATCCAATGACATGTAAGTTTGGTCCACTTCTTTTGGCTTCACTCTCTTTCTGGATTTCCTTTGAGGACAACAAAGAAAAATCCATATATGTAAATAAATACATATTTTGTTTTCTAAAAGCAGCACTGCTCGTCCATCAACAGAGCTTTCATTACAAAAAGTGCAATCCAGTGAAATCACATACCAAAGGAACGCCATGCAGACTGTGTACAAGACGTTCACACTGAGAGATACACCAGCAACAGCCAAGAGAAGAACTCCACTGTACGGTCCACAATGTTGATCTGAACCTGTCATAAGAAATAACACAACACTCTACACATCATATCCCTGTTCAAGTGTTACATTCATTCAACAGTGGTTCAGTGGCTGTGTTTTAGCCTCACATCCCCATTTATGCCACAGGGCAGCTGTAAATACTTCTGCCAGGATACTTCAAGGTTTTAATCAGGTTTTGCAACCCCAAAGTTCACTTGAGTTTGGTAAATAGAAAGACACGTCATTTCTGACATAGAAACAGAGTGGTGAAAAGAAGTGAAAAATGTTATATTCTTCATTAATGAATATCATAATCATATAATTTGTAGATCAATATACATGATACATACCTTGAACATCTATGTGAATGATGCCGGAACGTCCAGCTCCAATATTATTGTCTGCCTTGCAGAAAAAACAACTGTCGTCTTTAGATGCTTTAATGTTTAAAACAGCTCCGGTCCCCATTAAAGTCTCCTGACCTCCATCAGCTCTGTACCAGGTGTAGCTCTTTACTGCTGGGTTAGCAGTACTGCTGCATGTCAGAGTCACAATACTGCCCTCTGGTACTGGACCAGAGGGACGGACTGACACTGTGGTGTCTTTGGGGTGAATCTGAAAAATGAATATTTAATTTGTATAATTTATAGATGTAATATAATCTGACATTGTATTGAAACAAAGGCCGATTATGTTGAGAGAGAGAGAGAGAGAGAGAGAGAGAGAGAGAGAGAGAGAGAGCACACACTTCTGCCTTTCATGAAACCTCAATTTCAAGCTCTCCCACTGGAATTTCATGGAGTTAACAACAGTACATTTAAATGGATGTTGGTGTTTCCCAAAGTGAGAATTTTTGGCCATTAACCTGGAGCTGCAACTAACTATTATTTTCATTATCAATTAATCTGTAAATTACTTGTACGATCAATCCATTAATGATTAAGTAAAATGTAGGAAAACTGTGAATAAATGCCCATCATAATTTTCTAGAGGCTGAGGAGGCGTCTTCAAATAACCTTCTGTTCGACCAACACTCCAAATACTAAAGACATTCAATTTATAATAATATAAAAGAGACAAAAGAAGAAAATCCTTGAGTTTGAGATCAGGAAACATTTTTACCATCAATCGCATTAAAACTGTTAATCCCTATTAAAATAGTTGAACTGTATTATTCTGTCACATGATTAATGGATTAATCGACTAATTATTTCAGCCCTGATTCAAACTAAGTCAAAAAGCTAAAAGACAAGTCTTTTCTTGTCAAGTCTCCTCTCAGTTCTCCATTATTTGTACTTGTTTGTGGATTACTGCTGTCAAACACAGTCTTCTGATCAATTGTCCATATTGCTCTACATGTGTTATCTAAGTTTGATTTGTATTGGTCCTGTATCTCAAAGGAGCAGGGGATGGTCACACAGGATCCTCTAAGAACCTCTATAGTCTGCGGCACTGACACCTTAAACTTTCCACACAGGGCACCTGAAACAAATCTTGAATAAGAACAAGTGAATAATACTTTACAGTCATGAGGATTTTTTACTGTTTGGTTGACTTGCTAAAACCTTACCACTATACCTTATTCTTAGAATAATCCAAAATGATGACTGTAAAGATTCTGCTTTGTCTTCACAATGTTTATTTTCATATTTTTTCTCAATTGTTACATTCATTATATTATTCATCCATCCTGTTTTAAAAAAGGTAGCAGAACACTTTTGTAGCTCACTGTGTTCTTCATTTGCTGCAGCATGTATTACAGATACTGTTGTACTGAATACTTGACTAACATTGTGTAGTGATAGTTTTTGATCATTTTTAATACTCAATGATTCAATTATGAATGAACTTCAACTCACCTTGCAGCAGAGAACCAATGAGAAGGAGAGTCAGAGCTACAGACATCTTTGTGTGTCAGGAGAGGCAGAAACTCTGGAGATTACACATGAAACAATTCACATGTTGAGAGCATTTATACCCAACAAAGCAGATAAAGGAAGAAATAACGATTAACTAACACTAGATGGCAGCGTGTTCATTTGTTGTAACTCTGAGCAGGAGAGGGTCTATTTTTCTGTAACGTCATCAACTTTGCTGATGGGTTATTTCTACTTACTAAAAAAATATTTTAGTTTGTCATACTTGGTAACATTCCGTCTGTCATTGCCAGAACATGATGCTTTTTTAATCCAGATGTAGAAGATGAAAATATTATAAAATGGAAAGACAGGAGGCTAAACTCTCTTTATTCATTTATCTTCTTTGTATTTACAAAGCTTTTATAAACTAATATGTTCAATGGTAACAATGTCCAAAATCTCAATCGAATGTCGGCTTAAAGGTTTCGCCTTTGAATATAATTAATTTCTTCCTTTCTACTTTTAAAATTGTTTATTAGTCTAAAGTTTTTTGAATTTTACGTTATTTTCAAAAGCAATTTTGATGATTTGATGTGTCATATAAGACGTTGTGATGACTTACATTTTCTTCAGGTCTTTTGAGCAGATGGATAAAAGATGTGTAGAGAAGTCAAGTTCCTTAAAGGTTGTGCTGCTTTTTTATAACAACCTGCAAGACTTGAAAATGAGGAAGTCACTAAATTGCACATGCGTGTGACAATGAAATGTACTTATTTATCAGAAATGATTACTTACTTTTTGTTACTTTAAACACATTAATCATGTAAAACTTTATTCTAAAATCTCTTGCAGCTGACGGTGTTTTCTGCTCCTCTCTGTGGCAGTAGGAGCTCTGGTGGCAGTAACCCCTTAAAGGAGTGTCAGGTGAGGTCACTAAAGTGCCAAAACTGTTGTCTCAGTGTAAGAAATGCAAGGATTCCTTCAGTGATTTTCATCCCAGAAATTCACATTTAGGGCTAATATTTAATCGGCTAAAATCAAGAAAAGTTAAATGGTCTCATGCAACATGACCACAGCCATTGGGTACCTGGTATTTGGGTACCTAAAATACAGTATATTATGTAAAGCAACTTGGACAAAGTAATAACTAAGATGTATTAATTACAAACAATCTGCAAATCACAGTTAGACAGTATTCCCACTAAGAGTTACACATTTATTAAAATTTCCACCTTTTAAATCTTACAGCTTAATTTGACTGAAAACTCTTTAAACTGGCAAAGAAGTCTGGATTAAAAAGATGATAATACACTTGCATGATCAACCTATCATTATCAAAAAGAAAGAATATGCAAAGTATGCAGTTATGCTGCTGTAAAAAAACGCTCAACACATTCCTCACATCTCTTAGAAATTACAATTCAGAAGTCTTGTGGTGTTACAAGACACTCCGATAATATCTGAACATTCATGAGGACATCTTATGAACACATACAATCTGAAAGATACAATAGGACTGTAGGGGATGACAGAGAGACACGGCGCAACGCGTCACTCTCTGAAAACAATCGGCGCCACAATATGCAACCATGGCTGAAACGCTAACAAACTGCCTGTAGTTAGCTAAAAACTTTACACTTTAGCATGTCAAAGGATGATTTTGCACTCTATGTGTCTAGCAGTTAATAACTAAAATGATGATGGGATGGGACAAGTTAGCGAGCTAATGTTAGCTATATGTTAGCAAGCTACTGTAGTTAGCTAAGGCACTTGCAGACATAAAACTGCATAACTTTTTTCTGATGAATCAACATTCCACTGAAATAGAAGTTGCATTCTTTCAACATTTTTAGCATTACATACAGAAAAATAGTTAGCCTAAAACTGACTTTTGGACAAAATGCTTGTCGCGCATGCTAACAATGTTAGACATACTGAGTGCCAGGATCCCAGTTTTCCCTTTTTCCTGCTGATGCCTCATGTTTTATTGCCTGTATCCTCAGTTTTTCAGCTTATAAAACATAGTTATGGGTTCTGTACTCTGTTGGTAGTGCATCCCATCACTCAGCAACTTTTAGGCATTTTTCTGTTGTTTGCAAGCAGACAAAAGGTGACAAGGAGGCACCTTCACACAATACAAAGTCATTGGAGAGCGAGGAATTGTTTTCTCCTCCGGTGTGAGCAGGACTTAACTGCGCTCTGTCTCTGACTCTGCTGCTTTGTTGAATAAGAAGACTCTGTGTTTCTTTAATTTGTCCATTTTGTAAGAGGTGTTACTTAGTTTACAGTGTTATTTTACATAAGTGAACCCTTCATGTATGTACACGTAGGGACAAAACACTGACAATATAATGTGAACCAATATAATCATTACCAGAAACGCGACTGCAAAAATCCATAGAAATTAAACAGTTTCAGCAAATATTATTGTTGCATCATATTTTGGTCTCTAAAATTAACCTGGGCATATTCAGTACTGTCTTCTTTGCATCTTTTCCAGTCACGATCTTGTCGTATAGACTCTCCATCTCCAGTGCGTTCCTCACATGATTTCTGGACACGCCTCCCTCCATGCACCTCTCCTCCTCCAGGTAGGAGCCAGTAGACGGATTCCTGCCCCCAGAGCGTTCTCCCTTCTTCATCTTGCTCTTACTCCTCCAAATCACACTAGAGTAAACCACATCACTGCCCTCCTCATTCTTCTCCTCTGAGCTTTTACATGCAACCTGTTGATGTCCGAGATGAGTATTTGGCATATTTGACTTTCTCATCATGTTGGCGTTGACATAGATATCCTCCTCTGTTGTGATAATTGCCTGAAATAAATTGAAAAAAAACAGTCAGTGGTACAGATATTCTGTTAGATTATTCTTGTCCCAAATTAGGAAACAGTCCGTACCTTATTTCCTGTTTCACCTGTAAGGCCTTGGCTCATCACAGCTGAGCTGGTGTCACCTGTGCACTGACTCTTTGTAGAGTTACGGCAGACAGTCCTCTGAGCCCTAGAAAATAGGACAGCAGGACGCTCCATTCAACTTACATGAACATATTCATTACAAGTTTAGATGTCAACCTGCTTATGTATTAGTTGACAGAATGAAGATGTGTGATCAGTGAGACAAACTCTAATAGGCACATCTGGAATAGCCTAAATTATAAGATTTGCTACACAGGTGGTCATATCAGGTGAATATATAGCGCTGATGAAATACAGAGCTGATCATTGTCTATAAATACTTAGATTTTCAAAGAAACATGAGACTCCTGATAGATGTAAAGAGGCCAAATTCTCTGTCCAAAAACATCTTAAAACACACGATTTGCATCGGCAAAGAACAATACCAGTCACTGTAACACTTGTTAGCCACTGTGACTTTACATACTTTAAATTGAAGTTCTTTTTAACAAAAATGTGTTCATTATTTTGTGAATTTATAATAAATTGAAAGTGAAACACTGGTTTCGGACAGGAGTTAGTCCACTCACAGAGCGGTGAGACTATATAGAGTCATTATTTATACTAAAGTTGAATTAACAACGATAACCTTGATGCGCAGAGGTAGTCGGAAACATTCATGGTGTCCCAAGCTGTTACCTACCTGATAGCAAACAGTAGAGCACATATCAGCGCTGCTGTTAGAACACCAACTGTGACGATGAAGAATGTTGACGTAACTCGACCTGAACAATCAGTTTGAGAGAGAACGGAATATTGTGAAGGTTAGGCAGAAGCATTAATATACTATTTTTGATGAAGTACATTTGGACGCACGTGAAGACTGATGTGTTGTTTTAAACACAAAAGCTTAATTATAATGGCTCTGTTTTGAGGTATTACATCATGTATAATGTAGTTTATAAAAGTATTATAGAAGAGTATATTTAATGAATATAAAATCCAAGAAATAGCTTAAGTGAATAATTTCCAGTATTTTTGTTATTTTAGCATTTATTTTGTTTTAGATTCATCATTATTTAGTCTTAGTAGTATCAGTGTAGGTTGAAACAGACTGTGATGTTGTTGTAAATGCTTGACTGTTATTTATAATAAATGTGTTTGTTTTTCTGTTGTGCAAATCTATCACAGACTTGATGGATCAATATTCTAGAAGCTGAAACCAAGAGTGAGTCATGCCCCCTCCACTACAAGGCAGTCAGTCTAAAATTCTACAAATGAAAAGCACTAAATAGAGGTATTATATATAACAGATATAGAGAATGTGGCACTGGGTTCCAGATCAAGTTAATTTCAAGTAATCCTGATAGTTTCCAACTTTTCATTAAGACTTGTTTTCAGCACAGAATACAGACCTTGACTTGATGTCTGAGCTTCAAGGCTGTTGACACAAAATCTTTGAGTAGCAGATCCCAGAGAGTTGGAGCTGCGGCAGAGCAAGGTGGAAAGATCCCTCTCCTGTGGTCCGTTCACAGTGATGATGCTCCACAGACCTGTGTCATTTAGAGGCTCATTGCTTATTACAAACTTGTCAGAGTGATTGACAGGTGACCCATCCAAATACCAGAGTAAAGTGGGAGAAGGATTTCCCACAGTCCTGCAGGAACAGTTGAGCTGGTCTGCAGCTTTGATGCAGTCAGATGAGGACAGGATCTGAGGTGCAACTGCAATGCATTTAGAGAAGACAGACGAGTTTAGTCTCAAGTAATTTAGGTTCGGTTAGTTTTACCTGTAAGTTAACTAGTAACATTTATTCATTTGCCTATGTATTTATATCATTTTGTCACATTTTTTCTTCTATACAGATGAGGGGCTCCGGTAACATTAACTCAATTTGGCAAATTTATATAAAACAAATAGTAAAAAAAAATATATATATATTATGTTAATTAGAAAGCGATCACAGCATTGACTGGGAATGGGTCAGAGTCAGTGGCAGGAAGCCAAATAAATAAGTAGATCAAATTGAGAGCTTTATGGATACCTAAATAAAACATTTGATGGATAGATTAATAACTTCATAACTGTCGAATCGTTTTCAATCAATTTCCTGAAATATGGCTTTAAGTAACATAAAACCTTTAAAATGTGATCCTTACATTGAACATCTATTTGACTGAGGTTGGATCGTCCAGCTCCAATATTATTTTCTGTCTTGCAGAAAAACGGACTGTCGTCTTTAGATGCTTTAATGTTTAAAACAGCTCCGGTCCCCATTAAAGCCTCCTGACCTCCATCAGCTCTGTACCAGGTGTAGCTCTTTACTGCTGGGTTAGCAGTACTGCTGCATGTCAGAGTCACAATACTGCCCTCTGGTACTGGACCAGAGGGACGGACTGACACTGATGTGTCTTTGGGTGAATCTGAAAAATGAAGAATAAAGCATTTGTATAATTTATAGATGTAATATAATCTGGTATTGTATTGAAACAAAGGCAGATTAAGTCACGAGAGAGAGAGAGAGAGAGAGAGAGAGAGAGAGAGAGAGAGCACACTTCTGCCTTTCATGAAACCTCAATTTCGAGCTCCCCTACTACAATTTCATGGAGCATATTTAAATGGAGGTTGCTGTTTCCCGAAGTGACAATTTTGACCTTTAACCTGGAGCTGCAACTAACTATTATTTTCATTATCAATTAATCTGTAAATTACGATCAATCATTAATGGTTCAGTAAAATGTAGGAAAACTGTGAAAAATGCCTGTCACAATTTTTTAGCGGCTGAGGAGGCGTCTTCAAATAACCTTCCGTTCGACCAACAGTCCAAATACTAAAGACATTCAATTTATAGTAATATAAAAGAGACAAAAGAAGAAAATCCTTGAGTTTGAGATCAGGAAACATTTTTACCATCAGTCGCATTAAATCTATTAATCCCTGATCAAAATTGTTGACAATTATTATTCTGTCACATGATTAATGGATTAATAAACTAATTATTTCAGCCCTGATTTAACAAAAGTCTAAAAAGCTAAAAGAGACAAGATCATTTCAATTAAAATATCTATAATTACAATGAATGAGGATAAATGAACTCACATGAGATATCAGCTGTTAAACTTGTACTAACAGCTGACTCAGTGCTGCCATCTTGTTTGTTGTAGGAGGCCCTACAGGAGATTGTCTTTCCATGATGGTTTTTAGAGGCAGTGAAGGTCACAACAGAGGTCTTGACTTTAGTTTTGTCCTGATTCTCCTGCAGTGTCTCCACACTCTCACCCAGGTCGGGGGTCCATGTCAGAGTTGGAGGATGAGACAGACAGGGAGCTGGAGCAGAGCACGTCAACCTCACTGAGGTTCCCTCCTTCACCTTCAGTGCTGACGGAGTCAGAGTCGGTCTGGGAGGATCATCTGGTGAGAAGGTACATTTGAACCAGTCACTAAACAATCAGTTCTCCATTTTGTTTACTATTTGCCAAATGCAATGAATGCAAAACAAGGTCAGAGCAGTTCTACAAGAGAAATGAATGAGTGAAATGTAAGTAAACAGACTTTAATACCTGTGAATGAAATAGAGATTTTATCAGCGAATTTCCACTTCAGGCCATTGTCACATTCCAGCCTGAAGAAATAGTTATTGCTGTTATCAGGTTGCATGTTGTTCAGGGTTGTGGTGCAGTCTTTACTTCTCAAGTCTCCTCTCAGTTCTCCATTTATTGAACTTGTTTGTGGATTACTGCTGTCAAACACAGTCCTCTGATCAATCATCCACATTACTCTACATGTGTTATCTAAGTTTGATTTGTATTGGTCCTTTATCTCAAAGGAGCAGGGGATGGTCACACAGGATCCTCTAAGAACCTCTATAGTCTGCGGCATAGACACCTTAAACTTTCCACACAGGGCACCTGAAACACAAGAAACACATCTTGAATAAGAACAAGTGAATAATACTTTACAGTCATGAGGATGTTTTACTGTTTGGTTGCCTGTATCTTACCACTATACCTTATTCTTAGAATAATCCAAAATAATGACTGTAAAGATTCTGCTTTGTTCCCACAGTGTTTATTTTTCTCGATGTTTAGATTAAATAAATTATTCAGCCATCAGATTAAAGTTTTAAGAAAAAGGAAGCAGAACAGTTTATAGCTCACTGTGTTCTTCATTTGCTGCAGCATGTATTACAGATACTGTTGTACTGTGGTGTGAATACTTGACTAACATTGTGTAGTTATAGTTTTTGATCATTTTTAATACTCAATGATTCAATTATGAATGAACTTCAGCTCACCTTGCAGCAGAGAACCAACGAGAAGGAGAGTCAGAGCTGCAGACATCTTTGTGTGTCAGGAGAGGCAGAAACTCTGGAGATTACACATGAAACAATTCACATGTTGAGAGCATTTCATCCCAAAGATCAAGGTTTATTTATGAGGCCACTATTCAACACAATATTTGCAAAGGTTGCTGATGGAGAAATGTTTTCCTGAGTCTATATTTCTTTTTGATCTTTATCAATGTGAAGGTTCAGAAGTAGCCTGTATGTGATTCTGAGACAATGAAACTCAACTGAATCCTAACAAAATTTGATTCTTTCACGTGTGTCAACATCTCATGAGGCACACCTATTTATTATGCATATGGAGAAAGGGGGGATCTAATTATCGGTCGGTCTGGAAGGATCAGCTGGTGGGAATGTCAATTTTGATATAAACAAACAATAATTTCTCTCCATTTTGTATACTATTTGCAAATTGCAATAATCGCATAAACAAGACCAAAGCAGTTCCCCAAAGGAAACGAGTGAAGTGAAAGGAAACAGACTTCAAACCTTTGAATGAAAGAATCGATTTATGGACAGAAACTATATTTCAGGGGATTGTTGCATTCTTCTCTGAAGAAATATGTTTCGCTGTGAGCAGGTTGCAAGTGGTTCAGGGTTGTGGTGCAGTCTTTTATTCTCAAGTCTCATTTAGTCATCATTTATTGTAGCTTTTTGTGGATTCCTGCTGTCAAACACAACAGTCCCTCCATCATTTTTCCATACTGCACATGTGGCTTTCAAGTTTGATTCATGTTGAGCTGTCACGTCAAAGGAGCAGTGCATGGTCACACAGGATCCACTCAGAACCTCTATTAACTTTGGAAAGACGACCTTAAACTCTCCACGCAGGGCACCTAAACACAGGAAACACATCCTGAAGAAGAAAGCTTACTGCTCACGTGCCTTGCTTAAGAACTTGTTTTTCTGACTTTTCGTTATCTTTGTGGTTGTTTGGCCATATATGAATGAATCCCATCTCACCTTGCAGCAGACTGGCAATCAGAAGGAAATTCAGAGGTCCAGCCATCTTTCTTTAGAGCAGTGTTTATTTGAAGGCTAACGTCAAACGTGACTTCAGTATTCAGACGGACATTTTGTTGAACCTACATATTTTTTCTAATCTCCATTAAGATGACACTAATTCATCACAATAAAGAAAATAAATAATAGATCACTACTTTTGAAAATTATAAAACCAAAAATAGAACAATTACATTAATAAGTATTGGTTGTTTCTGTACTGTAAAGATGAAAACATTTTTTTTTTTTTTTTCGGAAATGATGAAGAAATGTTAACTGATGTGCAAAAACCAAATAAGTGTTTAACACACATTTCACAACATGGTAAAGAAGAGACATGATGATAATGAAAAAGAAAAAGGAAGTGATATGCTAAAACATGCAGTGACAACAATTGTATCTACTCATTTTATTTAAAATTATTTTTAATTAACTAATAATTATAGAGCAGTGTCAAACTATTTCAAAAAAATATAATTGAATGCCCTTCTAAAAGTTTAACATTTTAAAAATAATCATTTCTCAATGACCATCTGTTAATTATTTTGCTCTTCTTTCAAAATATGTGATGGTTGATTTAAAGCAGAGTGAACCAAACTGAACCAATCCATCAAAAATCTTGTTATTTTAAACTTAAGTTTTGACTTATTCATATGTTTCTTTGTGGAAATGATAATGACTTACGTTTTCACCAGGTCTGTTTTACAGATGGACGAGAGATGTTCTGTTGAAGTCAAGTTCCCGAGAGGGGATGTTGCCTTTTCAGAGAGTTCGTAGGAATTATTTTCAAAATGAGGAAGTTGCACAAGTGCAAGCGGTGAGTTTTCAACACAAGAGGTACACAGTTATATGATAAGGTAAAAATGTGTCTCCTAGCAGTAGTGGTCCTAAGTTATGAAAACAACAGTGTTCACAACAAGTCAAAATTCAGGAAAGTCTGCAGTTCAATGCTGTTGAAGGTGAGAAAGAGAAAATAAGAGTCAACATTAACATTCCATTCTTAGGTTTGCAATGTCACAAGTAATGGTTGTTTTGAAATCAATTTGTCATTTACTTCCTCATTGTTTGTCCGACAGACACCACTGCTGTATGTACAAAAGATATACAAATCAACCATTGTATTTCCTTCAAATACACAAATGACCAAAATTAATTATTATTATAGTAATTAGGGAACCATGTTTTAAATGATATCAGGGCTTTGCATCAAAACAAATACATATCATACATCATTTGTCTGTCAGAATGTGTCCAAAATGTGGAAATATGTTATCAAACATAGTGACGTTAGTTAAGTTTGATGTCAATTAAACCCCAGCGGGTTCTACCTCCCTGTTTGAAAATTATTTTATACGACATAAGACCAAACTATCAATACACTTTAGGATCTGGGAGGTGAAGTGCTGCATACAAAGTGTTCTCAACACCGATCTAACTGATACGTCACATTCTCTATATACGTCATTATCTTCAGTCCTGATCGGTCCCCAGCTCCAAAAGAACCCCACTGAACCCAAATTATTGCCACGCATTCTTAGTACAATATTAAACAATGAATGAGGAGAAGAATCATGTCGTGGTTAAGTATAAATCGTGTGTCTGAGACCACAAACGGAACGTAGCTGACATCTGAAACATTGAATTTGTTCAAAATTGATTGTTTGTAAGCAATTCTCATAATAGTCATGAAGAATCAAGCTGATAAAAGAATGTTGAGTATATTTTTGAGTTGAGGGTTCAGCTCTGCAGGATCCCAAACAGAGCAGTCGGATTTATATGAATTCCACTTTTACAGATTGAAGTCAGATTGTTATTTGACTCATGGTGGATGATATGAAAGCATCTGCCCCCAAGCCTTACACACAATCTGCTACATAACTTGTCTTCCTCCAATCAGATTCGTGGAAGACTTCAGCAACTCTTCAATATTTGCTCGGAGCTCCTTAGCTTTCTCTGCGTTCTGTCCTTTCTCCACCTGTTCTCCTGCCACCCGGAGCCCCTTCAGCACCGACTGCAGGGCATCGGCATTCTTCACAGAGTCCATCTGGTCTCTGTCTGCCCGGATCTCCTCCACCCAGTCCAGGTACGCCTGAAGTAATCCAAGGTCATCCACAAAGTTTGCAATAATTCGGAGGTCCGGCCGACGTTGCTCCAGCTCCCTCAGCCTCCTCCTCCCCACCTCTCCGATGTCATTCCCAACAATGCTGATGAAGGAGAAAATACCCGGGTAAGAGTTCCTTTCAAGGCATTAACTCACACTAGATGGCAGTGTTTCCATACATTAATACATTGACAACACTGAGCAGAAGTTGATGTGTTTTAGTCTTACGTCAGTGTCTTCAGAGAGGTGTTTTTGCTGAGGCATGTGACGATGTTTTCTGTTCCTCGCTCTGTGATGCCGGTGATGTCCAGATAGAGTTCCTCCACAGTGGTGTTGTACTCCAGAGCGTTCCACAGCTCCAAAACCCCCTCTGGACCCAGGTTGTTGCCACACATGCTGTACACACAAGTAGAAAAATTGTGTCGCTGTTAAATACATAAATAGTATTGTGTCTAATGACTCATAGCAAGGGCTTGGAGCCAGAAGGATCAGCGTATCTCAAACCAAGGCCTTAGCCTAGATTGGTTGATTATAGTAATTATTGTGACATACTGACAAATTATGATTTTTTGTCAAAGTGGTATTATGATAGTAATGACTTACAAGAGCTTCTTAACTTGGCACTCATTTGATTTCAGAACCGCTGATTCTAAAATAGCTGCTTGCTTATCCAGGCAGTTGTATCTCAAACTGAAAGAGAGTAGAAAAACATTAGGTCAACGTTGTTCTTGGCAGTCCATTCATCCCTTTTCACGAAGGCATATTATGCTCAGGGTCATGCATGCTCGGGTACACGCAGCTTGTTAGTCTATCACACACGGACTGACAAGCATGCAGACACAAGAAGACGATACGAACTCTACACAGAAAGGAATCGGCCAGCCAGAAAATTTAAACGCAGACTTATTCAATTCAATTTGTGTTTGTCATCTGTTTGACGGGTTAATAATAGTCGAGTCAGTTACTCACTAGAGGGATTCACATCGGTGTAGGATTGGCCCCAGTCTGTTTAGTCCTCTGTTTCCAATGTTGGAGTAGCCTAAGTTGAGCTCCTGCAGCGTGTGGGGCGAGAACTGCAGCACGTAGTGCATAGCGGCACAGTCCACAACACTCAGCTTCATTTTAAACAGGTTGAGATTCTTGATCTCCGGCGCTGCCATGCTGGTGGCTTCCTTCGTGTGGAACTCCATCAGGCAGTGGAGGAGATTCAGGGCTGGCCGGTTCTTGAGCTTTCCACCCTTAAACTGGTCTTGGAACCACAAACCCAGCCTGGCGGGGATGCCAACCCCTCGCTCCATGGGGCAAAGAACAAGGCCATCCAGCTGACCTGCCAGCCGAGCTCGGAGCATTCCCATGAAGAAGCGTGTGAACATCTGGAGGCTCTCCAGCTTGTCCGTGTTGAGGTCTGTGTTTTGCAGGGGTGCAGCTGTGGAGGATGGCGGCGGTAGCCCAAAGCACCAGAAGTCCAGAGCTTGGATTATGTCCTCCTGGCTGGAGAGATTGATTGCGCAGTAGAGCCCAGCCAGATGTTCTTGAACGGTCAAGTGGAAGAAAGAAAACATCTCCACTGTCTCCTCTCTGAGAGGCTGGAGGATGTGACAGAGAAAGGTGCTCTGAAGATCAGCAGGTGTAACACCGAAGCTCTCCAAATCTGCTCTGCTGAACATGATCTTTTTCTGGAGAAGGTTTTCATAAGCCAGTTTTCCCAGGTTTGTCAGTTGCTGCTTTACTAGCGAGAGAACCTCAGATCTCGGGGTACCTCTCTCTGCACTTCCCCTCAGCGCATGGTGCTTGACTGCTGTAAACAGGTAGCAGAAATAAACCTCGCTGACTGTTCTGGGCGGGTTTAGCTCCAGAGACTTTGAGTCACCAACATCTTGATATCCTGGAGAGAAGAACTCAGCCATGGCGGTGCAGATGATGTAGCAATAAAGAGGGATGAAGGACAGCACGAAAAGGTTGTCATTGTTCAAGATGTAATTGTAGACTTTTTCAGCAACTTCTCTGTCTTTGTAGAACTTGGTGGTGTATTCCTTCACCTGGTCTTCCTCGAAGCCCAGCACCACGCAACATCTCTGGAAGAAGCGCTTGGGAGCTTCAGTGGTTGGTCTTGTCGTGAGAATGACTGATGCCTCTGGGAGAAGGCTTCCCTTGATTAAAGCCACCATCAGCTCTGACACTGGCACCTTCGAACGGACGTCGATGTTTTTGTCGGGACTGCTCCAGTCCAAGGTGAATTTGAACTCATCTAATCCATCTAAGATGAAGAGCAGGGAGCTTGGTGACGTGAAAAGATCCGGCAGAGCTGCCTTCAGGTACCGGAACCGTTCTCCAAGCAGCTCCAATAAGCTCAGTGGTGCTTCAATCAGATTGAGCTCTCTGAAGCGCAGGTCAAAAATGCAGGTGAATTCACGCATGTTCTTCCCAATCGCCCACTCATAGACGAGTCTCTGTACTGCTACGCTCTTTCCAATACCAGCAATACCCTTCACTTTAACCCGTTTGGGGGGCCGTCCCGATGTTCCTTGGGGCCCCAGCAGATGGCACGGCCGGATACGCTGGCAAGCCTGGTGGACATAGATGCGAGCTCGTCTGCTCGCCAGGTCAAAGTACTCATGTTGGCTGCTGTCAACCGAGTCGTCATCTTCTGTCACAAAAAGGTCAGTGTGGCGGATCTCGATGTGAGAAGCTGAGTTTGAAGCCGCACCCTCACCCTCCGAGTAGCACTTTAACTGCTCTGTGCGTTTCAGAAGGGTTGTTTTATGGGCAGAAATAGGAACTGCAGTGAAGGACAAGAAGATGAAATGTCTTGTCAACAAACTCTTCGTTTTTCTATCAGATCAATACTTTTACTCATCTCCTTCAGTTCGCCTAAGATATTGACGTACCTCGGATGTTGGCCAGTTTTGCACTCCTGCTGGGTTTCAGTTCTTCTTTAGCTGCACAATGAAGATCATTTAACTTGAATGTATTTTTAAACATGTCAAGTCCAGTATTTTTTACCACTAGCAAGACAATACATTAGAAATAATACATATAATATTCTAATGTCTCATTTTTGATAAGATAATAAATCCATACCTTTAACCTCAGTAGTCAGGGTGAATCCCTTGCTCTTTCCTTTGAACAGTTTAGCAATGGGGCCTTTAGGCTTCTTCTCTGTGGATATAACAGGATTCATATGGTAAATTATGCATTTGATATATAAGATATTACAAAAGTCTTATTGCAAAGTGAAATGGAATCATCTTCTGGGCACTGGGTATGTTTATCCATCCACAGTTGTTGAGATGTTTCAGTCTGGACCAAAGTGGGGGGACCGGCGAATTCCTAGAAATCTTATCATAGCTGAGCTAAATATTCGTTTTACATTTACACTCCTTCATTGCCAGAGTCAGCTAAAACAACTTGGCAAGACATCACAGTTGATTGTACCCTGTTAATAATCTTCTCACACCTCTGTAACACAAGCAGTACAACTGGATTTCTTCCAGTCTGTCATTTTGGACGGCAAAACATTGCAAACAATATTATTCACAGTTTCTTGAATTTTACACGTACGTGTTTATAGAAATTCTGCCAGTTATCACCAGTTTATCAAAGCAACCTTACCTTCAACTTTCATGGGTGCAGGCGCTGGCTTACTGACGTGATCGTCCCTGCAGTGTCTCTCCACCCACACCTGCAGATCTCTGCCGTAATAATCCTGCACCTCCTTCAGCACCTGCAGAAACTTTAGGCTGCTCTCCTCGGTGGCGCACACCATCTCTAGAGCCTGGGCCACGGCATTGGAAGGTGACCTCTCCAGCAGAGACAGGTAGTGGGCAGAGGACAGCACCTCAGCATCACGCAGCCAACGCAGCAAGGGTGCTGGGTGGTCAAGAGTCCACTTCAGCAGCAAGTCCCTCTGGGACCGGAGCAATTGCTGAGCTGAGTTCATGACTTCAGCAAATACTGTCGGAAGGAAAAAAAACAAATACACTACAAGATGTCAAGCCAATAACTTACACTCCGAATACTAACTATGAAAAGTACAGTTCAGTGAGGAATTATATGCCCATGCTTACCTTAAAGAAATATTGTATTGTTATGTTCTGTGTCACTTTCCCTCTCGTCTAGTTTTGCCATTGCAGTCGTGAGTGTTTGCAGGAGAGCTTTTGTGTTCCGTCTTAAGGTGCAGGGAGGCGGAGTGCCGTGATTTACAGTAATGCAACCTTTCAAAGGGTCCATAGTTCAAAGTGTCTTTTTCCCTGCCTCTGATTAATCGCTTTTGTTTGATCTTGCAGAAATGCGGCAATTCTGTAACATACTGTGACTTCAAAATCTGAAATGCTGAAAAATAACACTGACTAAAACTTATATCTTATATTGTTTTTTTTATATATGAACAGACCAGCAGTCTAAACAGTCTCTTGCTGAAGTACAAAAGTTGTAGCGTGACGCTTTTCACCTTTGCTTCCACCCTCTTGCATAACTGCGGTGACCTACTTACATTGACGGATATTTATTGCCAACTAAACAGCTATAGATCAGTGTCAGACAGAAAAGGGAATCATTAATCAGTTGTATTCAACTTTCAATGGAACTTTTATCGCCATCACTCTTATCACACTGTAAGAGGTTTGGTCAGCACGGTTGGTGAAGACAGAAGGAATCAGAAATGAACACATTCAGTTGTTGGAGACCTTTGAGGAAATGGCCAACAGCATGAGAGTGACTCAGCCGTTGTCATGTGTTGTCGCACAGATACTTGCTGAGGTCTTTCTTTCCAAACAGTTCCTACTTCCACCACTTGTATGAGCATTGGAATCTTTTGACATGTCAATAATTGTAAAGTTGGAAACCTACCATTGCAGATTTCAAAATTACAATTTTAGCCATAATTCTTTTACAAATTTATAAATTATCATAAAGCCAAAAAGTATGTATTTCACTATTGCACTATGTTTATTGTCACGTACCAATCACCAAGTCAAATGCCTTGTATGTGTAACGTACTTGACAATAAAATCGTTTCTGATTCTGATTCTGATAAGCTCAGCGGTGTAATGAATGGATGTAAACAACATTGAAGATATTTAAGATTTTGGAAGAGTTTAAGAGCTAAGCAGAGGCATCAAAGTGAAGTCATAGTGCCAGCAGCACAATGAAACACTCCCAACTTCCCCCTCTTTGCTCCCTTGTTCATCCTGTCCTCTGTCTGTGCTGGCAGAGCAGGGTTGCAGTCATGCATGTGGACACTGTCTTTCTTGTGTGTCCTCTGATGTTTGGTGAGTAATTTAATCATTTATATAATATAGATTATCTTTAGATTTCTGTAAAGATGTCAAGGTTATTCAGTCAAGTTAACCTCATTATATTATCCCCTGTTATCTCTGTTATTACCATAATTATTAATGTAAGAGATGGATACATTGTGTCTCTGAATGTCTCCTGCAGAATATACTGTCGTGGATGGTTACATTATATTCACAGATACCTTCTCTTGCATTATTATTATTATTTGTTTAATTATTTCATTATCTCCCTGAAGTTGATGACAATGTGATAACCATATGCAAATGTTTCCTTAAATAATCAAGATCATTTTGAAGTATGGTACTACGTAGTAGATTTTCCAGAGACAGCAGTGCAGTTACCCTCTTCCCTTTTCTAAATATAAATCTGTTGCGAAATTGTTCTGGGTCATGTAATGTGTTTGCAGACAGTGCAGGAGAATACAGCATAACCTCACGTTAGCTCAAATGTATTCTATGTGATGACCTTTCTGGAAGATATCAAGGGATTAATTCAGTTAGACCCGTGAGAGCTTTGTAGCTTCGAACACGCATGTTTTAATCGGTCATGCACTCCAGAAGTGGTCTTTGGTGTCATGGTGGTCAGGTCAAGCACATTAGACATGAACATCACGATCATGAGGCACAATTTTACGGCTGGATGTCTCTTGTGATTTAAACCTGAGTTCAGAACAAGGCATGGTTACTTTAGATCCTGTGTATTGATAATTATCGTCTGCTCTCTATCACAGCAGCAAGCCTGTGGAGGAGGGTCCAGGCTGTCTCTCCTGTGCCCTCAGTCCCTGACCGTGTCCAAGCGCTGGTGGGCTCCTGTGTGGTGATTCCCTGCTCTTTCACTCCTCCGGCACCTCTCAGGGGGAGGAAGGAGAAGGTGGACGTCCGGCTGAGGTTCAGAGGTGGTGGCCACTTCTTCCCTCTCCGCAGCACCGCTTTTAACAGTGAAGACAGAGACCAAGTGAGCCGGGATTTCCAAGGCCGGATGTCCTTCTTTGGGCGAATCCCAGATGGAGACTGCTCAGTGAAGATGGAGAGGATCAGCCAGGATGACTCGCGGATGTTTGAGATTGCTCTGAAGAGAGGTGGTGACTTACTCTGGGGGAGGCCAAGGAGCTTCAATCTGGATGTTTTGGGTGAGTCTGGGAGTCGCTGTGCTGCCTTATTGTTCTCCTATGAAAGCTGTTGTTCTTTTGGATATCTAACAATCAGATAATGTATGTGTATCCAAGCTTTAGAACTTGGAAAAAGTATAAATGCAAAGGAGCAGAAATACTGTATTTTCATGTAAACACAAAGTGGAGAATCACCAACACATGACTTATTGCACACAAAATCCCCAAATGTTCTTGTCAATAACTTTTTATTACATATTGAGTGCAGAAGTGTGTGGTGGATATTGCTTCCCTTCAGGTCAGCTGCATGCCGGACATAGCAATAAATAAATGAACAAATCATCGATCATAGTCAACAAGTACTTTTTACATTTTAATGAAAATAGGAAACAATAATAAAGACAAAATAAGAATTGTGGAATCGTCCACCTTAAATAAACCACTTTTTAATACACAATCACATATGTGCTGATTGATTAATAGTTCCTATATCTACATAAATACAAAATAATCCACAATAATGGCCATTGTATGAGATTCTGCACAGTGCTTTTGTAGATATTGTTATTTGTCTTGAATGAAATACACGTCAGCAGAAAAAAACACAGTAATGATGGAGATTTTCCTCACTGTCAGACACCCCTGAGGCTCCTGTCATCAGCGGCATGTTGTCAGCCACAGAGGGACAGCTGGTCAGCTTGAACTGCTCCGTCAGCTATCACTGCCCTTCCAGACCTCCTGCCCTGCAGTGGAGCTGGGAGAGAGGAGCCCAGCTGAACAGCACCGAGCCTGGGGAGGTACAGACACTCCACCCAGAGCCCCACAGGCCGATGTTACTGGCCCCTCTGTCCTTCACTGTGTCTTACCAGGTGAAACCCAGGCTCAGATGTGAAGTCAGCTACCCGGGAGCAAAAGCAGTGTCCGTTTCAAGGGATCTGCATGTGACATGTAAGCATTGCTTTGACGAGCATATTTGTGTTTCTTTGCTCAGTTTACACCTTTTTTCCCCTTCTTTTCTCATGCTCCGTAGTTTCACCAAAAGATGTAGTGGTTCAGGTCCAGTCCTTGATAGTGCTGGAGGGGGCCAACGCCTTGTTGGTCTGCTCCTGTAAAGCTGACCCCCCGGTGACTGAGTACCGCTGGTCCTACAGTCAACACGGCCGCACGGTGCACCTCCACCAACGCACACACGCGGTCCGGGTGTTCAACGTGACCCGGGACATGAGGGTCCGCTGCACAGCACAGAACCTGATTGGTCGAGGAGAGTCTCGGCCCACTCGGCTGAACATACAATGTAATCCTTATTCCTCTAGGCCCACCTCAATGGCCATACACACATATATTTGGTATATTTGACAGCACGCCTAACCTGCACGACACCAGGCTAAAATGTTTCACTGTCCTTTGTTGTTTAAAGTTTTTAGTTTGTTTCCCCTCTAACTGGTCGGGTGTGGTCAGAGTTGTTCTCTGTTGCACCTGTAACCACACCAAACAGTGATGTCACAGTGTACTGACCACACCCCGGAGTACACTTTGACATCACTGCAGCAATGTGAGAAGTTAAAATGTTCGCAAAGAACAAGATTATCAGCTGATGATAATTGTTCTTTAAGGTGTTAAAGTTTTCTTCATAAATCTTTTCCCGGTTCCCTTTCAACTACAATGTAGCCCAAACATAAATGGCGAGGGGCTTTAAAGGGCAACCTTTGACATTTTGAGAAATACAGTTATTTGCTTTCTTTCTGAGATTTCTGAATTAATTGCGGCTTCATATTTAGCTTCCAGACATGAGACTCGTTTTGATCTGCTCATCTAACTCTTCTAATGAATAAGCGTATTTCCTCAAATGTTTTACCCTTTTAAGTAAATATTAAGAGTAATAAGTTAAAGAGTTTATATGGGCTCTTTCTCTCATACAGATAAACCAGCCATCCTCCAGCTCTCCTCCACCTGTGTTGTTGAGGATCTGGATGTGCTGTGCCGCTGTTCAGTTGACTCCAACCCGAAACCAGCAGTCACCTGGAGCGTGAATGGTACTGTTCCACCTCGTGACTACAACGTGTCAGTAACATCTGAGCCCGACACGCTAACGGCCACTCTGAGGGGCCGCATGGACAGACCTCAGACTGTGATCTGTTTTGCTATCAACGCACTGGGAAACGACTCCCTGATGTTGCTGCAGGGAGACGAAGGTGTGTTCAAAGTACAGTTTTTTCCACGCGAACAGAAAGACAGCAGCTCTGCCTCTTGTTTGCTCACTCTAGTGCTGAAACATCTGCGCAACATGCCTGCAGCTTGGAAACACAAGTAAAAGAGAATAAGCTGAAGAGTGCCGCAAAGACAACCTTATGTTGTTCTGCCTTTATTTTACTGTGAGTGCAGCTTTTCAGTTGCTGCAGTCCATCTTATATTTCTTCACAATGCAAAGCTTTTAAAAGTGAATCCATTTCATCAAGCTTGAATGTAAATGTCTGAAAAGGCATACCATAATCTATGTTTTTTCACCCATGGAGATAAAATTGTATTGTATTATAGTTTCACATCAGATGCTGATCCATCGCTGCTCTTTTTGTCCATAAACAGAGATGGCAACTTTGTTGTGGTTGGTGATACCTGCTGTGTCCATTTGCCTGGCCATATTCCTTCTGTCTCTTCTTTTCTACTGCTGCCGAAAGAGAGCTAGAACGTATGTGAAAAAAAAATCAGCCCTTTAAATGTTCACTTGTATTTGTCACACTTGCTTGTTGTGAGGTTTTAATAAGTACTTGTTGTGCTCCTCTTAGACATGGCCTGAGTAGACGTCCAGCCGTGTACCCTGAAGGAATGGGACTTTATCAGGACCAGATGCCTCTCTACATTAACTGCACAGAAGTGACTCATATCTACTCCAACGGTAGCTACCAACTCGTATACCAGAACTGCACGCCTCTGTTTGTCCATAATAAGCAGGTAGGTTATGTCGTTGGCAACAGAGGGCATTGCATAAATATAAATCGCTAAATATCCAAAATAGAAGCAACATCTGTCCTTTTTTTTCAGATCCGTCCAATGGGCAGAAGAGGTGGAGAAAGAAGAAGAGGAGGAGAGGATGGAGGAATAGACAGACGAGTGGGTTTGGGAGTCAGAGGCACAAGAGAGGTACAGAGTACCGCTGTGGCCGATGCAGAGACGGCAATCTACCTGGAAATCCTCTGAGCTCACTGTGGAGAAGACTCATTATTCACCTGCTACATTAAACTCATATTAGACTTCAGATTCACTCTCACACTAATGGTAATGCATAGGTTATGTAACTTTCAGCTATTGCATATATTGCACATCCATTGCGTGATCTCTGTAATATCTAGTGGTGGTGTATCCCTCTCCTAATCTCCATATTGAACAATGTCTGCCTCTTTGAATGTTTGCCTTTAACCTGCCTGTGTTGTTTTTATAAAAGATGAAAAGGTTTGATAAATGAGTTTTTTTTGGTCTTTTCTTTATGTGTCTGTTCCTCAATGCACATAAGCAGTCTGATTTTATTTGATCTTGACGTTCTGCTGCTCCAGTTGCATTTGTAACAACAGCATGTCTAACACAAAGTGATCCTCAGACAGTGTTATAAAAGTTCCCTGGAGGGAGAAAATCTGCTCAGACAGCTCAACCTATAATATATAATATATATATATATATATATATATATATATATATATATATATATATATATATATATATACATATATATAATATATATATATATATATACATATATACTGTATATGTGTGTATACATATCTATATATGTGTATATTTATGTATATATTTGTATGGAGTCAAATTCAAATTCCTTGTATGCGTTATGTACATGGCCAATAAAGCTGATTCTGATGCATATATACGTATGTATATATCGGTATATATAAATATGTATATATATACTGTACATTAGTTATTTGGTGATATATTTGTCTCACTCACAAGATGTCTGTACACATCCTGAGCGATTGGTGGCGATACAACTGTGACGGTGCTGTTATTAAAGTGCAGAAGAAGAACACGAAGCTCTGTCATTGGTTGGAAAGAGGAAATTGCGTCATAGCGCGACACAGCCTTTAGGTGGGAATATGAGTTCGCCTCTATGCACATTTTTCTTAAAATTAAAAGCGTTACTATACGTCTTGTTGTGTTCAATGTAATGCCAAAGTTAGCGGCTGTGTGTCATATGCATAACAATTGCAAAAGTTCGTGCGTCACAGCCCGCGAGGAGTGTTGAAATCATCAGGCTAATCAGGAAAAGTTCACTCTGCCTATTGTTTGCTAGCATGCTATCACGTTAGCCGACGTTAGATCTGACCAGAAACAAAGTGAATTTACTTTAGTTTTCGAGGCTACATTCACAGCCATTGAAGGAACACTTTTATGTGAGATTAGTTGGTTATACATCGCTTAGTGGTAAGACACGAGCCCGTTTGTTTGCCTCCAGCTGTTTTATTAATCTGTAACTTGTTCAGAACCAACAACAAAATGCCAGAAATCCAACTCAAACACGTCGTGTCTTGCAGCACCGAGGACACTGTAAGTTCACTTCTCACTTGCATTGAATTTGTAAAAAAAATGTTCCCCTTCTGTGTCTTCATAGCACACTTTGTAGATATATATCTTTAATTCAGCCAAATGTGAGCCTTCCTGCCACTCACTTGTCATCATGCGAAACAGACCCACAAGGCAGACAACCTGCTGAGCTCTGACACCTACAGAAAGTGGAAAGCAGCGCGGCCCGGGGAGAAGCAGATATCGGTCATTCTGCAGGTATGTTTTTGATCCAAATCAAACTCTGGAGCCCAAATCCTGTGTTTCACACAACTAGCAACTCCGTGACTGTAACTCAAAGACCTTTCTATAGGTCTCCAATAGCCCTGTCTGATCCCGTTCATGCGTTCACTCCACTAAAGTAAAGCTTTGAATCCAATTTGCCTTTTTCCATTAAGTGATTAAGATTGTGCACTCGTGTTTTCTGTTAAATTCTGATGTGTGAGGTCATTTGCATTATGTCACCAATTTAAAATGTTGACTTTCGCTCCCACTTCTCCTTTGTTGACATATTTTTGTCCTTTTGGGAATCCCCATGTCTGCGTTTTTTAATGTTAATACCTTCTCCAACTTGCATGCACGTTGTGCTATGAGTCTATTTCCTTTTTTCACAGAATACCTTCAAAACGGTTGCAGTTGTCTTTGTTCTTTAGGGATTATTAGGCAGAAGTAAATTGCCTGTTTGACTGCAAAGCTTTTTAACTAAGTCTGGGAGACAATGTCATAACATATTGTGTTTATCTTTGTCTCTTTTCACCTCCTGCCTGAGGCTTTAAGTATAGACTATACCGATTTACACAATATGCTAAACGCACTTTGAAATTTTGATTATGAGGATTATATTACAAAGTATTGTATCCATAAGGAGCAGCTGGTCTATTCCCACATATATTCTGATTCTGATTCTGATGTATGAATGTATTTCTTTAGCATCATGTTACAGAGCAGGGTCTGGTTAACCTCTTTTCACTTTGTTTCTAGTGTGAGCTTCGTTAACTTGTGGTGTTTTACTTTTCTCCCAGCTCGAGAAGGAGGAGCAGGTGCACAGCATCGATATTGGAAATGAAGGGTCGGCTTTCATCGAGGTGCTGGTGGGCAATTCTTCAGCTGTCAGAGACCAGGACTATGAGGTATGTTGTTGCAAACCGAACCGCGTACAACGTATATCACCTCCTAATTAGTGTAATTACTCTACTGCTGTGCGTTTTGTTCCTTTATACTTTGATGTCAACCGTTCCTAGGTTCTTTTGGTTACGTCTTCCTTCATGTCGCCCACGGAGAGCCGTAACGGCACCAACATGAACCGGGTGCGTTTCTTTGGGCCCCACCAGCTGCAGAAGAGCACGGCACAGGAAAAGTGGGACCGAGTGAAAATTGTGTGTAGCCAGCCATATAGCAAGGTGATATAAAAAGTAATACATTCATTTAGTTTACAGATGGATGGCGGCCCTAGCCTTTGCCCTTATCGCCTTATTCCTAGGGCCGGCTCTGCTAATGAGCATTCATTCGTTGTTTCTTGATGAATTTGTGTGTGTACTCTGCAGAACATAGCATACGGACTGGCCTTTGTTAAGTTTCATTCGCCGCCTGACAAAAATGATCCTCCTCCAGCATCCTCCCCGGTGAGTCACGCAAAGTCTTGTTTTCAAATCTCCAGGGTGCCGATTGACGTTTTTTATTCCTTTTGATTTGAAGGCTTGAGACGGTGATGATATTGTTGACGAGTGCTGGATGTTGATATTTGTGATACGATTCCAGCTTTTAGTGCTTAAAAACAATACTTTTTCAAACCTTACTTTGGAAAAAAAGAAACATTCTCATTCATTTACAAAAACCCTCTAAAAAAAGCTAAATGTTGCCTTAACACAAACACGTTGTCTTGAATGATGCCAAATAATTGTCTGAATCAGAAAAGTGCCCGATCAAAAAACATGTAAACCAGAAACAAATAAGAGTTATTCATTCATGTTCGTGTCGGCATGAAATTCTATATTATAAGGAAATGTTTTTGTGAGCATGTTGCTGTAAGATTAACTGAGCGGCTGCACTGCTTTACTCTGACCTGGACATATGTTATATTTATATTTCCAGCACTCAAACGGGGCACACCTTCTCGTGTGTGTGTGTGTGTGTGTGTGTGTGTGTGTGTGTGTGTGTGTGTGTGTGTGTGTGTGTGTGTGTGTGTGTGTGTGTGTGTGTGTGTGTGTGTGTGTGTGTGTGTGTGTGTGTGTGTGTGTGTGTGTGTGTGTGTGTGTGTGTGTGTGTGTGTGTGTGTGTGTGTGTGGGGCACCTTTATAACTTGTGAAACACTTTGTCAAATTGAACGTTTTTTGCTATATTAGAGATAACAAGAGAAACTGCACCCCGATCAGCCCCTCCACTTTGTCGTTTGGTATTAATCTTCTCCTTCTTGTCTCCTGTCAGAAACTGACAAAGTTGGGACAGTTCAGGGTGAAGGACGAGTCTCCTTCAGATAGTCCCAGCCTTCAGCCAGGCAGTCTCTTCTTCAGTCGGGACAATGCAACAAAGTCCAGTACTCCACTCAAAGGTAAATCCATTCATTTCAGCTTACCCCAATAAAATGCTTTCATGTCCTTGTAACAATGAAGTGCTAATCAAGTTGAATTATTAAAAAGAGGTTCCAAGAGAGCACTACTTATGCTTTATTTAAAGCTATTTAAGTGTGCCAGGGGACATGAGGGAAGGGATGTTTCAAAGGCATTCTTTATTGTCAGGCTTCTTTGTTCCCTCACCAGCACTCTGCCCTTTTCTGTCTTTAGTGTCTCCGCAGAGCGAGAGGTTGAGTTACGCTGCTGCTGCCCTGCAGGCGGGCGGCAGCGCCCACTCGTCAGGCCAAGCTTCCTCCTCCAGCTCTGCCTCACCACAGGTACTAAACCTCCTCATCATTTTCTGAAGGACAGCCAGCAAACAGCGGTTCCCTTAATGAGGAGCCGTTTTCTTGCTTTATTCAGACAACAGGAAAGCAGAGAGGTTACGTGGAGAAGAAGAAGAAGCAGAGGCGATAAAGCTTTTTTTTAGGGATTTAACAATCACATCGTGTTTGGGAAAGTGTAGTGTCTAAAAGAAAAAAAATCAAGGTTTTTACCGAATAACTGACTTGAATTTGTTTTCGCTTCTCTTTCTTCACATTCACATCACAGTTTCTGACAACAGGTTTGTCTTTAATCAAAATAAGCTTTTTGTAAGTAATCCAAGGGTGTATATGAAAAATTCATTCATACATTTCAGTATGAAAAATGAACTCGGTTCATTTTACAGCAGATATCTCACGTTATCTGTGCTCATTCCTCCGTTTTTCAAAACCACTTTCTTATTTGGCAAAAATCCAATTTATTGAATGATGCATCAATGTAACGCTGCCTGAGCCCACTCTGGAGGAAGAACTCAACATGAACCGTCTATGAACCGGAAAGACGCATAAAAAGATGCCCCAGTAATTGAAGTTCTGTTTCCAATTTTCTCGTGTAATGGATTCTCCACCTTTTTTCATAAAAGCTAATCATATTCAAATCTGCACAATCATTGTATTTGCATACTGAAGGGCCATTTTAAGTCAGATGGCTCACCCAGGGCTAATTGCTTTCCACATTTTGAGTCAGGTTTATTAGATGTACTTCATTTGTCAGATCACCTCGTGTGGGCAACAGTATCTCCTCCAGAGCACCTTTCTTAGACATACAGGTGCACATTCTTTTTGCTTTTCATTCTGAAAAGGTGAAAATTCATTAGTGACTTGCATTAATTGTTTTCCCCATAGACACCAGCAAAAAGAAAATTTGAGTTCAGCAAAGAGCGCCAGTCTTCCTCCGGCCCTCCACCCTCGAAGAAAGCCAGCCCGGCTGGCTCACCTGAGGGCAAAGCCGCGACCCCCAAACCCAAGCCCAGCCCGGCCGGCACGCCGAGCCCCGGCACCGCCAAAGGTAACGCACTTCACACCCGCGTCTGAATCTCAGCACACGGGTCAATTTCATCGCCTTCTTTGAACGTCGCATATTGTCTCTCCAGCTTCCTCGGCACAGAAGTCTGCCGACAAGAAGCGGGAGAGCCAATCCAAACCCGAACCCAAACCCAAACAGCAGAAAGCCGGCGGGCAGCAGGTCCCATTCAAACGGATAATGGACGGGGTGGTGTTTGTCCTCAGCGGCTTCCAAAACCCCTTCAGAGGGGAGCTGAGGGAAAAGGCTCTGGACATGGGAGGTAAATACCGACCCGACTGGACACCCGGCGCCACACACCTCATGTAAGTATCGAGCAGGACTGTGAGAACTGTATGCTTGAGATGTCCTCGCTTCACCATTTATGAATACTTGCTTTTTTTCCCTCTAGACGTATTATTGTGATGTATTGCACCACAGGGTCGATGCAGAGAATCTACCAAGCGTCTGTTTTTATTGTTACAAATATTTCAAAGGAGATGTGCAGCTTGTTTGAAATACCAGCAGTAGAAAAGTGTCCTCCACACTGTAGTCTGTAGTTGTAATGGCACTGTTGTTTCGTGTACTTGACTGTCTTTGCCAGTTATCAGATGAAAGAATATCACAAAATTAGTTTTTTTATATTTCCACCACATCAAAAAGTTGTTGCTGCTGCAAGCAACACAGTAAACAAAGTCCTCTGCTGGCAAGGACAGCTCAGAATCATGCCTCCATAAAGAGAAACACAAGACATAAATGCACAGTGTGCACGGTGAGGCTGCGTGATGTTGGCGGACGATAAGATCAAAACGTAATGAAAAGAATAAATACTTTATCACGGCCGATAAAACAGATTACTGGCATGTTTCTTTGGAGAATATCATCGAAACATAATCGCATATTTCATTGCTGAATGTGAATATATGCATTAAAATATTATGGCAGCAGGGCTGATGTGCAATGAAGTTTTACATTATTGTTACCTACAAACATTTTTCAATTGATGGTCTCTAAAGAGATGTTCTTTCATGTGACTTTCTATCTGCTGTTGATTATTTATCATCGACAAACATTGTGTAACAGCCCTGTTAGCACTCTCGGTAATTCAGTTTAATTTTATCTTGATCTCTGCTGTCAGAGCAGACTATTGCCCTTGTGGGATTCAGTAAAGTAACCGTGTGTGTGTGTGTGTGACTTTTTTGGCCCACTAATCTGCAGCTGTGCCTTCGCTAACACGCCCAAGTACAGCCAGGTGAAATCAGCAGGGGGCACCATCGTACGGAAGGAGTGGGTGATGGACTGCCATAAGAGGAAACAGAAGCTCCCCTACAAACGGTAAGAGGGCGAAGTACGAAACAAGGATTTCAATCGTGATGACAGGAAAGTGAAACTGCAATGACGCTCGTATGGAAACTCTTGAGCCGTCAGAAAGGCTCCGGTTTGGCCGCTGGAACATCTGGATGGGACTCCGCTTCTTGTTGCCACGTCTGTGCGTCCACATGGTACGTTCTGTGCGCGGCACTCGCGCTGATTGAAGCGTCCGCAAATACACCCCTCACAGCAGCGATGCCCACTTGCTACATAGAACATTGTAACCTTGAGCAGCTGATGCCTGCTGTGATCACAAATTCAACCCATCCAGCTCCAGCAGCTCCCTAATCAAAGGCCTCATTACGCGGGGAGCTTTGGTAACGTCCTCCGCCATTGCCCCTCATGAGTCTGTGCTGAATAATGTAAACCAGGACACTCATCTTGGGCAACGGAAGGTCCAAATTAATCCGAGGAGTTTGGTTATGGTGTACTGCAGTGTGAAACTTTGCGTTATCGTTTAAGAAATTCCTTCGTACTCGTTGCTTCTGTGCTGATCGTGTCTGGCTTGAGGACGAATCAATTTGCGACCGGGCTCCCACACGGCAAGGTTACTGAGCGCATTAGTCTCCGGCTGCTGTTGCATTTATATTAAGAATAGGAAAACTCGGAACTAGAACTAGATATGGTAATAGCTGTCAAAGTGTCCGCCCAAGTAAAAAAAGTCTCGCGCGCAGCCCTTTATATTGTTCTTAAGCCACTTTCAAACTTGGAATCAGTACAACTGCTGTCTGCTGGAGATGTGACGGTATTCCAGTTTTACTACTTGTCCTGGTGAAACGTATTGATGGTAACAACATTTCTGTGACTATCATCATTTCCATGGGGCAGGAATACAGCACACTGCTGCAGTGTAATTATTTTCATCATTGATTACTCTGCTAACTGTTTTCTAGATTAATGGTTTGGTCTGTACAATATCAGTGAGATTGCCTCTAAATTGTCTCTCTATCGTAAAATATACTATAATGTAAGACAAAGACGAGCAGCAAATATTCCCATTTGAGAACATGAAACCATCAATTGTTTGGCATCTTTGCCTGAAAAGGGACTTTTATTACTTTTTTTATGGCCGCTGAGTTTTATCGGTTGTGACGAGAGAAAAAGGTGCAATCATAATTGTCAAACTAATAATTGCGATTAACGATTTAATTGTCTATTTCTGTTCACTTTATGTGTGTGCTTTTGAATTTGCAACTCGACCTAAATCTACGTTGTGAACTTACATGGCTGCTCATCGAAATTAATTTGTTGGCAAATCTCGCTCTGCTGCACAACAAGCCTCCAGCAAGAGGCTCTGGAATTACGTCGTCAGGGTGGGGCCCCAAAAAGACGTTATGAACCTTTTGAAAAGCCCCTGTTAAAGTCATTAGGTCCTAAAAGTTGTGAAATGTACTAATAATCCAGAGTGAATGAATGAGCCGGGAGGCGGAGTTGAAAGGAAACGCTGGTGTGCTCGCTCTAAAGGCCCAGAGATGCAGAAACAATGAGGAAGATCTCAGCAGTCGAGACATTTTGGCTTCATGTGCCACGAAGCAACATTCATGACAATGAACGGGGCCCCGCCTCCAACGCTGTATCTAGTTCTCTTGATGCACATAAAGTTATTTTGAATCATTTCAGATTACAGTCTCAAAGCAGTTAATTGCTGAAGCTTTCTGGGGTCTTGAGGATTTATTCAGAGACAAACTAAAACCTAAACTGTACATTTACTTCTACTAGATAACTTACTCAAATGACACGCTGCGGCTAACGCCATGTTTCCATTTATGTGAATTATCTAATTAGAAAAGCTGCATGAACACACCAACTCCAGCATTACTTTCCCCGGAGATGTCAAACACACCGCTGCACCCGAACAGCGGAGACGCTCTATGAAGCTATAAATCAAGAGACCCGTCACCGGCACCTCTCTGTCATCATTTTGCGTCGGAAAGCAACAAATTCAGTCTCATGCGAGGCGAACAGACCCGTCCATCAGCGCTTTGGTTCCACGTTTTGTTTTCCTGACGCTGGAATCTTGTGCTCAGCCGATGGATTCGCAACTACATCACTTTCTGTTTGCTGCCAACTTTGTGACATCGGCTTCATACCGCCTTGATTGTGGAATCTTAACGATTATGCAAAAATAATCACGGTCGGCTCAAATTTTTGCAATCAGGTGATTTATGCAAATCGCATCTAATTTCTCGGAGTCCATCGCTTTTTGGTTCTGTGCGCTTAGAAAGCGTTTAAAAATGATTTCACTTCTACAGGAGGAACTGAATGACTCCGGCTTGGAACATTACCATTTTCAGAATGAAGTGGATGCGTCTGAAAGGGGCTTAATATGGGTGGTGTTAATCTCACAAATACATCATCACTTTGGAGCATGAAACCTTCCAGTTCACAGCAGAAACGGTGGCAAAACATGCTTCTCTCTGTCTGATGATTTGTGGTGTTTGCCGCGCATTGTAACGCTTTGAAATGATGCTTTTTTTTATTTCTATGTTTTTTTTATTTATGTGAATTCTTAAACTAACCTTTCCTCCGCGGCCCACTAGTCGGCGCTCTGAGGCTCACCGGATTAGTCGATCAGCAAAGAATTATTTGGCAACTATTTTGAGAATCAACTTTCATTTTACGAGCACAAAACGTCAAACATTCGCGGATCCCAGCTTCTCAAATGTGAGGATTTGCTGCCTTTCTTCGTCTCATACGGTAATAAATTGAATACATTTGGTTGTTTTTTCACTTCAAAGCAAATCAAACAAGTAATTGACAGATTAATCATTAACGAGGTGGTTTTATGAAGTCTGATCATCACTTCAAGATTCTCCAAAAAGATGCATTGAAATGAGTTTCCTGCAGCCTGTGTCATCATTCTCGCTCACGCTCGCCTTTCTCAGTCAATTCCTGATGGTGCCGAAGATCCCTCACCCCCCTCCCTCACCCCCCCGCTCTCTTTGCTAGAATAATCCATTCCCTTGCCCAGCGACGCCATTGTGCGGCGTGTGGAGTGTGCGGCTTTGATGATGTATTCTTTATTTAAAAGCTGCATCTGCTATGGGTAATTAAAGGGACCACTTACTTTGATGATGACAAGTGCCCAAACAAATACGCGCACTCTCAAACTGTTGCTCCATCACGCACACAAACACCGTCTCACTGAGCGCCTGGGGGCAAATGCACAGCTTCAGCTCTTTCCATGCATACGCGCTGTGTAGTGTGTATATACTGTGTGTATATATACAGTATACATATATTAAAATACAGTGTTACATCAGCCAAGAACCCCAGAAATGCATTCTCCATATAGTTATTATCCAATCAGTGAGAATCCAGAGATGGGCAGAAAGAGGAGAGCAGAAAACACTCGAGCAGCTCTACAACATCCCGTCACAATGGAGCTGAATAATTAAACTCATTTCTCATTAAAACTCGGGCTCTGTAGCAACATCCCTAAAGAATAGGAAAATAGTTTGCATGTTGGAGCCAAAATATCAGCGCAATCACTCTGTGATAAATCTACGGTAAATAAAACCTAATTGCACACAAAACCCCATCGCGTAATAGTTATTGTCTGAAAACATTCACTGCATCCTTAATCGTACAGAGTCAAAAGTTTAAAAGTTTAGGGCTGCAACTAACGAGTCCTTTCATTATCGATTAGATTGTTTTCTTGATTGTTTTGCACCTAAATTGCCAGAAAATTGTTTTCCCGCGCCCAGTGTGGCACCTTCAGATATATACAGACATTACTGTATATATCTGATCGATAGTCATGAAGATATTTAATATTTAATTTACAGTGATTCAAAACGGAGAAAAGAACCAACGAATGTTTGACACCTTTGCTTCAAGCTAACGTGGGTAATGTATTTTAGAAATAATTACAAATACTTTGAGAGAAAAAAGAAGAAACCTTGTTCCTGTGGTTGTAGCAGGTTTGTAATAAATCAGACTGTAAATCACGTCATTCGGGCCGAACGAGGTGATTGAACGGCTAATCTACCGACCCGCCTGTCTTCCACACGCGCTGCCAGCTGCACTTTCATTGGAGAAAAGAGTTGGCAACACTGGGCTGGGTTTGTTTTCGGTCGGATACATTCAAAAGCTTTAAGTTTTAACAATCAATTATCAAAATTGTTGCGGATTAACTTTCCTGTTAATCCATTATTTGAGTAATTGTTTCAGCTCCAAACAGAGCATCTGTTCTTTAAATGTATTTCACAATCCAAAGCGCTTCAGCTCGAGTAGGACTGGGGTTTTACACCCTCTCGAACAAAACAGCGTGTCCCCGGTTCTCTGTCAACAACAGCGCTGATAGAGCGAGTGCTTCAGAGGCAACAACACTTATTGCCATAAGCAACTGTTTCTGCCTCACCCCCGATGCCCACTGTGGCCTTTTTTCATTTTCCAATTTCCTGGGCACTGGGTTTTATGAGGCAAGTAAGCACAGGTCAGTAGAATGTCTCCCTTCTGTGTGAGCGGACATAATGACTTTAACGGTGGTATTTGGACTCTCCGCACTTAACACTTTCAAGCTGGTAATGCCCAGGTGACTTCACAGTGGCTTGGGGGACTTGATGGAGGGGGTTCGTAGAAATGTCACTTCCTCATTGAACATTTGGCTTTATTTTTCTCCCCACGCTCTCCTAACCTTTGCAAAGATCATTACGGATGCCTTCATGATCTCTCTGCTAATAGCGCACTCCCTTCATCTTTTGTGGATTTTGTTCTTCTGCTACTTTTGTACATTTTCAGGTTTTACTTGATTGCTTATTTATCTGCCACGGAGGCTGATGTTTGTTAGTATTTTCCACAAACATTTGCATGGAAAGGTCACTCATGGGCCAAAGAACAAGTGATATGTTTTGGATCTCGTCCGTTACAAATAGACACTCTGGCAACATTATTCCGTGATTGTGTCACTTAAAAAAAGAAAAGGAATTCTCTGCAATTCAATTACACCGCAATTCAAAACTTACATCATATGCAGCTGTCTTTTATTGATTTTTTTAAATGCTCAGAAAATATGTTTCCGTGATTTTTGCATTTGGCTGTTAATGTGGTCGCAATCATCCCTGAAGTTCATGCAAATGACGAGCATACAGACTGACGCCTCGTAGAGGGAAGTCTACTAGTCACAGTCTGAAGGTGGTGGCAGACATTGTGGGCTTCATAAGTGGGACGTACTATATGTTGAATAAGTCTTGATTTCCCACAAATAGATACTCGTTTTTTGTTTTTGCCCAGGAGGAGCAATTCAATTCAATTTATTTTGTACAGCCCAAAATCACAAATTTGCCTCAGAGGGCTTTACAATCTGTACTCATGAGTCATCCTCTGTCCCGGGACCCTCACATCAGTACAGGAAGAACTCCCCCAAAAAAAACCTTTAACAGGGAGAAACAAAGGAAGACAGAGGAGGGAATCCTCTCCCAGGATGGACAGAAGTGTGATAGATGTCATGTTTACAGAATGAACATAACAGTTACAACACATTCATACGACAGAAATTATTCTTATAATGAGAGTAGTAAGCAGAATAATGATGGGAAATGTGCGACTACTAATAATAACAGCAGCAGTGGATATAGTAGAATAACAATGATAACAAAAGCAGTAATGGCATCGGCAATAGCAATGTGACTGCTGATAATAATGATAGTAGCAGTGGGTGTCAGGCAGGACCAGGGTCCAGATATACACGATCCACGGAAACCTGTGAGGCGAGAAAGCACAAAGACTCCGAGGAAGTAGCAAAGTCAGTAATGTGCATTAATGGGACATGAAGTTCTCCTTTATTGTTATTGTTCTTCGGCACCTTCCTCCTGCAAGCTCCTGTGAAACGCATTGGTCTCTCAAAATGAAACTCCCCCTCTCCCTCCCTACTGTGTTGTACTTTTCAACCAGGGCTATTAGTAACATCTTGCAAATGGCTAAAGAGAAAAGGGGAATAGTAGTTTCTTTTAACCGAGAGTGACTGTGAAACAAGAAAAGGGCTTTGGGGCAAAGCCTAACTCATCACTGGTTTGACGTTTCTTTATTTATTTTCCTCCTCCTGCAGTAGATTAGACTCGTCTCCCAGCAGGCAGACTTAAAAGTATTTAATATACAAACATTGGTGGTTTGGTGACTAATATTACCTTCACTCTGAAGGTGTGTCAAACTAGTGTTCCACTATTTCCTTACTCGCCGCCATTTGAGACATTGTAAAGCAGTCCAGGTTCTCTCGCTTTCTGGCCTTCAATCATCCCGACACATTTTGTTCACCCGTCCTTTGTCTTCTTTCAGGTATTTGATGGATGGAGCAGAGTCGAGCTCGGACAGCGAAATGGAAGTGGACGACCAGAGTGAAGAGGAAATGAACACAAAGGTGGATTTGTACTTTAAGTGAGCCTATACAAAATGATCTAATGAGTAATGTTTTATTACCGTCAGTCAGTTTTAACGCTCTGTCCGTGATGTTGCAGACTCCACAGAAGCAGGAGAGACAGGTGACCCCCAAAAAGACACCAGAGAAGAGGGATGAAGATGACGAGTATGCCGGCTCCACTGATGTGGAAGAAGCAGGTTTGAGTCAAAATACTCTCATAGAAATTTCCACTGTGACAAAAGTGCATTTGAATTACCTCGTTTAAGGTTCAATGCCATTTAAATGAATCTGCACTTCTCTTTATTTCTTTGTGTGCTACACAAACTGTCGGGATAAAAAAAGAAAGCACATTAGTGTTCGGAAAAGTGTCTCCAAGCCTTACAAAGACTCACGCTGTGTTTTTCAATTGACTTGTAGCTAAAGTTCATCTGAAGAGGCAGACAGACGGGTGTAATGATGGGGCAAGAAGGTCTATTGTAACGGTGAAATAGAGGAAAGGGAAAGATGACAGCCAAAATCAAAGAGGCACTTGAAGTACGGATGAAGTTCAAGAATAAAGGAATAAAAGAAAAAGTTCACAAAATGAAATCCTCCCGTCTGTTGAAGCAATGATTTTCTTGTAAGTCATGTAGACTGGCTGACCTCCTTTGATTCATTGTTGAACGTAAAGGAAACACGTTGGTTTATGTCCCATAAATGACTGATAACAGAAGATATACACGTAATAACTAAATGAGCGGTCTGTGCAAACAAATACAGTCCGGACCAAAAGCCTGAGTAGAAAGGGGAGGAAACGAGTGTCTGCACTATAGTGCATCGCATTGAAAAATCATAATTAATATGTAAAAGGTACATTTCCTCTGACTTTCCACTCTATTTTAACAATAATACAGTGCTGCCATACTCACCACACCTCTGTGATCTTTTTGTCCTAACTCAGACGCTGTTCTCCTTCATCTCGACAATCATTTGATTGATTTCTGTAGAATGTTGTGCAGAAATGTTGTTGTTGTTGTTTCCAGACAATGATCGTTAAAGAGTTTGGTACTCCTGACTGTTCCCAGCAGCACAAAGACTCCTCATCTTTCCTTTAGATCCACCAGGAAGTCAAAATTGACTCGCATTCCCGTCAGCCTCTGCTGCAATTTGTGTTCAGTGCTAATTGGTAAATTGGCAGCACCGCTAGCACGGCTGTGGCCTGTTAGTGTTTCATAATAGTTTGCTTTAAATTATCACTTTGGGCCACAGATTTTGGTAGAACAATAACAGAACATTATTATATTGTTACCGATACGTAACGGCAACTTCAGATCAGAAAACGGAGACTTTGAAACTACAAATTCCAAAATTCCTCTTTTTTTGTTTTATTAATTCCACTTTTGTTTGCATTTGAAAAAGTGGAAGTTTAGCTTTTGTTTCTCTTAGACTTTACTAAATTTACTAATTGAAACTGATAACACTTTACCTCTGCAATTAATAAGAAAAGCCCGGAAAACACCAATTCTCTGTCACAGAGGAGCAAACAACAAACCATACGGTTCGCAGCTATAACCTGATAAAGCAGAAAATGTGTTTTTTTATTTATATATATATATAAATAAAAGATCCATGAGCTGAATTGCAAGTGGCTGTGGCTCATGGGAAGTGTTTCATTCTAACTAAGGAGGCAGAGAGAAGGTAGCACTGGAGCTGAAGAGGACTGAATGAACTGAGGGGCACGGGGACGGTGTTGGGGCCGAGGCATTAGACAAAGAGGGACCACGTTTATGAAGCACTTGGAAATGGATGAGTTGACAACGCCACCGTGAAAAGGACTCGAACAACATAGATACTGTAGATGCTGGCCGGGGGGGGGAAACAGGAACGGAGGCGAGATGCAATCGCTGTGAAGGGACTTGTGCATGATTCTCATTTCTATGTTAATGCGAGGCCAGAAGTAAAGTGCCGGTGTGCATCAGTGAGGCCGCACAACAAACACTGAGCCCACCGACCACATAACAGGGAGACGGCGTTTTAATTAGACCTCAACAGCACAGGATTGTGTGGCAACGGAAACTACCACTCAATCCTTTTGAACCGCGAATACGTGTGCGCCATAGAAATGTGGATTCATCGAGCATTTTCCTCCTGCTGCTACGCACACTGAACATGTCATTTGGCTGTATTTTGTAGAAAATATGATTATTATCATAGTTAATTAGTTCTAAGTTTAGGGTCATCGTGCAGTGATGGTATTATAAGATACAAGGATACAGCAAAATCCTTGTGTTGTCAGTGAACTGATGGGGTTAAATATATGAAAGTTATCACACATTATTTTCTGCAAGGCCTTTTTTTAAGCACAACCAGACAAGTCTGCTTTGTAGGTAAATGTTTTACCATATTGACAAATAAGCCCTTTATTTTACAGGACGCGGTGACGACGACTCTGCCGTGGACACGGAGGACGAGCTGCTGAGGTAAACAAAACAAATAATGACGATAATTAATCATGTTTGTTCTCTGCTCTCGTGTTGCCCCACTAGTAAAATAAATGACCCATCTATTCGTACTAGAATCAGTAGTTCCACTTTTACTCGAGTCAACTTTTGATTCATAATTACACCATAACGTAAGTCGGCTACAGGTCGACATAGGGTGATCTCTGAGAAAGCCCTCTGATTAAAGCGACGCCATCGGCCTTACGATTGGTTCCCCTGTGAGCTTTTCACGGTGCAATCCTGCAAGTGGGTTCGACTTTACTTTCGAAAAAAGGAACTGAGAGGTTCCAGACTAATGCGCATCTGTGATTTGGTCCGGCGATATCAGCTTAAAGCCTCGGTTAAACTTTTCACTCGGACGCGAGACCGAACGTGGAATCGTGATGAGGAAACATTTGGATCTTTTATTCTCTCGTGTGGGGGTTATCCATACAACAGACATTCTTAAAGCTCCTCAAAGTTCTCTATTTCCTCCACTCATCCAAGTCCGTGTAGTTTGACAAATTAATTTGAGATGTGCACGCACTGAAAAAGAAATTCTTTTGTGTTATTTCAATAGCAGAGTAAATGCTTTCTGAGGATATCGCTGTACGTAATCCACTAACTACTACTATTGTCTTACAGCCTATATAGAGTGACTTGCAGCAGTGCAATAGAAGTAGCTTTAATTCTTTAACACATTCGTTAGCTTCATAAGAGACCTGCCAACGTAGCTGTGACCGAAGTGCTCAGACAAGATAAAAGAGCGAGAAGCAGCGAGGTTTCTTCCTTTGAGAGGCAAACCTGTAATCATGTAGCATAAAGGATATAACATGCCCCTCTTCTGCCCCTGTACTAGGGTGGAGAATGAGAGCAGACAGAAGAAAGCAGCAGCAGAGGTGAAGATGGTGAAGCAGGAGGATCCATACGGGGGGTCGACAGATGAAAACACAGACGCCGAGGCTGAAGAGGACCACCCTATCCCCGAGCTGCCAGGTCCGTCTCCGTGTCGTCTTGTCTCTTTTGTCTGCTCCCGCTCCTTTTCCCGGAACAGATGTCCTCCCTTACTCGTCGGCCGTTACAAACCCTGACAGAAAGTAATTGGATGGCTTTCTGCCTTTCAGGAACTCCACACGCAAACATCACAGTGTGTTCAGTTTCTCTCCTGTTTTCTTTGCTGCTTTCTCCCCTTTTATCAAAGATCACCTATAAGTACTCCTACATATTATGTAGTCAGCAGTTCCGCTCTTCTTCCCGTTTCTTCCAGACTTCCTGAGCGGAAAGCACTTTTTCCTCTACGGTAAATTCCCCAACAACGAGAGGCGCTTGCTGTTGCGTTACATCGTTGCCTTTAACGGGTGAGAATCACAATACAAGTACAATTACAACTTCAATTAGTCTCACTGTGAGAATCTCTGCGGTTAAATGTTTGTCTAAACTGTCTCTGCTCCAGGCTGATTGAGGACTACATGGCGGAGAAGGTGCAGTTCGTGGTGACCAGTGAAGGGTGGCACGACTCCTTTGAAGACGTCAGTTGAGTCTTTGCTTCTTTCTGCGTAATAATGTCGTCTAACACGACCTTAAGAAGGTTTACGATGCTGTGGATTCCAACGTGTTTGCATGCATGCTTTTATTTTCTGCTCCAGGAAACGTAATGCTCAATAATGCAAAGTGAAAGTCTCTATTCAAAAAGCCACATAGGGGGAAGGAAGGAGACTTCTTAGCAGTTTAAGCAGTAAGCTCTCATTTTGCAAGCAATGATCATTCAAAAGCATTGAAGCAAATTGAGTTATTTTTAGCCCTCCAAGTGAAAATACAGCAGTGTTGGGGCCGAGTGGCTTTTTCATCAGTTAGAAATTGTGGGTTAGAATTGGTTTGTCAGCCCCTGAATTAGCAGTTTTAGTTATAAAATCCCGAGCTTTCACTTTTCTAAAGGCTGTACACCTCGTCCTATCTGTGCATTTGTAATGCAACAAGATGACTTCTGTCTGTTCCTCTCGCTGTCTCTAACACAGGCGCTGATGGAGAACGGCAATCTGAACTTCGTCAAGCCAGCATGGATTTACGCAATCAATGAACGACAGAAGATACTGCCCTATCAACCCTACTCGGTCGTCCCCTGAACAACGCGCCGGATGTACACGCGCAGGTGTGCACAGACACACTTTACACTTCATACCCTGACCGATGGGGGAAGGCCACAGACACATTTCTTTTTTTCCCCAGATTCCCCGCTTCACTTTCATAAAAGCAATAAACTGTTCATTAATGACTTTCCACTGACTTTAAACTTGCCATTCATGAAGTGTTTTCAGTCCTCAGGGGTTTTCAACACATGTTCTCACCTTTTTAAATGGTGTCTGTTGGGATAAGGTTTAGACGTATTGTTAGCTTTTCATTTGAAGGTTGTTAGTTCTAGCTTGGCCGGAAAGCAACATCTTCACCATCAGCCGACTTTGGCTTCGTGGGCAAAGCGCACACTCTCTCTGGTTCAGGACCTGTTAGAATTCCTCGGTTCCTGTGCTGCAGTGTGCTGCTGCTCACCTCGGCTTCCTCAGGCGCTGTCTGGAAATGAGTTACCACCCGGTGCTGACTGCCAGCGGCACTGATAAGACTCTGACTTGTGTAAGCGGCCAGACCATTATGAGACCGGCTCAAAGATGGGTGAAAAGTGCCATTTTTTGTTTAAGACCGCAGCCACCAAATGCAGAAATCAGGACAGCTGAATTCTTCAAATGAATACTGGGGAGCTGTTTGCTTTTCTCCTTTTTATTTCATTATATGCCACGAGTGGGGAAAGTGATGGATTTCTGTGCGTTTAAAGTGTGATAAGTCTGAGTTTGGTTTTATTCTTGTTTGTGTAATTAATAATAAAATAAATGGACTGGCTCAACAGATGTGAGGACGTACAACCGACGTCAGTGTTTTGCGTCACTCGAGATTTTCAGAATGCCTCTTAAGACACGAGGAGATGGTCTCAGTCGTGACCATAGACTATATAGAGACCTGTCAATCACTGTGTAGCCCCACCCTAAAGCCTACCCTGCTTTATGGTCTATTTGACTCTAAATGGACCATAGTTTACGTAATGAACATCATGCTGTATTGAAGAAGCATCCAGTTTCGGCGGGGGTTTTTTCTTGCCCTGTTCATCATCTCACGACCCCTCAGCTTTATTTTGCAACCCCTGGTCGACCCTGAATATAACTTTAACAGACGTTTGTCCAGCAGTGTTTGAGGAACAGACTGTCTGGAACAAATGAGGTTTCAGTATTTCCTCCATGGACGTGTTGCATAATAAAGGTCGTCATTGGGAAACTAAAACTCTCTCTTTGAAACGGAGACTGATGTTTATCACACACACACACGCCCACTCACACACAGTGAGTCATGTGACCTGAGGATAAACTCACCACAACCTATCGGTGATGTTTAGCAGTAAACTATATTAATAAAGTAAAGAAATGTGTGTTTGTACCTGTGGTCCACTGGGTCCGATGGATCCTGTCTGTCCAGTGTAATCCTGAGGACGACAAACATGATCAAATATTTAATATCACTAATGCATCGCTGCAATAAGAGGAGTAAATCATTTCAAAGACGATGCAAAGATTACTAATTCAGTTAATTCAGGAGTGCTGATTAAGTGAAAACACGTGGAAAGAAGTTTATTAAAAATAGTAAATAAATCATTACATTAAAGTTACTCTGGCTGCTCACTTCTACTCACTTTACCATCACAGTAAAAGCTTTGTACTCAGTAAAAAACATATCAAACACGCTAATAAATCCCGGCTTGGGAGTCTCCTGGTGGAATTTATGGAAGCGTGTGACGGACCTTATTTTGTTAAAATTATGATCAAGCAAAGAACAATTCAATTTCAGCAAACAAAGATCCACTCCGGTGTCTGAGAGGTTATTATTGTGCATTTATGTGGATTATAGAAAACAAATATATTATTCTGTGCCTGATAATAATGTATCTGGCATAAAGAATAACTTAGGCACCTGCAAAGACATTTACTAAAAGGGATTCTGAGCTCAAAGTTTTGAAAACGTATCAATTTTCGCAATGTTTTTATGAAGAAAATGTTCTATAAATCAGGCTATAAATTATACAACATACCCATCTGTAAAAACCTTAAGAATATAGATATAGTTTCTTGAATATGCAAATGATTAATTATTGATTGCTATTTTTGTTTTCGTGAATTCAGGAGAAATCTACTGATGCAAATAGACAGAGTAGTAAAATAAATACCTAAAAAACATGTATTATATTGTAAAAAGATAGAAATAATCTTTCTGTAAAGGCAGATTGTTTTTACTTGTTATGAGTCAGAGGATTCAGTATAATTCAGTTATCTATTAACATTTAAGCTGTTTTCGTCTCGTCAATTAATGCATCATTGATGATGCTCTACACCAAAAAGCACTAAAAACAGTCTCGTTAGTTGAATGAAAGGACACCAAACGAAACTTGTCAGATATACTTTTTTTTTTTTTTTTTACTTTTTTGTTTACCAACAAGAGACGTTCAAAGTTAATTTTGGACATTTCACAACGGCCGTGTTTTCGTGAGCGGTGAAGGAGACGGAGTCCTCGCGTTTCGCAGCTCGGTGGGTTAGCGACACGAAGAAACAAAGACTGCTGATCAACAATACAACATCAGAGCAGCTCAGCAGCCGGTGCTGAGCTGAGCAGAGAGAGAGAGAGAGAGTGTTGGGTGCCCTGGAGCCACCGGGTCTTCAGTCAAGGGGATTAGAAAACTGGAACGTGGATGTGAGGCAGGGAGAAGGGGAGGGGTGCTTACAGGAGAGAGAGAGAGAGAGAGAGAGAGAGAGAGAGGCTGCAGGAAAGATGGGAAGGGTTGGATGTGTTTTTAAAGTACAGCCCGGGATCAGACTTTTTATTTGTATTTTTCTTATTGCGTAAGGTCAATTCACACGCATACCAATAAGTGTGAGGCATGTTAGTACCACTTCCTGCAATCCCATACCTGGTGCTGATTTGCTTTTCATTAGAAGGAGAGTGCGAGGTCGACTCCATTTGGGTTTGGTAGCGGGAAAATTTACAGCAGCTGAGGGCATCATCCTGATACGATGTCATATTTCATTTAAATGCAGAAGCCGGGCTGCTTTCAAATTGTCCCATTTGACGAGTTGACTTTGTTCAAACAGAGTTTCCGTCTAATTCTTGTCACCTTGATCTCTTCCAGCCAGATTTATTCTCGGCTCTTTGCATATTTATGTCTCCCATGAATCTCGGCAATGACCTTGGATGGCTGCTAAGATAGCCAAACATTGCTCGACTCTGCGGTTGTGATCGTCATTATCACAGGCTCCCAGTGTTGAGTGTTTCTTTAAAGGCGCAACATGTAGCCACCTGCTCCAAAGAACTACTACTACTGGGTCCGTTCAATCTAAATTTATCGGTTATTTAAAAAAAATAAGTAACTATTTACAATTGGTTAACAAAAGGGCAAGAATACTCAAGATTCAACCAAACTGCTAAAGAGAGATGGTCAAAATAACACTTATCTTCTAATCTCCACGTGTGGCGTCGTCCGATATTGTGTCTCTGTGCCGCTGACCAGGAGCTGTGCGGTCTGTGAATGATTTGATAGTTTGTTTATTGGATAAAATCCAAAGTGGAAGAAACGAGAAAACAACCTGAAGTAGCCTCACGGTAACGGGGAAGACGAGGCGAGGGTGCAAATCGTTTGCTTTGGATTGTATCCACTAAACAAACTTACGGGAACACACGAGCACCATGGATGTATTATGGACGAGCCCTCGGGACGCTCTGCTCCTTCGTTCTCTGGACTGAGGGCAGACTGGAGCTACAGTGACCGTGCTGGTTGGCTGTAGATATCTCTGCAGCACAATACATTGATTCATTTGTTATGTCAAAACTTTGACTTCTTCACCTTCCTAGGATCATGTTTCTGAATGTTTTCTTTTATTATTTTTTGGGCAAATTTTCCTTCATGGTAGTACAGCTAGAGACAGGAAAGGGGGAGAGAGAGAGAGAGAGAGGGGACGACATGTAGCAAAGGGCCGTGGGTAGGAGTCGCCAATTTTTTCCTCATGTTTTTAAACCAGCTCACTTGAAAGGGGGTGGATACTCGTGCAAAAAAGTCATTTCTCTGCCTCTGCGCTGGTGGCATTCCGGTTTCAGGTTGTTTGTCCGTCCCTCCGGTCCATTCTCATGAATGTGATCTTCACCTGGAGGGAGTGTCTTAAAATGTGGAGACAAATGTCCTCTTGGGCTCAAGGATGAACCGATTACATTTCTTTGGTCAAAGGACACTGTGACCTCACAAAACACGTCTTTGTCCATAACTCAGGAACTGGTACGCTAACTGTGACAGTTTCAAACAAATGTCTAAAATGATGAAGTGATGACATTTTGCTGAGACGTGGATCTAAACTGAAACTTTACTGGTTTAATTTGATTTAAATCATTTTTGTAGATTTTTTTTTTTTTTTATCACTTTGACCTTAAATGCAGTTTCTCTGTTGATGATTTAATCTACTTTGAATCAGTCTTGTAACACAATATAATAGGAACATTTCTAACGGGGACTGCTAGAACTATATTTATAAGCATCCGTCTGATATCTTTCAGTCAAAAGTAAAAGCAAAAATGATTTTCTCCTCCCTCTGTCACCCAATTATCATGCAGGTACCGTGTGATGTAAAAAAAGAAAGTGAAAGGTCATTTGCACTGAATTTTAATTTCAGTGTAGTATTAATCAGTGTAGAATAGACTGATCTCCTGCATAACCTGGATTATTAAAGTTGTCTTAATCACAGGTTCAATTGATGTAGGTTCCCCTAGAGCTGAGATATTTCCCCCCCCCCCCGCAAAGGTTCAGATGCTCCTACAAATTTAAAGGAGAGAACCCTGATGGCTTGAGGCGCTCCAGAGGTGTTCAACGTCAAATGCTGCAGACCTGGATGGAAGGAGTCAGGCTCTTGGAAAGAAGAAGGGAAAAAAGCCCAGTTTGAGATAAATTAGCTGGAGTGGAGAATGGATCGTTCATAACGATGGGTTTTGAAAATGAAACAAGCTTTACACAAAAACGTGCAATCAGCAGGTAAAGGTGGCGCTCATTTTAATACTACTACTACTACTTTATATAGTACTGCTGGGTAGTTTTATCTATAATAACACGAGTATTTGACTCACTATTTTGTATTAATATGAATCTGTGTCGTAACTCGGGCTTTAAAATGAGTGTAGTGGAGTAAAAAGTACAAGCCTCTGAAATGCAAGTACAGCATACAATGTAATTACTCAAGTTAAGTTGAAGTACCTCAGCATTGTGCTCATGTGGAGCACTTCAGTACTTGGTTATTTTCCAGAACTGTTATTATTATTCGCATCTGTTTTGTCCTAATTAGTTTTATCAGGACACGTCAGTCAAAGCGACATTCATGAGTGTGTTGACATCCTCGCTAATAGCTTTCTAAGCAACTGCCGTGCTCTCCTGTTGAAGATCATTTACATTTTCATCTCGAGTTTCTTCTTATTTATTCAGATTTTCCCTTTGGCCCCAGTTATCTGATAGAAAGCATCGCCAGCTTGAAGGACGGTGCGGTGCCGCTGTCTGAGATTTCTTTTCATGATGTATTGTTTATTATAACAGCTGTGACGGTTTCCCTTTGAGATGTCTTGTCAGTTTTGCCATAAGGACTCATTTACTCATGTTCAACTCCAAATGGCATAACGTCTCTTTTTTACATTTTGTTATCAAAGGTAATCCATCAGAGTACATGTCACAAAATTGCATCAGAGCATTGATATCAGTCTGGAGTTTTCCATTCTGGCTTATTGCTTCATATTAAAGTTAAATTGTCAAAGATTTTCATTTTAATGAAAATCTGTAAAGTCACCATCACCGAAGGGTAACAATGGTGATTTAGACTATTCCTGAAGGGATTTCTTGACATTTTAGCAAGTACGCTTATTCTGGCAGAGAATTAACGATGATGTAACCATTCTCAACTCTTGAAAATACAAGGCTACAGCTAGCAACTGGCTAGCGTAGCTCAGTGCAAAGAAAATGGGAGAAGCGGCTAACGTGGCTCTGTGCTGAACTAAAGCTGGTTACTGAATTAAAACTTCTATTGTGACATATGGGTGAAGCAATCATGGGCACACCAGCATGCTCAGGTAGACATTACTCCTCTATATATTTACATTTGTTTGCTGCTGTTCTTGGTCATCATGTTAAACACCGCTCCTTTAAATTAAGTAAATTATTTCAATAATCCTGAGATGGTAATTTACAAAATAAATCTTCACTTGAATAAACTATCATTTTTACATTCTACCCTCTTTTTAGATGAAATGTCCCCGTTTGAAATTAAAATAAATAAATAAATCTCATCTTATTCTTAAATGCGCGAACGTGAAATAACGTGTGTGTTTTGGGCTCCATCTCAGCCAATAGCAAAACAGTATTTCTACCGCGAGAGCAGCTGTGCACTGATGATGATGTTATTTTTTTTTTTTCTTCTTCTTCAAGAAGGTTATAAACAACCGAAACTCTGCGTGAAACCTCCCTCAGCCTTCTCTCCTCCAACTATTTACATCCATCCATCCTCCTCATTCCTCCGCGGCTCTATAGACTCCCGCCGCGCTGACCGGCCACCGACAGCAGAGAGGAGGGGAACTACTGTGTGTGTGTGCGTGTGTGTGTGTGTGTGTGTGTGTGTGTCTATGTCTATGTCTATGTGCGGACCGTGCACTGACTGACTGACTGACTGACTGAGGTCAAGGTGGGAGGTTCGGTCGTAAATGGTTGGACGGGATGCTGCAGCCCGACAGCCAATTTGTCGCCCGGTGTTGTTCAGGACAGAGGACCTGGATGTGCGCGGCTCTGCCGGGGAGAGGGTAAGTGATCCAGACGCTTTAATCCTGGTCGAAAAAAAGCCGAGTTGCATTGCGATGTGGGACCTGAGTCTATTTAAGGTTAAAGTCGGAGCTCATTTATTCGGAGAAAGTGTTGCTGTGACTTTTAAACGTTTCAATGAGGGGATATTTGTTCTGCCGTTTTCTTCCTGGTGGTGTTGTGGAAGGTTTGACAAGTTTGTGCACGAGCGAAAACAAGAAATGGGAGCGATACTGATTCTGTGTAGGCTATAAAAAAAAAAGTTATTTTGATATCGACTCATTTGACTACGACAACAATCGTGTATCTTTCTTTTTAATACTGAGCACTAAAGAACAGGTATAGGAACATCAGAGATGGCACAAATCAAAAAAGGAACATTTACAATGTTACAGTTGTCACTGAGAAATTGTAAAGACCATGAAAAATACACAGGACAGTACAGATGTCACTGACATGTAGATTCAAGGCTCAAACCAGCTGATTACCAAAACGTAGTAAATAAATACCTATCAAATCATAGATAAACCTATTCCACAATAAAACTGTTAAACCAGTAGTTTGGACCTCAGACATTTTAAATTGTGTCATTGACGTGATACAGACTGAGGTGAATACGAGTAGTGCACCTTATTTTTCAGCTAAAATCAGTGCAGATGGTGTGTACAGGTGACTGCAATTGGTCACATTAGACCCATGAAACTAAACTCCTGGATCATTTATTTCATCTCCTTTAAATTCCTTGAATGTTTGAATTTCATCACTCACTTTCATCTGATTATGTTCCTCTATGATGCTGCACGTTTGTAGTACTGCTGCCTTTTGCACAAACACATTTTCCATATTATATTTTTATTTTGAGGATAGTGTACTAGTTATCCACTGAGGCTAAATATAGTATCGATACGGTGATATGAGACTAGATATAGTCTGAGATTTTGGATATCGTAATATTTCACAAGTGTTGTCTTTTCCTGGTTAAAAGTAAAGCGATGCACTTTCCTTAACTTACCAAACTCTGCTGTTCTATTATTTGCATTTAACCACTTCGTCATCCCATCCACATTTCTGATAATTATTTATCAGAAATATCAATATGTAAATATTGTGTGAAGGCACCAATAGCCAGCCCTACAATAGTGTCTTAAATTTGCAATATCAATCACGAGGTGTCCGGTGAAAAGTATTTTGATATTTGACTTTCTCCACATGGCCCAGCCCTACCTGAGGCCCTGACGTGTATAGCCTGATGAAATAAAATCATCTATTCTCCATTTAAATCGCAGAAATCGATAATAAAATGCACCTTTTTCATGAAACTCTCATTTGTGATATACCCTCTGGTGGTCAAAAGGCTGCACAGTGTCAGTGTGTTGGGTTTAGAGGCATTCTCTCAAGATAATGAAACCTAATGTGAAATCACCTGACTAGACTGAAATGAGATTTAAAAGGGCAGAATGAAGTCATCTGGCATTGAGACATGTGGCTAAGTGTGTAAATGGAAAACCTAATTCTACCCACATCTTCTCCTCCGTCTGTGTCTGTGTGACAAATCCTTTCCTCAAGCATCTCCGACAGCAACTCGCGAGAGTTACACATGGCTTTACACTGAAGCACTTTTTCCTCAACAGTCGGTGTGTGTGTTTGATCGTGTTTACTTTGCGTTGTGGTTTAATTTCAAGTCTGTGCACATCAGGCACACATCACTTGGAATTGACTTCCAAACGCTGCGGTCTCTCGTGATAAATAAAAGATGGAGACGATGCAAAAAATTGGATGAAAGCTGCTTGTGGTTGGTTTCGGAGCGTCGCCTCCGGGTGGAGTTCTCCTCGTGTGACCCGGTGTTGAAAGGATTCCGATCAGCCTTTTTTTTTTTATTTTTTTTTTTTTATTTCACACATACAAAAGAGAAAACATTTATCATGTCAGAGAGTGCGTCCTCTGCGTTCCTCTGTGTCCAATCTCATCTCTTTCATCATTTCTCTGGCAGATTACTTTTTGCAGGAGAGGTTCAGATGGAGATAATGGAGATAATGTATTATTGATTGTTGTCGGTCTCGATATCTTGCCAGCACTTAACATTAACACGTGAAGCACAAAAGATCCACCTCCCCTTCACTCATTTAAACTGTACTCCACGTACACATGCTTTGTGTTTAATGATGTGAAGGCGAGCCTTTCTCTCCGTTTCCCCTTCTCACGCGCTAACACGAGAAGTCAGGAAGTATGAGGTGTCACAAACCACAGCATAAGTCGTTATATCCTAAATGGTGCCATGTCTCTGCGCAGGCTGCTGATTGACTGTATATTACTATATGTATGCTCCAGTTTTAGGAGCACAGGGGGGAGAAAAAACCCACCTAATTAAGCAGCTGTGCTTCTGCTCGTGATCCAAATCTGTCTTGAGATAAGAATTGATCCATGAGGAGAGATCACTGTCTTTCATTGCTTGATTGATTGATTGCTCCAACAAAACAGGTGCATTGGCATATTTTTGGGGTGAAAAAAACAACTTGTGAATTCTCCTCCGTTGTAGAACGTAATTTCCTGTCCTGTCCCTAAAATCGGGGGGGAAAAAGGGGAACATGGGAGTGATTGAGAGTAGAAATGAGGGTCGAGAAGTGTGAAACGAGTGAATAATTTCTGCCCCAAATTCAGCGGAGAGCTGATTATACTGCAGCTGAACATCCACATCACTCGCAGTGGCCGCGACTCTTTCCTGCCTCCTGAGTGAAAGAGATGAAAGATTTATCTCAGGACAGCTCGTTGCCTTAGTCTGAAATTTGAAGGAGTCTTGTGGTGTTTTTTTTTTTTTTTTCAGTGGTGTTGGGGGCAGGCAAGGCCAAGGATGTAATAGACCTGTCAAATGTCTCCAGGGAGGATCTACAGAGGAGGAGATAGGAGGAGAAGGAGATAAGAGGAAAAGCTGTGGAGACGAAGGCCGCTGGATGTTATTGAGGGGAGATTTAGGACAGAAAGGGCATCAGACAACACAGAATGAAAGGAATGTGAGGTCAGGAAACTGTAATGTTGCTACACAAAACGAGAATACAAGTTTGTCTCTTACAGGAGAAAATAAGACATTATTAGGTTTTAATATAACAGAAAACAACACATGACATCAATCAAATTGAACAGAATAGTTTCGGTGTTTTCTGTTCAATTAGGGCCAGTGTGCACAACACGTTCAATTTACAGACTTATTCTTATGTGTTTTGTCCGGGGGGGGGGGGGGGGGTGACAATATGGTTATAAATGTCCATTATCGTCCTTGTTCCATTATGCATTTCATCCCATGCATTTTTAAAGTTGTGGGCCAGAATAAAAAATGATGGCCCAGAGGTACAGCGTGAGGCAGTAGTGGGAGCTGATGAAGTGAAGATGCTAAATCAACCATTGAATTGGCTCTTTGTCTGAAGTCAAAGGTCACAAAGTAATGAGCTGTGTGACTTATTAATAAACAAGTAGTTGAATTATGTTCCCCACACAACATTAAAAGTATAACAATACAGACTGAGAGATTCATCACCTGAAGAGTATTTGTATAATAGCTGTTTTGCATGTTTGTATCCTTTATTTCCAAGCGCGGCATCTCCTCCGGTTCATTCTGAAAAAATACAAACACGCTTTTGCAGGCAACCTCTTTTTTTCACTACATTTAGTATCTCCCTCCGTCAATCACTGAGTGATATGACTGCAGCGCAGACTCTAATTACACTTTGGAATCGGCACAAAGTGGGTTTAGGCTCTAATGAGCAAAGGAGTTGCATGAGAATAGCTGCTTTAATCACGGTGCAACATTTAGTCGCACGCAAAACATCTGGGCTGCGTCTCATTTTGCTGCCTGTTGATCGGACGAAACAGTCCCACGATATGTTGGTAAATGAGCTCTGAAATGAAGATGGATTGTTGCGGACACACTCCTGTAGCACACTTTTTTTCATTTCTAGCTGTTTCTTAACTGCTATGTCAAAAAATGATTTCACAAGTTTGGTAATGGGTGGGAAACTTTTATTTCAATTACGGTTAGTTAAGAAAAAAATCTTTCATAACACTTTGTTGGTAACGAAAAAGTAATTGGACACGTTTCCAGCTCACCGCATGACCTCACTGAGAAAGTTTTGCCTTTTTTGTACTTTTTACTTTTGGCTCATTCCACAAAACTTTGCTCTGCTTGGGAGCATCACATTTCTCTAAAACGTCATTTTGCTTAATCATGCATGTATGGGCATAAGTGATATTCATGGGAATAAAAACAACCATACAGCACAGGGAGGAAAATACTAGCAAGTTACACTTATGTCGATATATCAAATAAAACTATACACGTTACTCATCGGATGCTGGAAACATTTCTAGTAGTTAATAGAAGTCAAGCTTGCAGTGAGTCAGTAATGCAAACACAGCCGAGCGACTCCATAAGTACCATTCTCAGGCCAAGCGTGTCCGCACAGGGACGTGATCTCGTAAAGTATGACCTTAAGAATCACATCTTAGAGAATGAATTGATCTGAAGCCCTAACCTTAGGGACAGTTTAAGACGTGTGTATACTTTGGTGGCCATGTGTGAAATTAAATTGACATCTCGGAGCAGGGATCATGGCACCCTGTTGTTGAAAGGAAACCAATAAATTAATGTTAATCACGGCCTTCTATGACAATGCCCATGATGTCACTGTAGTTGTGTACTTTCCATTCTGCTCGCATATTGCTTCCAGTGGAAATGATGTGTTTCGGTTGCATTCATCCATGAGCCGTGAATTCTGCGGTGTAAAAAAATGCGAATCATATTTCACATTAAAGCCGTTGGGATATTTTGAAGGTGAAGTAAAGCTTCAGTGATCAAAATGATCTTTTAAGAAGTGTAGAAAGCAGTTTTGCTGCTCCGATGAAGAATGCTTTTATTGAGTCTAATCTCTTTTATGGAATTAAGATGCTGTGGAACGGACCAGCAAGTCCTTAGTCTTAAAACCTTCCTCTTGTGTTAGGGTCGGCACCGACCCGTTTTAGGTTTTAAATTCATAAAAGAACCACAAAAAATGTGTTTATTGCATCAAGGCTTTTTGACTTTGTCAGGAACCTCCATTTCAACAAAATAAAACAAAAACCTTTTTTTTCACTAAATTATAAAATGCTCTGGTCAGCCAACACACTGACAGCCAGCTCCTCTCCCAATCATGTGAGCTTTAGGGGATTCTCATTTTGCCTTGTTATCCAGTATACCTGCACAAAGACGGGCATGTCCAGACATGTGAGGTCAATTCAGTATAGAGTTGGTGACTTGCAGAGTGCACATCTCCAATTTGCAGCATGCAAAAATGAAAAGAAGATTTTCAGTGAGACAAGTTCTGGATCATATTTTTGGAGAGGACATAGAGCAGCACAGCGATACGGATGAGCAGGTTTCTGAGGAGGAAGACAATGTGGAGTAGCATCCAGAATACACAGACACATCTGATGAGTCTGATGAGGTGGTGAAGCTGCTCCCGCTGAAAGATTCAAGTCCAAAAATGGTAAGATCTGTTGGAGCTCAGTACCTCATGATGTACATGGCAGGGCATCATGACCCCTGGAATCACAAGGTTTGCTGTGACGAGAGTCAGTGACATCAAGACGTGTTTTGAGCTATTTATGCCATTGTCACTAAAAAGAGTCATCATTGCTATGACAAACCTTGAAGGAAAAAAAAGTCCATGGCGACATGTGGAAAGACATTGATGAGGAATACCTGGATGTTTATATTGGTGTTCTTCTTATTGCTGGAGTGTACAGATCCTGCAATGAGGCCACTGATAGTCTCTGGGACGCATCGACAGGCAGAAATATTTTCCGGGCAACAATGTCACTTCAGATCTTTCAAATGATATCAAGAGTCCTCAGATTTGACAACAGAGATACCAAAGCAAGATCTGACAAGCTTACCCCCATCAGGGATGTCTGGGACAGATGGGTGCAGCTCCTTCCACTGATGTTCAACCCAGGGCCAGAGGTGACAGTGGATGTATTAAAGTTCTATTGCTGAAAAAAATACTTTTTAACCTTTTTCTTGAAGTAAATATATATGGGTCGAAATTGACCCGTAACACCATAGATGTTACTACAGTTAATAATATTAAAATAAAAAAATAAATAAAACAAATTTATTTAAGAGATGTGTTCTAATACCCCTCAGTAATAGTCAGGTAACACAACAATCTTTTATTTATTTATATGATTCTCTTGAGGTTCATTTTACCATTTTTTAATTGAAATCGAGGGGTATACTGATAAAGAAAAGGCCCAGAGGCCCACACCAAAAATATTAAAACCAATATTTTCATGGATAAGGAAGCCTAACAAGGTAACCAAGAGATGAGAAACAAATTGGATGCTAGATAATTGTCTTTAGTGTATTTTACAGCTGATTTAAGACATGGGTCAAAACCGACCCGTTAACATAAGAGATGGTAACAGAAAGCTAACACAGGAGGAAGGTTACAACAACATAGGTCGTTTGATAGTTCTTTCTAAAAAAAAAAAGGATCTTATAACTGACAGCAGAAACGGTTCATGTGTGCATTTTCTGATCCGCCACCTCTATGGCAAAGGTCTGATAGCGTTTAGGATACTGAAGATCTCCTCCAGACGTGTTTTAAAACATGTGGAAAGATTTAGCAGATGAATGTGGTGTCAGACTCTGCACAAACATCATTCTGCACAGTGAAGGCCAAACATCCAAGTGAAGCAACAATAAGCTAAACACATTTATGAGTGGAGGGGAACTTTGATTATTGAAGCTAATGAAAAATAAAAAAAGCACTTAAAAAAATACCGTAGGAGACAAAATGCAAACTGTCTTACAGTTTACAGATGTTGCGTCTTCAGTGATCTGATAAATCACAAAAAATCTGATAAATGACAATATCCCTGAATTTGAGCCTTGGCCTATACCCTTAAATATCTAGTTATTTTGTCCTTCAGCAGAAGTAATACATTTCAGAGGACTTGCTACCGACATTTGAACAGATTCGACAAACATTAGCTGCTTTTTCATATGTGATGAAAGATGAAAAAGTGTGTGAGCACGACGAAGGACGTTTTAGTGGAGTTCATAGGGAGGACTCATTGTAAGACCGTTAAATGACGTAACAGCTGTTGTGTTCAGACGTGAGACAAACTTGAAGGACGTTTTCATCATTTTCACCACCACTTCTACCGTATATTTTCTTGTTCTTTGGTCATTATTGTTGCAATGAGACAGTTTCCGTGTGCAGCATCTCAAGGTGTGATCCTAGATGTTCGCTGATGATCACAAGCACAGATGCAGACAGCTGTTTTTGCTTACTGCGTTAGGTTCCTGTTGTAATGCAAGGAAGACATGACTTTGTTAGCAAAACTATACGCAACCGTTCAAAAGTTTGCAATCAGCTGTTGAATTGATATTTTACTGATGTTTATAATTCAGAAACCAAATGTGTCATTTACATTTAAAATAGTTTTTTGTCCCAAAAGTTGAATAAACTAATCAAAACTTCCACTTAGTCAAAGTCGCCACAGTGATGCATGACAGGACAGACTCCTGTAGAACCATTTCTTCACCACCAAATACACTTTGATTTCCAATTTGTTTTCCTTCCCAGAAGAGCGTCTGATACACTCGATAATTATTGAACCGCAACGGTGCAGCTGGGCTCTAAATATTTTGGGAAGCCGGGTTTTTTTTTTTGTGCTCTCTGCAGTCTAGTGGTTAGATTGGACACGTTAAATTGTAATTCGTCAGTCCATAGTATTCTCAGCTTCCCTGATCAAATTCCAATAGTGGTAACCTGAGACTAACTTTCTATTTTTATTTTAAAGTTTGATTCATAGCTTTGCTAAAGCAGCACCCAGCTGTTCATTCCATCTTGTTATCGGCGCTATTGACACTAAAACAGGAACCTGTTTAATGCTACGCCTCCATTTCCTTTTACCAATAATTGATTCTATTCTTAGTGAACTGTCTTTGTCTTCTCACAATATTGTTGAACCCTTGTACAGCGTTGTGTACTCCATGTACAAAACAAACCCTTCATACAAAGTAACATCTGTTTGTAGAGAGGACTTTCTACAACCTGACAGCATTAAAGAGTCTCTCAGCCATCTCACTGTAACCAATCAAGCGTTTGTGGCAGGCGTCTCCAAACTTTTGAAGAGCATTGAAAATTATTAGCTTCACATTTTGTTTTCTTTTCTAAAAGTTTTATTTTAAAGTCAACTTCTTTTTAATGGGCAAGAACATTAATGCTCTGGACAAAGCTTGCCCTGTTTGAAGACTTCATCTTCTACTCTGCTGATTACTTTGACCCTAAGCTCTATTGAAGCACAACACTGCAGTCTGTTATTGGCGAACAGCTTTTTCCTGGTCTGGTACTCTGCCTTTGAGGCATCGCTCTCTGACATCTTTTTAACACATTTATGAAGGAAACTGAGGTGAAATCTGCTGAGTTTAGCTCAACTCCATGAACAGTGCTGGAAGATTACACTGTATGTATTTGTTTGCCTCGTTCAATTAACTTTTGGTTGAAAGTTCAGCTAAAAAAAACAAGTGATTCAGTTTAGGGCTGCAATGAAGTCTGTAGAATAGATTCATCTCTTAACTTTTTTAAAAATCTTTTTTATTTTGCCTATAAAATACCCCAAAAATGCTCATCCCAAATGACTTATTTTGTCTGACCAACAGTACAAAACCCAAAGATATACGTCCTATCGTATGATGCACAAAAGACGAACATCTAATCCATTATGAAATGTTTGCTGATTTCTGTCAATCAACTAATTGATTAATCGACTAATAATTTCAGCTCTAATTCAGAAGTTTTGTCACTCATTTTTTTGACATTGCAACAATTTAGCTATTTACTCATGAACAGTGGTGGAAGAGTGGCCCCTATAGTAGGGGCAAGATACGTGATAGGGAGCAATTAAATTGCCTCTCGACGGCTCTCAACATGTTGACGGCGAGTCGCCAGCTCTTAGCTAACGGTGCTAACAACGCTAACAGTGCAAACTATGTATCTTGTGATTGTCTGTAGATCTATGCAGATCCAGATTCAAGTTCTCTCATCACTTTCTATCACCAAAAATAATGCATTCACAAGATTATGCAGCCTTGGGCGGAGCCACATATGCTCTCTTGTTGTTTTTGTTTTTATTTGAGTTTTTAAGCAGATAAATTGGCCATTAGCCACCCAACAAGTTACTGAAGGACACTTCCGCGGGCACGCACTCGCCTTCACAGAAACGAGCTCCTCCAGCTGAAGGCCGGCCCTCCCCTTCGCTCCCGCACGCTGCTGCCTCCTGTAGAATTGGGCTGACCTCTACCACAATAATAATGTCTGTATCCTCTTCCACTGAATCAAATCAATATCTATAACCCTGTGAAATCAATACATGTGCCACAAGGGATAATGTCAGGTGCTGTGGCCAGTGGCGCAAGCCCAATAGGTGGGGATGGATTATTGATTCGTTAGGTTCAACGGGTCTTGGACATGTGTTGATCAGCACGGCAGATCGCAGGTCAGGGTTTAAAATTGGGACCGGCCGGAAAGTTTAGACAGGAGAGATATTGCAAGCCAGTAGTCCGTTTCAACTTCCTTGTGATAAATATTGGATGCAGCTTTTTTTTTTGCATACTATTATACCGCCTGGTTGTTGGAGTGTGTCAGAGAAGAGGGATAGAGAGAGATAAGAGAATGGAAGAAAAGTTCTCATACATCCTCATCATGCCTCCTCTCTGCAGAAGCACTTAAACCTTCAGTAGCGGGTTACGAATGGTAAGCAGGAGTTTGCAGTTTTCTGCAGATAATCTATTATAATTTATGGATTCTTGGTTTACGCTGTTTCTCTGTGTTTATCCTCTGTGTCTTACTTTACTGTGAAAATCTTTGATATCAGATAAATGCTGCATCACAAAGCGACCCCACACATTTTGCTTTACTTGGTGTCTGACAAATTTCAATCAATTTCAAAGTTTGGGACAGGACCAGGCTGTGCGACAGATGCTGAAGGCATCGAGACATCCTCAGTCTTTGGTTTTAGATTTAGAGTTTCAAACTTAAAAAGTCTGCAGTTCTCTAAATGTGATATTCCTCCTCAATTATCTTCAAAAATCTGTTTCTGAATAAATATTTAATGGCACTGTGTGTAAGATTTAAGGGGATTTATTAGGAGAAATGGAATATAATTTCATAACTATATTCTTATTAGTGTGTAATCCCCTGAAACTAAGAATTGTTGCGCTTTTATTAGATCAGAATGAGACCTTCATTTCTACATAGGGAGCGTTGATCCCGCCATGTTGCACATTTTTGCGTTACCTGAGGGCCACCGTAGTTCTCTGACACGCTTGGAAAGGCAGATGCCACTAAATCCTACACACATGGACCTTCAAGTTAAACTCTGGACTTATGGGTATTACAGACTCCCCCCTCTTCAGACTTAATATATAGATTCAGATAAATGTTGCTGTAAAATGTTTGGTAGTTTTTTCAGGTATAACTCAGACAACGGGTTGAAACTGGTGGAAAGTCTTGCTCGAAGAATAACTTTATTTTTTAAATCGACCTGTTCCGTCTGTTGACTGCTTGTACTTCAGAACTTATCGTGAAGTTAAGTTTGACGAGTCAAAATGATTTTATTTGTACAAAAGCAGTGACAGTAGTTTCCCGTCCATGAATATGAGTCACTTCCTCTCAATCAACCGTTTTAGAACACGTAGAGATCTGAGAGCTCTTTCATCTCTGTCTCAGTCAGTGACCATGACTGTGTATGTATAGGCGAGGTGTGGTGATTGCATCCATTACCTGTGTGTGGTGTCCTGCTAAGTTGTATCTCTGAGCTGAGACCAAAGACCCCGTTTTCAGCCCGGTGCAACAATAACCTTTTCTTTTCTATTCCTCTGTTGTCAGACTCAGAAGCCAAACTGTTGGATCTACTGTGAAACGCTGAATCGAGCACACAGCGGCCCATGAAGGCTCCCATGGTCATTATTTCTCTCCTCCTCTGTTTGTGCCATCAATTTCCAGCCTGACTATGTCCACTGGAGCAAGATCATGACTTCGCTCAATGAGTCAGACGAGACCTCCCCTCCCTTCTTCCCTCTCTCCTCCGTTGAGCACAATTTCTCCCACTTAATCACCCACGGCCCCTCATCCTTCCCCACCTCCTCCTTCCCCACCTCCTCCTCCTCCTCCTCGCTGACGTCCTCTAACTGCACCAGCTCCCCATCAGCCCCCTCTCCTCTGTACAACTTCTACGCGGTGCTGCTGGTGCTCCTGATCTTCTGCGTGGTGTTCGGTAACGTGCTGGTGTGCGTGGCCGTGTCGCGGGAGCGCGCTCTGCAGACCACCACCAACTACCTCATCGTCTCGCTGGCTGTGTCCGACCTGCTGCTGGCCACGCTGGTCATGCCCTGGGGCGTCTACCTGGAGGTGTGTGTGTGTGTGTGTGTGTGTGTGTGTGTGTGTGTGTGTGTGTGTGTGTGTGTGTGTGTGTGTGTGTGTGTGTGTGTGTGTGTGTGTGTGTGTGTGTGTGTGTGTGTGTGTGTGTGTGTTGAAAACACCCTCAGCTTGCTGCAGTGGGATCTAAATATGGAAAAAAAATGCTGTGGATTGTGTGCTTGTTTCTCTAAAAGTTTATTTTCCATTGCAACACATGCAAAACATCTGCGCAGCGGATTTCTGTGCAGCAGTTACAGAACAGATATTAATAGCAGATGGCAATGTAATGTAATTTGATATGTTAACAATATTTATGTAACCGACCAGGGCTGCAGCATGTCATTATTTTCATTTTATGATTATTTTCTCGGTTAGTTGGTAAATCATTATAGAATAAAAATAATTGGCCTCTTTTTTGATAATTGATTCACCATTTTAGAGAAAAACTGTCAACACTTTCTGGTTCCAGCTTTTCAAATGTGAAGCTTTGCTTCTTTTCTTCGTCATATATGATAGTAAACTGAATATTTAAGGATTAGACTGTTCACTAAAACAAGTGACATTTTCACGTTTTCTTCCTGACATCTAATACACAAACTTATTAATCAATAATTAAGAAAATAATTGGCAAATAAGTCTATAAAATGTTAGATAATACTGGAAAATGCCTTTTATATCACATTCAAGGCGATGTCATTAAACTTGTTTGTTTTGTCCAACCAAGAGTCAAAAACCCAAAGATGTTCAGTTTACCACATTAGACAAAGAAATGCAGCAAATCAAAAAAAAAAAACAATAGCTGCAGATTCATTTTCTGCTGATCGATTCACTGCTCTGTAACAAACGCCTGAATACAGAGAGCAGGAGGAAGGCGTCACTGAGAACGTGTGAGAACGAAGACTGAACCTGAAAATGTACTGACATTTGACACTGTTTTAAGACATATGGTTACAGGACGACAATGCACTTACATGCAAGGTTGAACTCGATAACAAACCGCCTGTCACATTAGCATACGCCAACTGCCAGCTTTCTGCCAGCATTGTAATGAATCTTCCCTGTGCTGCAACATTTATGTCACGTCCTTCATTCTTCCCGCGGTTGCAATTTCTACATCATAATCTCAAACACTGCTGCAGCTTCCCAGAGCCTGAGGGGAACATGTTCAGATTCAGATTTCCGAAAAACAGACTAAAAACCAAAGAATAATAAGCAAGCAAATCATCTTCTAGAAGATGGAATCAGCAAATATTTGGTAATTTTTGCACAAGAAATGACTCTAAAGGTTAATCCATTTTCAAAAATGATGATTACAAACAATGTCTCACAGGCTATGAATATTTAAGGACACAAAGAGTATACTCATTATATTATATTTAACCCTTTTATTGTGATATTGGAGTTTAAATGAAACTAAATATTTGAGGGTTGAATTGGGTGAGTTCAGAAACAAATCATCGTGGTTGACAGTAAAGAAAACTGAATGAAATATTAAGTGCCTCAGCCTGGTAAATATTAACGCTGCTCCCCCGGTATTGCATTGCATTAATGTCGGTGTGTTTTGTTGAAGGTGGTGGGGGAGTGGCGCTTCAGTCTCATCCACTGTGACATCCTGCTCACCCTGGACGTCTTGATGTGCACCGCCAGCATCCTCAACCTCTGCGCCATCAGCATCGACAGGTGGATTCTCCCTTTAACTTTACCCTCTACTTTACTTTCTTCACTGGGCGTGTTTCTCTTTCCTTTCACTGTGACTGTTATCCAAAACGAAGACCGAAATATCAAAGATGACAGTGTAATTTCATTACTTTGTATCCTCCACTAACCTTGGTCGGGATTGGTGCAGGTTGGGCGCAGACAAAAAGCAACACATTTAACAAACGCACATCAAACCTTGTAAGATGCATCCATCATCCAACTGTCACAGAGCAGCAGGACAGGAGCCCCACGTTCTGTAGTCGTCTGTCTTTCAGCGGGAAACGACAGGCTTCTACTGGGTCTTTTACAATGTCCTCTGCTGTCATTATAGAGTTTATTCTTTGTGGATCAAATAGACTGCGTTTGGTGATTTGACGTTCCACCTGATGCCCTCTTCATGGGTCCAGAGGAAGGTGACCAGATGCCCAGCGGGCAGGCCGTTCAGCAGCTGCACCCTAATTACTCTGGCACATTGAGGCTGAACCAATAACTACGGATAGAGTTTAATTGCTTTGTCAGAGCCGTAGACCATAAAATACACACTGCAGTTAGAAAGTTGTCCTGGCTTCATGCTTTGGCAATTTAAAATGAAACGGTGACTACAACGTTAAAGTGCTGACGACTTTAATGTGAGGGTGCTCAGATGAATAGTGTAAGAGTTGGAGCCCTAAATAGGGTCATCATATTAAGTGTTTCTTACTGTATACAATGTGCTCTTGACTATGTGCTCGTGTTCCTTTGTTTTTGATATAAATGATTGAACTTGACTATTTAAGTGTTATTTATTATCAAAATACACTGGAGTGAGTTTATTCCAGTGTTCCAATTCCACATGATATGATGAAGCTGGTTGGCGCTTGATCATGTGTTTTTTTAACTTTAATTTTTTGGGATCTTGTGTAGCAGTAGCAGCCTTTCCAGCGGTGCCATTGTGACCATGTTAGTGTGTTGAAGTTGGGTATATTTAGCCCAAAGCACCGCTGTATAGTACAGCCACACAGAGCCGCTAGCATGATGTAATACTGTGACTAAAATATGTTAAAATGTAATATTGCCCTCTCGTCCTGTAGCTGTACACAGCTACAAAATATAATTGTATACCTTTAAAACGTCCTTTATCACTGCCATTGTCCTGCACAATACCTGCATAACTGCTAAAGGACTCCTTCGCAGCTGATATATTCCTGAGCTATAAAAACTAGAATGCTTCACCTCCAATATCCTAAGACGGCATGTTGCAGATTTGGACTCCTGTAGGGTCTGTGACTCTGTGTTTGGGTCCATGACCCTCTGCTTTCAGTCGGCATTACAGCGGTGTGCTGAAGAAGACGACAACTCTAACTGGTTTTGACATGCTGACAGGTGTGCGTGCGTGTGTGTTTGAAACAGGCAGCGACGGCTTTACTCTGTTGGAGGGGGAAACCGGGAGATTGTTTGTCTTTGTTCTTTATCAAGTGCCTGAGTGTTTACTTTAGAATATGTGTGAACATGTGGATGAGATAATGAAGTCTGAAGCTGCATTAATAGTGTACGTGTTTACTCTGTATTGACTACTGTGTTCTAATGCAGGCACCACGAGTCAGTGTGTGAGAGGCATGCTAAAGTGTTTTCTGTGCGCTTTATGTATACATGTGTGTGTGTGTACTATTGCAGATACACAGCGGTGGCCATGCCGATGCTCTACAACACCAGATACAGCTCCAGGAGGAGGGTGACGGTGATGATTGCTGTGGTGTGGTTTCTCTCTTTTGCAATCTCCTGCCCTTTACTGTTTGGACTCAACAACACCGGTAATCTGACACCCTTCCCCCTCAATAGTTGCCACACATTACAAAACTTATTTTAGTATTTCGTGAGAGAATTCTGGGATCTTCCATTTCTCTTCCATTAATGAGCCTTGTTGCAGGGCCGGCATCTACTGTCGAAGCCACTGCAAGGGAAGCGTCTTTGGCGTCAGGATGTATTTATCATGGCTGTTGCTTGAATGGGGCCTTTGGTCTGTTTCACACCAATGCAGGTTGAGGTTAAAGTTTCTTCTTTTTGATTTATGCTAGTTTGGAAGATTGGGTCCTTCATGGGTAGTTTAATCCACAGCTGTTAAGGGATGTTTTCTTAATTCAGCTGGGTGCCATCGTTCTCTGAGGTGTAATTTAACTCACTAATAGAACAGCGTTCACACTTTCTTATGCGCACAATGCCTCTGCAATATCCTGATCCATCTGTCCCTGGATTTGCTTATCAATCCTTGAACAAATTCCATACGTCTGCTCAGTCAACAGACCTTAACATGCACTGAGTCAGCACTGAGCAGACTTTATACTTAAATATCCATTAGCACAGATAAACACACCATCCAGGGATATTCTCATATGTTGTTCTCATCCAGTGGATGACAGGTGACATCTGCCCCGCGAACAAGCGAGAACACGTAATCCTCGATTTGTTTGTTGGCTCACAAAAGGAGCAGGGAGGGAAGATGCTCGGCTGCTGACCTCTGCCTAATGTCGGCAGCTACGAGGAGGGACTGTGAATCTGCTCGCCTTGAACTGAAAGGCCACTTGAGAATAAATAGAAAACAAGTAGTTATGTGAGCTTCAGTTGTGGGTCCAAACACAGCAAGATACTGAATGATTTAAACTGCGAACAAATATTTCACTCTCCTCAGTAACAGGGTGCGCATAGATTACACCATGCTGTTCTAAAGGTAACAAGGGGGAAACAGCTGGACTGGCTCTGTCAAGAGGTAAAAACAACTTCAAGCACCTTTAGGCTCACTGATTACATGATGTATCTCAAATCCGTACAAAAACCAAAGTGTAAAAACTAGCGCTTAAGAGCTGGAATATTTCTTGGCTGGGCACTGATTTATCTTTAACCTTTGGACAGGGTCAGGCCAGGCTGCTTCCAGTCTTAATGCTAAACTCAGCTAACCATCTTCTGGCTCAATATTTAACAGGCAGACATGAGTATTGATGTCCTCATCTAACTCTTGGCCCGAGAGAGAATATGTGTATTCCCCAGAAACTATTCCTTCAACATGTTTTGGATTAGACGATAAAATATATGCATACATTGGCAAAACATTGTAATGGTCTGGAAGTTTCTGAACAATGTTAATTCTTTACATGTTCCTCTTTTTTTTCCCCTCTGTGCATTAGCCAGCCGGGATGGCACCACATGCAGCTTTGCCGATCCGGCCTTCGTGGTGTACTCATCTGTGGCCTCCTTCTACGTCCCCTTCATTGTCACGTTGCTGGTGTATGCGCAGATCTGCGTGGTGCTGCGCAAGCGAGGCAGACGCACCGCCCCGCCGCACAGACACGGCCTGCACACACAAGGCGCGGCTGAGGCGGGAGAAGGTCACCGACACAGGAAGGTAGAGAGTCACGGATTTCGCCGTTGACTGAAAACCAGTGTTGTGATGCTTCTTAGCCCATTGATTTTATAGACTGTTTGTCTGTGTTCTCCCTTTTCTCTTCCAGCAAATGTGGGCATTGATAGATATTGACCCCTTGGCCTGCACCAACATTGATTATACCACCAAAGAAGTTTAGATAAAGTCCATGACTTCCATGTGCAAAAATATCACTTAGAAGGTTTCCAAATCTGCTTTTCATTGAGTGTTTGCTTTATCCGTCATCCATATTTTAAAACCTCTGACACATTACATATTCTGTATCAGCTTGTTCCAGCTCTTCGTTGCAGCTCTAGGGTGTGTACACGCTGACTGCAATATTCAACCTCAAGACTCTGCACCGTTCTATCAAGTAGCAATAATCTTGACGTCTTGTGTGTAATTGTAGCCACCTTTCTCCAAAATCCAGTTTGACATATTTGGTGTTTTTGGAAACTGTGGCACCTCCACTAGAATTTAAAATAAAGTTCTGTGATTTTGACAACAATGTGCAAAATGAGTTTGTAATAACTGGGCCAGTAAGCAACTCGATATTTCAAATAGTTGCATCAAAAGGACAAAAGCTTTTTTTTTTAGTTACTAGCATACTAATGTGAATGTGCTATATGTCCCTATCAATACAACAGCATGTTCACTATATTAGCTTGATTTAAATTAAGTAGGTAAGTATTCAATTAATTAAGTTATTTTGTATAGTAATAAAATATGCATTTTGGTGTGTATTTGGCTTGTAACAAATAACCGAAACAAATTTATGAGACCCTTATCAAAAATGTTTGTTTATTTATTTATTCTTTCTCACAAATATATTTTTCTTTGTCATTATTTTTGCTGTTCAAATATCGATATCAGTATGAACTTCAAAAATCCAGTACCGGTTGGGCTTTTCCCAAGAATACATTTGATATGCTACTTCCTTCCCTTTCAGAGCAAGTGTACACAACCAGAGGATGTGAAGCTGTGCACCCTGATCCTGAGGCCCGCCACCGCTGGCCCACAGCGCAAGAAAGTGGTGAGTCTCTCAGCATCATAAATGGCCTCTCTGTCTTCGCTGTCTCTTTTCTGTCTGTCTTATACAATCTGTTGCCTCTGCAGTGATGCTCGTACATCCATAAATGTCCGGCTTATTTTTGCCTTTGTTTCATGTTTGCAATCCAGCATCCACACCTTTGTCTGTCCCCCAACACTTACTTCCCTCACCACCCTCCTTCCTCCCTCTCTGCGTGTCAGACCCTGGTGAAGGAGGCGGTGGTTCACCCCCTCGAAGTGGAGCCGGGTCGGTTCCTGCCGCAGACCGAGCAGAGCCTGGCTCCTCCTCCTGCTCCCCAGACCGCCTCCCACTCGGGACGGGCCAGGATCTCCCTGGCCATCTCAGTTGGACCTGCCCCGGTTCATCCCTCCACCGTGACACGATCGGCCCTGATGCCCCGCCCCCCCACCCTCGAGGACGGCATGAGGGGGCGCGAGGGATGGAGGGAGCGCAGTGGAGGGAGAGATAAATGGGGGATCACCAAGGAGAGGGTGAGAGGGAGGCTGTCGCAGCAGAAGGAGCGGAAGGCAACACAGATGCTCGCTATCGTGCTCGGTGAGTGGAGGGGGTTACAGACTAACTGATGAGGTCTCCATCTTTAGACCATGTGCACATATACGATGCCGTATAATGTGTTCAGTCTAATAATATCTGGCGATGTTGCATATGCAAATACAATTACATAACTGTAATTTCTTCTCACCTCACATTACCTTCCGTATGACGTGTGATTCCTTTTATGTCTTCATCTAGAGTTCATTTTTTAAACTAAAAAAAAATGTAAATTGCATATGAGAAAACCAATTCTAACTCACTTTCTGTTTCCAGAGGCATCATGTAAGCTGGGCTCATTACAAGAGCATCTCGTTTTCATCTGTGTCTTCTATCTTGTTTCTGTAAACATTGGTAAAAACTGAAAAAAATGGGTTTTGAATGCATATTTGGAAAAAGTTGTATTTACTATATATAGTGAGACACACGTTGTCAAATCTAACAAATCATCCATGGCGCCAATTTTTGTGGCCTCCATTATTTCTGGCTTTTCACTCAAATTGTACTTTGTTTCTCGCCGACGTCATCTGTTTTTTGATTAACATGACACCGCTACCGTGATTGATGAAGCTCACTACTTATCTATTTCTGTACTGTTTCAGCAATTTCATGGTTCCGTGTGAAATACAAATGCAACAGTCGGCGGGTTATTTCATTAATTATATCCCTGCAGAATGTGTGCCGCATACATGTAGCGCTAAAAACATTCATTCACTGGTCCTCTCTAAACCACTTCCTGTCTCTGTTTCCAAGGTGTGTTCATCATCTGCTGGCTGCCTTTCTTCCTGACCCACGTGCTGAAAGCCCACTGCAGGAGCTGCTGTATCTCGCCCTCACTGTACAGCGCTGTCACCTGGCTGGGATACCTCAACAGTGCCGTCAACCCTGTCATCTACACCACTTTCAACATCGAGTTTCGCAAAGCCTTCATCAAGATCCTGCACTGCTGAGAGCTGGGGAGATGAGAAGCGTCAACTGTCAGGGTTTTTAAAAAAGCCTGACGTTGGTTTGACATCAGAGGTGAGAGAAAAGTAGTCTGCAGTTTTGATACGCAGGAAGAGGGGGGGGGGGGGGGGGGGGCAACAGATTGGCAACTGATGCGTTAAGTAGTTCAAGCTTCATGGGAAATTGAAGACGAGAGGAATGTTACCAGCAGCTCAGAGAAGACTGAAGAAAAACAGAAAACATGTCATTCAGAGAGAATGAAGACAGGAAAAGACGCTACTAGACGATGATAAAAAGAGAGTGTGACGAGTAAAAGACAGCTACAAGAACACACACAAAGCTGGAAATATTTATGGAGAAGACATGCACTGTGTTGTGTACATACAGACTCTAAGGGGAATATGTGAGGACTGATGTCTCCACAGCATCCAGACTGAAAGACTCCCTTAGATGTGACTGCTTTTCTAATACATGATTTGTGTCAGACTTCAGCTGTTGTACTTTCTTGTAATCCTGAACAATCAGCATCTCGTTATTTGTGCGCATGTGCTCGTCTTTCTCAGAGGACTGGAACAAGTCGAGGCAAAGAGAAAAAAACATTGACCCAGGAGTCCAGTACAAACGTTTCTTTGTTTGTTTGACTCTCATGCCCGAGGCTCGATCATTATATACACTTTTTTGAAAACCCACTGAAGTTGTATCAAGGCAGAATTATTCATTTGGTGATTGAGCGCATGTTCGAAATAAGCAGACAGTGAAAAAAGCTTTCACCTTGTAAATGTGTACATTTTTTGCTTTAAATGAATGTAAAATGTAGTGTTGTAAATAATCATTTGACTGGTTTAGAAGAGAGATTGCAAGCCTTGTACAAACCATAATAATAAATATGTTCTCTCATTGCTTATTTTGTTAAATTTTCAATCTTTATTCGTCCCAAAGGATTTGTTTTTCTACAGATGCTCAGTGTACATTGTATTTCTAATGAAATAAAATAAGTAGAATATAATAAATAAATCTTTCTGAAGGTACCACATGTGAAAGGTTTCGAGGCCTACAATTACTAATCAACAATTCAACAATGGATTATCATCACGAGCCATACGTCATGAAAGATTCAAGCACTCATTTGCCAGAAAGATTAGCCGTCACAGGAAAGGATATAAAAGTTCAGTTTACTGTCTGTCAATGACAACTTCCTGACAGTAACTCTGCTCGTCCTGTCAGTAAGCCCCACTGATGCGCCTGTCTGCACAGGATAAAACAAATGCTGGTAAGTTGCAAATGCTGTTTTACCTCAAGGGCTGCTGGTTGCTTGAGAGCTGTATGTATCCGAGGAGTTCAGATTGATGCGAATTGCCACCAGTCAGCCTGATTGGTGTAAACAAGAACTCTGACATCAATATGGGAGCAAATGAAGCCTGCACACTTTATTCATTCATTCAGTCAGTCAGTCAGTGTCATGTGCGACTCTACACTCATGTTATAAACAACAACAAGCAAGCAATACTCAGTCATTTTCAAAACTTAAGCGTTGGAATGTTTGTGTATTATAGACCATTTGTGTGAGGCAGCCCAGTGCACAAAAACAACAACATTTGACTAAATAATAACAGCAGCAGCTCCGGAAACGTTTTAGCAAAGGTGACTGCAAGAAAATAGAAGACAGCAAAGTAAAAACAGAACATTTCACAAAACACATTTAGAAAACAGAAAGCGATGACATCACACAAGAGGAGAGTAGTTTGTAGGCTACATACTTTGTTTGCTGCTATTGTTTTATTTTTTACACTTACTGCATGGCTCTATGGATGGCACTGTCGGTCCATTGGTCACTCTGTTCCAGGCTGAAATATCTCAAACAAATATTGGATGGGTTTTTACAGACATTCATGTTCCCCAGAGGATGAATCCTACTGACTTTGGCGATCCTCATCTTTTGTCATTTAGCTAAAAGCCTCACAGATAGCGATAGCACTTGTTAGACATTCTGTCTTTTGCTCTGTGAAATGCAACTTTCAGTTTTTTGGGAAAATGTTGTTTTGTTACACCATGTTTACAGTGCTGCAGACGCAGCGGAATACCAGGCCACAGGGGATGCAGTCATGTCTATTTGAAGTGAACTCAGCAGCGTAACCTAGAACATGCTGAGTAACACCATGACTGGGGTTCCTTGTTGCGGCCAGCACGTCCCACTGTCTGAGACGGTAATGTGAGAGGACGAACAAAATACCCTTGAGAGGGCTGGACACACACACACACGCACACACAACACACACATAAACAACAATTACGCCTCTTCACATTCGGGTATGATTATTGGATACATTTCTTTCAGCTTTGAGAAACTCAACTCTTGGACTCTGTGAATGTGTGTCTGTCCGTGCTGCCATTGTGTTCCTCCGTACTTGTGAGTGGGAGCAACTCATTGGTTTGGTGTACGTTACCCTCTGTCGTTAAACTCTGACCCAAGCTCACAATTATCCCCATGCATATTTCATAGAAGCCCGATGACAAGAGTGCACGTATCCGTTACTGACCTGACTGCTACAGCCTCGCCTGCTCTGGCCACAGGAGAAAGATTACGTTGGAGAGGGAGGAAGAGTCGACGGAAAGGAGAAGGAGGACGATGATGAAGGGTGTGACACAATGACAGGATTAAGTGGTAACTGAAGAGAAGAGAAGAGAAGAGGAGGAGGAGGAGGAGGAAAGAGGTAGAATCACAAGAGAAGAGGTGACAAGCTGCAGAAACCTGTGCCATGTGAAGATGATGGATTCCCGGTAACAGATGACATATCTTTGGATTAAAGATGCTCCAGAGCAAGCGGGCGTCTTCGGTGTCTAGTCACTGACGGTGCGTCTGTGATGCATTTCCTTTCCCCACTAAGGTATAAAGCTGGTTTAATAAAAAAGTGTGGAGGAGACACACTCGGATGAATAATCCCACGTATACAAATGAAGCTGAAATCTGTACGGCTGACATTCAGGTGAGAGCGCTTGAAGTTTAGAGTGCACTGATGTGGTGAGATGTGAGGATGTGGTAGAGAGTGTAGTGAATTGAACAAACAATGTATGCGATCACAGATGTCCTTTGCTGCAGATAATAATCGATGGAGGACTAGAGCTTTAGTGACATAACTCTTTATTCTCACGAGAGTACTTTTTGTGGCCTTGTTTTGTATTTCCTCATGAATTTCTTATTTCTTTTTTTTTCTTTTTATTAGTATTGTTCTCAGAGCAAGCTTGTCATTTGAATGTTATCTAAGTCTTTTGGGAAATCATTTTAACTCTGACTCATAATTTAACAAAGTTTAATTGCCAAGATCCAATCTGACATTTGCTTAAAAAGATGTAATTTACGAAACTTATTTTTTGAGCATTGATATATATTAAAATGCACTTTTAAAAAGCCCTATGGGACTTATTTTATATTATGTGAGCATATCAGCACTCAATATCTTAACATTACTCACAGAAACATTATCCCAAGCTCATGATTTGTTGTTGCTTTTGTTTCTTTCGCAGGACTCAGCTGAGGTTTCAGGGTTTCCTTCCCCGTCCGTGTCCCTCCACTCAGCTCAGCCATGTCTGATAGCGAGTAGGTCTTATCCAGACCAGTACACACATGCTGCTAACTGCTGGACCCCACAAGCTATACACTGTCACGCCAAAGAACATGAACCCTAACTTTGAACAGACTTTGCATTTCATGGCAGCTACCAGTATGGATTCGCAGGTCAAAGCAGGCAGCACCAGCGCTTCTGATGCAGTTGTTGCGTCACTCTATCCGTCCCTCGAGCACTGGACATCAACATCTTTTCAAAGTCCAACCAGTCATGAAGTATTGAGTGTATCGTCTCTGGTCCCTTCCACAGTCATCACACTCATGCCTCACTATAAACCCTCAGCGAATGAAAACTTATACCAAGAGCCTCCATCTTGTTATAAAGTAACCCCAGAGCCTCAACTTTCAGGAACTTCCTCTTCTCCCTTTGGTTCCTCAGAACCTCAAGATCAAAAAACCCTGCCTTCACCACTTCCCTGTGCTGATAATCCCCAGGTAGTACAGCAGGGGAAACCATCAGATGGAGGCCCACTGGAGGAGGGATCGGTAGTTCTCATGATACCCAAATCTGAGGAAGAACAAGGTAATAATTCAAGGTTTTGGCCCAATGCTTTAACCCAACACAGTCTTATCCCACTGAACCCAAACACGATTAAAACGTGTATATATGAGTGAGCCACTACACGGACAACGAAACATTACACTCACATGTGATAGTTGACAGTTTCATTAAAAAAACATGGGCATTAATCTGCTGCTAGAACAGCTCCCACTAATCAGGGAGGGCTTTCCATTAGATGTTGGAACCTGCTATCTTCACTACATGGCCTAAAGTACGTGGAAACATTTTGGTTTTGTCCCTTATTAAAATTATTCCAAGGCATTTCTTTATGGGGCAGACTGGAGCTAGAACTTTGGTGATCCTCTAACTTTTAGTGCCACTTATATGGATGGAATAAAATTGCAGAACCTTTGAGGATTTAAATTTTGATGTGGTGTCATAATTCAACCCAATGTTAACCTTAATCTTGATGTGGCAGACTGATTAACGAGATCATTTAAAACCGGCACTTCATGTCAAAGAGGTTGCCGAACCTAGACTTTCAGTCTAATCATTGTTACATCAAAATAATAATCTTATACATATCTGTAACTCTATATCTACTGCTGGCACCTTTAATACAGGTTTGTGCAATTCAAGGTGTTTCACAGAAAACACAGAGGTCACTTTGTCGCATCTGAAATGAACAATAAACACACACTGATGGTCTGCACAGACTAGCCCGTACAATCTGGCTACTCTTGTCTTTTTAAGTGATGACATAAGGTGCGTTATCTTTTATAGTCACAATAATAAACAGCAAAGATTTGGCTCAAGATTGCACCGTCTACTGAGCCCTGCCAGTTCTTCGAATGTATTGGAGACGCTCCTACTTCATCTCCTGTCACGATCCTACTGATACAGAGTCCCCGGCTTCATATTGCACTCCGTGTATCTTACCAGCATTTTCACTTCAAGATAAATCATTGCTACTGTCCACCGTGTACTGCTCTCTCACTTCTGGAATTGTCTGCAATTTCTTGATGTAAGCTGTTTTTCAGCCTCCCCGTAGAAAGCAGCCTTGACCCATTGTTTCCACAAAATAACAGAGCCGTCCATATGTTCCTGACTCCTGTTCCCCTTTCTAAAGTGGTTTCTTATCAGCTCTTGGACAAGATAGATACAATAACATTTCTCAAGAGTTTCACCAAAACACAGAGTGCTGAGGAAGCTGTTTTATAGCCTCAGTAATAACACCATAATGTGACAGAGAGCTGGTGTGCAATCTATTTTATTACTATTCAACCTCAATGGCCTTTGATATTATTGATCACGGTATTTTTTTAAAGGACTCACGGCAGTGGATTCCTTGCACCACCATTGGGTTGAAAAAAAAGAAAAGATGATCAACATGTGTCATTTTGTCATCCTTTCCCAGGGGGCTATTCTACGACCTATGGTATTAAATATCATATGTCATTTAATTGTGCTAATAACCAATACCATGTCCGCTATGTTGACAGTTAGCTCTATTTAATGATAGCTAATGATCTAGGCCGGTAGCTTTTGGCAAGGTTGTGGATAGATGCCACACCATTGTCTTGCAATTTTGCTTTTAAAATGGAAATTAGCACCACTTAGCAAACCAAAGTAGCCTACCATGCAGCATGTTAAACAGTTCTTAGTGTCTTCTTTTCCCTTCAAACTCTGCCCTAATCCGATCTGTTTATTGCTTCATGATTTAGAGAGAAATATAAAGAATTAAAGGCTTTCGTCTTATTGTCATTCATTTGTTTTAACCAATCCACTGTGTCGGCTTCAGGCGCAAAGTGGAGGATAAACCCAGCTTATCAGTCTGTCACACATTTCTCTTTAGTTTGGTACACGTTGTTATATATTCAAAGTATACAATATGTCACAGCATCAAATATAACTTATACAGGGAAAAGATCGCTTAGGTGAAGAAGCATAAATTACTTTCCAGAGTTCACGATTGACTCACCTTAATATTTACCACTACATCACTGTCAGTCCTCCTGCCGCTGCAGAATGCTGCCATGAGGCTTTTATCAGAGAACTAGTGAGAGGTTGCACATTACACCAGCGCTCGTCCGCCTCAGGTGGCTGTCAGTCAAGCATAAAGTTGATTCCAACATATTTTTAACCTACAAGGCATTGAATGCAGCTCATGCTTTACCTCAAATTATGGATGGGATGTGTCCTCAGTTCACTCGGGCCTTTTGAACAAGCTTTCTAACAAAGACCCTCCGGCAGCTCGCCTCTAAATGCTACACTGACCAGCTCAGTCTCTTGTTTTGGGAAATGACTTCCATCACACCTTCTCTGTCGGGCATTCTCCTCCACCGTGTTGAATACATTTTGTGATGTGTGTATATACAGTATATATATATATATATATATATATATATATATGCTGGATGCCAGGGCAATGCCATCTAGAGAAACTGTATCATTAGATAATTGATTTTGGAGGTGTTCCGGGCCTAGTAGAATAACTTCAATTTTGTCTGAGTTTAACATCAACTTAGAATCAAAAAACACAGGACATGATGTTTGTCTGTCCTTTGTGCCAAGGTGGTGAGCACTTCCAGGAAATTAACCTTGTTTTGAGCGGTTGACGATCAACTTAGGACATGCTTGAAAGTTTAGTGAGCTGGTGGGTTTCGTCTGGCTTGATCGATAGATATAATTGAGTATCATCGGCATAACAATGAAAGTTGTGAAAGAGTGTCATTAAAAGAAGTTCATGCAGTCATTTATACTGAGGTCTATGTGACTCTCTGTCAGCCTGGCTACAGTGAAGAGAAACTGGGTTCTTATTTTTCTCTATTTATGATGAGCAATAAGCTGCTCTGGCATTACGGAGGGCCTGCTTATCTTATTACTTTAGTTGATTTCTTGCAATGCAGCCTGATTTAGTAAATCTTTTTTTGAATATATATATGGTTTAAAGATGTATTTATTTGTTTATTTATTTATTTTTAGACTCAGTGCCTCAAGCCTGCTCCTCCCGTGAGCTGCTGCAGATTGTGAGCTTCCTTATCATCATCAAGCTGGTCATCGCCTCTGCTCTCTTAGGTAACCCACTCTACCTCATTTTAAATGAAATACGGAGAGAATCTAGCTTAATGGGTTTTATACATTCAATATGCCAGCCAATATGTCCTCTCTCAAACATCTCTCAACACAATTCAAATGATTCATCAGGAAAACTGAGAAGTTCAAATTGACGTCCTTATTTATACAGTCGGTGGTCATTTTGAGAACCTGTATTGGGTGTTTTGATCATTTCTATTCTGTGACGATTTTGTATTTTAATTATTTACTGTTCAAGTAAACTTAATGTGTCATGACACTTTTTTCCTTCTCTCTTGAAAACAGTCAAGTTCCTGGTATTCCCCTCTGAGTTTGGTGAATCTTCTCCTCTCTGTGGCGTGAAGGGAAACTGCAGTGTCCCAACTCAGTCGCCTTTTCTGTCTAAGAATCCAGTGAACCAGACAGACAACATCACTGCAGGTAAAAAATGTATATATTTTTTGTAAGTACACTGATTAAGGGCTGCGGGGGATTCTCTGCTTATCTGTCTTGGACAGAAGATTATTGCACAATACATCCATCTGCTGTCTGGCAGATATGGCCATAAGCCATATCATGGAAAGGGCTTTACTGCAATACCACCATAATCATTCGCTATATTAAACGGCTAGTATACTTTTACTGAATTCAACTGTCTTTGTGGACTGATATAAAGCTAATTCTTACACGCGTTATTGCATGTGTCCGATTTTCATTTGCATACATCCCTTCTTGTTCATCTCACACCCAGAATGCCCAGTTCTGCTCAGTGATGGCCGGCGTATTGTTGGGGGGACGTTGGCAGCCAAGGAGAAGTGGGTCTGGCAGGTCAGCATGCACTGGAGAGGGAAGCACGTCTGTGGAGGTGCCATCATCTCCCCTCGCTGGGTCATCACTGCAGCTCACTGCTTTGTTGAGTAAGAGGTGGACATGGGGGAGTGGAAGTAAGAAAGACGGGGAAGCGCAACCAGGCAGTACACCCTGTCTGCATGTTGACAGTCCTCAGTAGGGGAGGGCTGTACTCCAAATTCGTTAAATGCAAGTTAATCCCATGTTTTTATCTAAGTCAAGAGCAGGAACAAGAATAAGGGAGAGCAAATCAATTCCCCTCATCAGTGCATTTCGCCCATTTTGCACCCAGAACAATAGATTTGAATGAAAATCACAGTTCTGTCTGCAGGGCCTCTCTACTACCCTTGAACAAGTATTTCGGGTTTTGTGCAATCAATCATTTTGAGCATCACTTCATACTAAACGCAGCTCATTAAATTGAAGTGCTGAAGGAAAAATAAATCATTGTTGACCAGATTTGAGTGCAGTTTGGGTGTGAGAAGCAGATAGATAAAGTAATTGCATTTTAAGGGTTTTTAGTGTAATTTCCTGCTTAAAACTATCAACACTATAAACGCTCAGTTTTTGAAACCTCTTATCGACACCTCAAAATACAATGTACTTTTTCCAATGTAATAAAATAGAACTTTTAAAGCGGATGTTCTGCCAGCATTGGCTGGCAGAACCTACGATTACATATAGTGTTTTGGACTCAACACCAGGACGAGAGAGGTGTGTGTGCGTTTGTGTTTGTTTAGTGTTACGTTTAGTGTTGTATCAAGTGCTTGTTTCCACTTGATAATCAGCAGTATATATATCAAGATCAGACATCATCAGAAGAAAAACAGCATGACCATACCTTATAGCTACACAATCCCTCACAGTAGAAAGACAGACATTGATCATTGCATGTTGATCCACTTAACTTGAGCTCAGACTACAAACATCTGTGTCTCACTGCTGTTCCTGCAGGAACAACATGCTTGCAGCGGCTGACTGGTTGGCGGTGGTGGACACGGTCAGCATCGCAGACAACTCTCTGGGGAAACGCTACAGAGCACTGCAGGTCCTCTACCACCCTCGCTTCAACAGATACAACAACGACTATGACGTGGGCCTGCTGCGCACCATCACTGACATGGACATGACAGGTTAGAGGTGGTGGTTCCATCTGTCGGCAGAGCCCGGCAAAAAACACATCATGTGTCATGTTACACTGCTTTAATACTGGAGGGTTATTTGCCTTTACATGGATAGAAACACATTCCAAAATAGGCCTCGCTGGCAAGAAGTGTTTAAAGTTAAATGATAAGGACTTGATTTTATGTTTTGAGAACAAAAGGCAGTTAGGAGCTATTGAAGAATGTGCTAATAATGACTACCCTAAAATAGCTGATATACTGCTAGAATCCATAATTCTGTAATAAAAAGTAATAATAATATTAATAATAATAATAACCTTTATTTTTTATAGCAATTTTCGAAAAACAATGTTTACCATTTGCAATAATGTATTGGTACCAAACCTTTTTTAAAAGAAAAACAACTTCCTAAGGCTAACTAGCTAACTACTTTTTTTAATCTAGCTAAATTAATGTTACATAAAAAATATGATACGCCTGTCTTCGAAGAAATGAACTACTCATGGCACGGTTTGCTCATTGTTTCCACCATCTGTTTTTACCCACCATGGACTGGCTGGGCCTGAATATTTGAACATGCTGGTGGTGTAACATATCCTTACGTCACTGTATTTGCCATCAATCTAGTATCCCCAAATAAAATATTTAATTTCATAGACATTTGACACATCATTGATTATCTACATATTCAAATTCTTCAACCTTGATGTAAACAAAATTACACATTTAAACTGCACAAACAATGTTTAAACCAATAAGCAAGAATATATACAGTATATATATATATATACTGTATAAAAAATATTAATTTGGTTAAATACAGCTTACCTGTGTTGATTATTAATTTCTTTGCAACATTTCTGTTTTAAGACATGTAAACCTACAGTATAAACAGTCCAACAAGCAACTTATATATTTGTACAGCACTAACAAGCCAAGTTAAAACCACCTCACAAAGTAGAATACAAAAGACAAAGTCAGCTAAAGCTTGTAAAGAGTGGAGTGGAGTGAGTGTGGAGAGGAACTTGACAACTTTCCAAAAATGGCGCCGTAAGAGAAGCACTAGTGTTAAGTTTTAGGTTATTTATTTAGGTTTTATGCTACTTAATAGGATCAGTTGTTATGTTACTTATTAGTTCAGCAGTTCTGTGTAGTTTTTGTATTTCATAGTAAAGGATCTCAGCCCTCATCAGCGTTCACGACAACCACAAGCAACAATGCAACCCAACCCCTGTGTAATATGCAACTTTTATTGTTGTTTTGATGGATGTTTGTATTGCTTCTATTTTGCTGTTATTTGTATTGTATGTATTGTATGTTTTTTTATATTTACACTTTATTTTCTTTCTTTGGTGGAGTGTCCCAGTGAAAGCATTTCACATGATTTTACTTGTATAACAGGAGAGACAATAAACAAGTTGAATCTTGCAACTGAGTATAAAATATGTGGTCTCATGACTGTCCTGTGATAACCTTTATGTCTTTATTGCTTTGCTTATCAATCTAAGATTATGTTACAATCTGATTACTGTGTGCTGTTTGTAGGTGGGGCACGACCGGTCTGTTTACCCAGTCCAAGCGAGTCCTTTCCTCCTGGAGCGGCCTGTTGGATCACAGGCTGGGGATTTATCCATGAAGGAGGTGTGTTACACTGACTCAAACCCTCTGATTGTACTTTTTTTTTGGGGTTACCTTTTCACTGTAATAATATACTCCTATCATCAAATTAGGAGCGTAAATGCAAGTCCTCAACTGACAAACAGTTTGGGGATCTAAAAATTATTTGACTCCACCAGCCACCTTTAAAAGTTTTATCATCACATCATCCCACTGATTATTGTCGTTGCTTCTACTCCAAGAAGCTGTAAACAATAACTGTACAGCAAAAATCAGGAGCCACATTCAACTAAATTTAAATCAGTAAAGGGAACAAAAAAGACACTGTGTTTCAATTCAAGAATATATAGTTTAAATACAATTTCCTTCTGGCATATTAGAAGTTCTGATGCAAAGATACGTGAGAAGAAACATTTAAATGATTACACCAATTGAAAAGCAGACTTGTAATTTGCTCCAGGCAGCTACAAGGCCTGAAGCAGCTGCTTCATTTATGGTCGTGCTTTTAGGCTTGTTGGCTGCAGTCCGTCTGAACGATTTTACACAAATAAAAAGTAATTTCCCTAACCTCACTTTGACTTATCCACTCGCATAACAATTACTGTCTTTCTTTCCTCCTTTCTCTTCCTGCTGCCGCTCTGTCAGGCTTTGTGTCAGATGAGCTAAGGCAGGCTCAGGTCAAGGTAATAGCTCAACCCGTCTGCTCCCACCCGAGCGTCTACGGCATGTACCTAACTCCTCGGATGATTTGTGCTGGCACCATGGACGGAGGCGTGGACTCCTGCCAGGTATTCACCCAGTGATATAAAATCTCCTTATAAACCTACCTGATACCGGTTTAGGAGGAACGTCCTTTTAACTTTACAATAGATTGCCAAAGCAAATCTTGCATCATGTCTGTCACCATTAAAGGGATCGTTCACCTGAAAATAAAAAAATACATATTTGTCCTCTAACCCGCAATGCTGATTAGTAATCTAGTTTTGGTGTGAGTTTCCTAGTTTTGGAGATATCGGCCGTAGAGATACCTTCTCTCCGATATAATGGAACTAGATGGCACTCGACTTGTTGGGCCTAAAGACAAAAAAAATACGTTTGAAAAACTCAAAAGCAATGTCTCTTTCTAGAAATCATGACCCGATTACTCAAGATAACCCACAAAATTTGTTGTGAATAATTTCATGCAGGATCTACTTTCTTTCGACTGAACTGTACTTACCAACCGTATAACCGCATAGTAGGAAGCGTGCATCAACTCAATGAGGAGGTTCATCCTCGCGACAGTGCGAGGTGTTAACATACATGGCATCCTCCTTAGCTCAGTGGTGCTAGATGAGGTAAAGATGCACGCTTCCCTATTTGCGGTGATACGGTTGGCAGGTGTAGTTCCATGCATGAGACTCACAACAAGGTCTGCGGCTTATCTTGAGTAAACAGGTCATGATTTCTGGAAAGAGACATTGCTGTTGAGTTTTTCCAATTTGTTTTTTTGGGCACAAGCCGAGTGCCATGTAGTCCAATTATAATCGAGGGAAGGCAGACATCTCTGCAACTAAAACCTCCTAAACTAGGCAACTCACACCAAAACAATCTAGAATATTAAATAGCACTACAGGTAAGAGGACGTATGTGTATTTTTAATTGTGGGGGGATCTGTCCCTTAAGGGTGAAAACATTATTTAAAACATGTTGTATGATGTTTGGTAAATGAGTGGGCCTTGTTTTAAGGGAGACAGTGGTGGACCCCTGGTGTGTGAGACAGCCAGTGGGGACTGGAGGCTGGCCGGGGTGGTGAGCTGGGGGGAGGGCTGTGGACGGCCCAATAAACCAGGCGTCTACAGCAGAGTGACCCAACTGATCACCTGGGTTAAAGGACACATGGAGGTAATGTATAAAGGGATCCCCCTCTCTGTCTTTCACTATATGAAAGTGTCATGATCACATTAAGTCAAGCTTTGTTCAGTGATTACATAGTTTAGTTTATCTGTCAAGTAAATTGCATTGTTTGTGTCCTGCTCTTACATTTTTAAATGGAAATCATATCAGCCAGTGCCCAAAATGTATTGTTTTTATTTTTAATCAAATATTATTATTATTATTTTATTCTAACATTATATTATTAACGCCATATAATATTATATTATGTGCACCTCCTTCACAATATCCAATGTTCAACCCAGGTTAAATTTTAAACGGGTTGCACAAGTGTTGTTGAAATCAATAAACAGAAAGGACAGTAAATACACATATTGGCTCAGACACGCTGGGTGTCAGCAATGGATTAATGGTTATACAGACGGTGGGCTGTAACTTTGTATGCCTTGCTGAATTTATTTTATTGGCAGAGGGTACACAATACATTTATAAATACACTTCCTTTATGGACATATACAACTATATTTCAGGCCAAGCTGTCATTTTCACTTTTCTATTTTTGCTGCAGGACAAACCAGAGGAATTGGAGACGACAACGGCCGTTACCGACACCTCACAAGAACCTGACACTTATAACTGAAGGCAATTGACAATAAATAATCAAATTCCCTGTATCTGCTTATTTTTTATGAAATAAAGAAACAACTAATATTGAGTATATTGTTATGGCAATGGGCTAAAAACAAAAGTACATGTCTTTGTCACAATTTTCCAAAAATAATTAACAAATATTAGAGATGTCATGTGTTTAAAAAAGATTCTAAAAACAATCAGTTTCAGTTATCAACTCTCAAATATAGATCAAATATCTAGGCTTCCTGATAAAATGTCAACAGTCACGTAGGCCACTGCTGCAGTAGGACGCTACTATAGTGCACGTGGTGTGAACGTGCGTGCGTTTATGAGCACGCACTGGTGATGCTCGTGCACTACAACAGACCTTCAGTAATCCCAATAGCCAAATCCCAATGTCCCCCCTAAACCCTCAAGGACTTAATTGACCTCACCTGGTAAGTGGTTGAGTGTGAGAGACTGTGAGGGCTTGAAATGGTGTAAATAGGAATGGGACAGCAAAATAATATGTACAATTGTAGGTATTTATTTGATACTTTGTACTCCCTGATTTGAAAGTATTCCAGGCTCTTTCCTCACAGGTTGAGAGGTTACTCTTTTTTGTCAAAACAGCTTCAATGACAAAATCAAATATTTGATGAATAAATAAATGAATATCCTCTGATTTCAAGTTTGTATTTTGTTCCATCTTTAACCCTTAATGTTTCTGAGTAAATTGAATATGACAGACTGTGGCTGAACACAAGTGTGCCATCCTCTTTGTTTACCTTTTCTTACGTCTCCATGCGTCCACTGGTTACCCCGTGTTTAACGTCACATTGCAATGATTTGTGGGTAATTCCCTAAGGCAAAGTCTGCATCCAATGCTGATTTACGGAAAGGGTTCATAAAGGGCTCAAAATGATTGCCTAAACAGACAGACCTAAACCCTCACGGACTTTGCGGGAGCGCGCCTTAAAATCCGTAAGGGTGGAGATTGGGATTGGGCCAAAGGTAATGCCTCCGTGACTTTGCTGTAACCGTTTTAAGTGTGAAGAGCACTTCTCTCCTCGCGCAACAACTGTCATAGCACGGAGCTTCCGCGTCCAGCGTGAACCGTCCAAACGAATCTGAACTGTGACTTTTCTTGGGGGGGGAAACAATTACAGACACTAGACATTTGTCCCAGTTGAGATAAAACAAAAGATATAGTCAGGCAATTACTATAGCGAACAAGAATGTGCTCGGTGATTCGCAGGGTGAAGCCGGTCCAGCTGGCTCAGGCTGTCACGCTTCGTCTCCGAGCAAACACCGAGGGCTCGGCCGACAACAGACGCTTCCGTCCGGGCATAAGTGCTGGCATTGTCCCGCTACGAGCGACCAGCAGATCGTACTGCTCCAGGATGGCGCTGACCGAAGGACTGCTCTTCAGACAAGTCTGTGCACATTAACGTCGTTTTGCTGCCGTTGACATTAATGTTTTATATGACGTTAGGAAGTGAGCTACGCGGAGTTAGCTAAATGTTAGCTCAACGTTCACAAGGCTACTTGTAGTGTTGTGGCTGTAACATTGTGGCACTACTTGTGTTGTGGCTGTAACATTGTGGCACTACTTGTGTTGTGGCTGTAACATTGTGGCACTACTTGTGTTGTGGCTGTAACATTATGGCACTGCACTGGGCATGGAGGTGTGCGTCTTGTCCAGTCTGATACAGCGTTAAAGCAGATGACAGCTATTTTTGAGTTGTTTTATTTTTGCCTTTGGATGCAGCAGTTGGAAAAAGCAATCTCAACTCTGGGTCCACTTACTCGTTTTTTTCCCTACAACAAGCGAGTAAGAGGACCTTGAGTTGAGACTTGTCAAATAGGTATTTTTGTGTAAATACAGGTTTCCTCTAAAGAGTTATTGAACATGTAGCATATCCTTCGGCTATAAACACTTAATCTACTTTTATCACTAACACTCTAAACTTTACAACTGGAAAACACCCATCTTTGACAACAAGTAGTTCCACTTCATAAAATCTTATCCTTCCTCTCTTTCGCTATCTCACACACATACAAACGCACACTATCAGAGGACGACGGGGAGTACGTGCACCACCCATCCTTTGTAATTTACTGCTGTGTCACTCCTTTGCCCACACCTTGTTTTTTCCCACCCAGCTGTTTGAGTTGGAGACCAGCACCTACACCTACCTGCTTGCAGACACAGAGACTAAGGAGGCAATCCTCATCGATCCTGTACTGGAGACTATTGACAGGGACCTGAAGCTCATACATGAACTGGGGCTCAATCTAAAAGTGGCAGGTATATTGATTAACTTCCTGTGGTTGTATTTAGCGTTATTGTATCGCCCCATGAAGTCAACCAACTTTTAAATATCAGTGTCCCATCTTCGTCAAACCTCACTTTTCCCAAGACTATGAACTCAGTGAAGTCAGGCTCAGAGACAATTGTACTGTGTAGGTTGTGGGTTACTCATGTCAATAGACTTCTAATGCTGGGTAATATGGCTGGATTCATTATCACAATATTAATAATAACATTTTCTAACATAACACAATATGGAAAATGTATGCAAGATTACAGGTGTTCAATGCAATGGCCTGCATGTCATCACAAAACATTCTATACTTGACATTATTGATTTGTTGCCATGCCCTGTGGGAAAACATATTATGTTCTTTGTCTGATAGTAAACACCCACTGCCATGCGGACCACATCACAAGCACTGGGCTGATGAAGAAGAGATTGGTTGGTCTGAGGAGCGCAATCTCCAAATTCAGCGGTGCCTCTGCAGACATCCACCTGTCAGAGGGAGACAAGATCACCTTTGGAAGACATGTAAGAAGAACATACAACTATGGAGCAGCCGTCTAGTTGTCGGGCCATGCTACGCTGTGATTGGTCAGTCTGCTCTGGAGGGGCAGGACTTGGCGACGGGTCAGTTGCTTGATGAAGTAATTATTACATGCCTTGGGTTGATCTCTGTCTCTTGTCCCCCTGTAGTATCTGACGGTGAGAGAGACCCCGGGACACACTGATGGGTGTGTGGCGCTGGTGTCGGGGGATCAGAGCATGGCCTTTACTGGAGACGCTCTGCTCATCCGAGGCTGTGGCAGGACAGACTTCCAGCAGGGTAGACACACACTTCTACTTTGTCCTTATAATCTATCAAATGGCCCAAAGAGAAAGCATTTATTTTTGTAATGCTGCTTGAGGAACACAAGAGGGCAGTATTGTGTCTGTTTTCTTTTGGAGTTGGTGTAACCTTAAAAATAAAATGCTGTCTCTCTAATTCAGGCTCCCCTGAGAAGCTCTATGAGTCAATCCATCAGAAGATCTTCACTCTGCCGGACCAGTGCCTCGTCTACCCAGCACATGACTACTTAGGTTGGCTCAATGAAAACCCACACGCTGAATGTTTACCTAACGTCTGATGGAGTCACTGTTGTAAAAACTGGTTGTGCAAATAGACAGATGTTAAGCACCAGCATAGTGTTGAAAAGCCGTTGCCCGTATATTCCAACCAACACTGATGTGATGCACATGTTGTTACAAGAGTGTTTGTACAAATGTACAAAGTGCATACAGGTCAAGCTTTTCAGACATACCTCTCATAATACAAGCAATACAGTGTAAAAATACTCTGTTAGTATTAGCAACAAAGTACTTCAACTAAAAGTACGTATTATGCAGAATGGCCCATTTCAATATAATATATATTATTTGATTGAAAGTATTATTTATCACTTTATATATATATATATATATATATATATATATATATATATATATATATATATATATATATAAAAAGTAACTAGTAGCTAAAACCATCAGAGAAATTTGGTGGATAAAGTAGCATTACATTTAAATACTCAAGTAACGTAGAAGTACCTTAAAATTGTACTCAAGTATACTGTAGTACTTGAGTACATACACTTCGTAACTTTCTACCACATCCGTTTTATTTTGTTGCTACTTTGATACTAAATAGATCAGAAAAATGACATTCTTCAGTCTGTCAAATATCCGTCAGAAATTATATTTGATGCACACTGATTTGTTTTAGCTGATACAAATTGATATACTGTATCAGTCTGATACAGTATATATATACTCTGATACTATCGGAGTATATCTGTAGTATGAAGTATTTACAGTGTATCACATTCTATCACATCTGCCAGCACCATGTGATTTTACTGCATTTACTAAATGCTTTCTTCTCTTTGTTTTAATGATCAGTGAGATTCAGCATCTGGCAAACATTTAGATGACATATCGGGCTGCATCTGTCTTTGTGTTTCAGGTCAGACTGCATCGACGGTCGGTGAGGAGCGCAAGTTTAACCCGCGCTTGACCAAGAGCCTGGAAGAGTTTGTGAAAATCATGAATAACCTGAATCTTCCCAAGCCTAAAAAAATAGGTATCAAAAAGTATTACACTCATGCTCTGTTGGTAACAAAACTAATTCTCTCAATGCACAGACTCACACATAAATAGTTGAAATATTTTGCTTACTTTCAATTCTGAAATATGTTTTCTTTTCTTCCTACTCTGCAGATACTTCAGTGCCTGCTAATTTGGTTTGCGGAGTCCACGAAGTCTGAATGTCCCGCTAACGGGAGGATTTTAATTTTATTCTTAAAGATCATTTTTCACCTTTTCATTGATTTTCACCTTTATTTGACGGATGACAGTGTAGAGATGGGAATGACATGCAAGATTTCAATCAAGTCAATTACATATAGAATCAGAATCATTAATACTCGCCAAGTATGTGCACATAGCAAACATATATCCAAGTTTGTATATCGGCAGAATTAACCAAAAACTGCTTGCCATAAAGTGCTTTTCTGTGTATTTATGTAAATGCAAAGATGTATATTTTCATAGCTGTCTATTTGGAGCGCATCTAATGACATCATCGTGATAATGCTTCACATTAAAATACAATCATCTCTATTTAAACTATATTAGAAATGAGATCTGAATATCTGTACATGAGGGAAAAATATTGTAAAAAAATGTATTTTGATTACATTGAAATGTGAACTTGCGACTCTATTCAACTGTTATTATGATTTGAGAGGGGGGGGGGGGATTTACGAGAAGGAAAAGCTCAGATGGGAATGTTCCATTCAAGGTTTGGTATTCATGAATGCTTAACTGGGACTATTGAGTTCTACCAAATGGCCTTTCCAGTGACTCCGGACCCCGTTAGCCAAGGCCTCTCTCTCACACACACACACACACACACACACACACACACACACACAGACTACTGCCAACCTCTGCCTTTTGCATAGCAGGAAAATCAAACTACGCTATTTGCATTCAGAACCCCAGAGGGCCAAGTCTCAATTGGCAACATGCCATTGTTTGTGCTCTCATCTGTTCCTCTAGATCAGAGGTCTTCAACAGAGGGTCCGAGGCCCCTAGGGGGTCCGTGAAATTTTTGGTTGATTAGACAATTTAAAAAAATAAAATCATTTTTTTTTTTTTCTCTAAACATGAATCTGTCCATTATTTTAATAGTTCAGTATTGTATGAAAGATAACAGGTATCTTTATGCATGGCAGTGGCACTAATAGGCCATCACTCATTTTTCGTTTCCACATTTATGTTTAAAATTAAAACATCAATTTGAATAGCTTGTATGCATGATTATCATGCAATTGACAGACAATGTTGATATTGGCATTGGTATCAGTTGACAAGGTATGTTTATAAATGGCAGTGGCACGGCTACCCTACTCATTGTACCTTGCACATGTTTAAAATAAAAACATGAATATATGAACCTGTGTATTATTTGAATAGCTTAGTATTGAATGCACAATAAAGAGGTATACACAGTACTAGGCCCATTCAATATAAAACACAATTTTATACAATATATATAGTCGGGGGTCCCATCTCTCTATCAGTTTGGGGGTCCTTGGCCTGAAAAACATTGAAGACCCCTGCTCTAGATGTTTAATAGACGAGAGTTATTGACACGTGTATCATTCTCTCAGTAAGATATGAAGAAGAGTATCCACGCCGAGTATCAACACAGTGCAGTCTGCGTCTGGGTTTCAGGATGTTCTGCATGTGCTGCTCTCAGCCAGTAAGACAGGTTTGTTTGGGAGTGTCGGCCACAGAAACATGCTCATGTGATAGTGTGCTGTAGGATGGTGTTGAACTGATTACAAGCTTTTAAGGGCCAGGCTGAAACTGTTTACTGTTGGGCTGTTTTCGAGTGAATCTAAATGCAACTCACCAAGCGTCAAGTAACATTCAAACTAGGTTAGGTTCAAACTACATTAGTCAAAATATTTCTGCCTCTGCTGCGTAGATTATGACCATCCCCCCCCCCCCCCCCCCCCCCCGTCTCAAATGAGCACAATATTGTGGCGCTGGAGTACCGTTACACTATTTTGAATGGACCACAAACTACCATTCAAATCCTTCATAATAGAAATGGACTTGGCTGTTTACTAATAAACTGGTGCCTGGTGCCGATTTGACACGCTGGATCGCACTGATGCTGACCTTATAAGTCAGAAAAATTCCGTGTGTCCTCCATTAGTACATTCATTCAATCACAGTTTTTAGAGCAGCAGTCCCTAACCTCATGTTAACTTACATAAAAATGATCCTAATGAATTTTACCCAATGAGGTTTACTGATTTTAAATTGGGGAAAAAGAGAGCATTGGTATCAGGTATAAGGGTTGGATTGGTGTGTCTCTGTTTTTAAATAAAAAGGCCAACTTGTCCTGATACACAGTATTGGTGTGGTGTATTTAATCCGACCCTGTTCCTTTCAGCTACACTTTTTGTTCTTTCGGTGGGTCAATACATGAATATCTTTGATGTTTTTGTGGGGAAATGCCTGCAAGGTTTTAAACTCAAAAGATGCAGCAACTTTGTTATAAATAAAAGAAGATGACTTGTTTATGAATGAAAGAAAGTCGGTGGGTGTTGGCTGGTGGCAAGTTAATACTGTCAACACACACACACACACCATCTACCAGCTGTCTCTGTCAGCACTTGAGACAAACAACATGATTTAGACCGCCTCTGCCTCACCTTGTGTCCCCACCGACAGACACCTGCATTGTTTTGTCTTTTTAAAATTCAAAACAGGTTTGTGTGTGTGTGTGTGTGTGTGTGTGTGTGTGTGTGTGTGTGTGTGTGTGTGCGTGTGTGTGTGTGTGTGTGTGTGTGTGTGACCGTTGTTGCCTTCAAGCTGAAGATATGTTGCTTTATAGAGACAGTGGTTTCGATATATATAGTGTTCCTATTCTCTCGACCCGGTTTTGCTGCTGGGAAGCAGAGTTGCCAGCTGTCCTTTCACCCAGTCTGTGTCACCCATCTGCCGGCCCTCTTTCAGCCCACTTACACTGTGCCACCATGAACCTGCTGCCCATTCTCCCTCACACCGTCCACATGTCACTGGAGAGAATCTATTACACTACAAGCTCATTCAGAGAGAGCTGTAAAGAGGCCAGTCGGGGCGACGAAGCCCTCAGAGTGAAGAGCAGATTCTGCTCAACAGACCTGAAAGAAAATACTCCTATAGGGACTGAAAGTATATCTCTGTGTAGTATTGAGTCCAAAATGTTTTTTTTTTTTTGCTGACATTTGTTACATATATTCACATTGCTGTGGTACTCCATGGTACGTTTACAGTGACTGTGTAATACTTTATGGTATTTTAATCTCTACTGGGATCAATATAAGACTTGCTGGAGGGACTTACACTGTGACTCATATTATGTGTACATACCTTCAGTCATCCAGGTCACGGGATTTCTAGATTTCTAGTCGTAGTAAGTCACACTGCCTTGATGGTCATGAAATACCTAATAGTATATTTTACTTTATATTATTACTCTACTGTCCTATGGGGACTTTTGGGGAGTTTGATGTATTCTATAGTAACATTGTACAACTTTATAATACATTTTTATCATCATGATTTTTCTTTCAGGACTGACTGAGTGACTTTATAGTCTTGAATGTGTTAGCGCCGCATTAATCCTGTGTTGTTAGGGGAGAACGGGTTTAGTTGTTACACCCCTTTCTCTGTCTCCTAAAAATTACCTTCCCATACAATAAAACTGCAAGGTGAATTACGTTCCGAGGGAAACCTATTTAGTCGTGGATTACGTTTGCTTTGAGGTATCACAAAGAGAAAGGGTGTTGGTGGGTATAAAAAAACACAGACCTTACACTCAGCAGACTGCTGTTAGAGCCGATGTGAACCAAGCAGGTAACTAAACAAAGTAGCGTTTTTGTTTTTTTCAATTTACAACGTTAACCAGATGAAAATATGTTTCCCTCCAAATGTAATTGAGAGTACAGTTCAGTTGAATGGGAATTTAATTTAATTGGAGACAGGTTTGCCTTTTCCCTGTTTGCACACCAAGAAGAAGCAAAGCTCACATAGTTAGCTTGTTCTAAAGACGTATTTCTTTAAGAAGAAGCCTACATTTTCTTAAAAGCCCTGCATATTTGTGGTAAACACACAGATGATTTCACCTTATTTGTCAGTAAATGTATAATGCTCTCAATAAATATAACAGAACAAACAACCTTTCTGCTAGCAATCCCACAATGCATTTTATCCATGTTAAAATCAAGGTTGTGCAACTCTACAGCTGAGGACGATTGTGTCCGAAATTTCAGTTAATAGCTCATTGTAGAGTAAACTTCTGATTGTCTGTCATAATGAGAGTACATGAGGGACTGATTTACACAGTCCTCTTCTCAGAGGCATATTCACCCATCTTCAATCTGAGCAAACATCTAATCAACGAGAATAGCTGAAACTTCTGTGCGGAGTTGTGTGTATAAGTTGGAAATTTCCAACGTTGGCGCCCCCCAGTGATAGAATCAAAAACACAAGTTCATCATTGTGTTGATAAACTCTAAACCCAAACTCTTACTGTCTTCCAAACCCATTTTGGGAGAAAGTCTGAGAACCAGGTCCAAAGACACCTCATCCAGTGGTGCATAATAGTAAAAGTCTTCAGGCTTAATTGGACAGCTTTGATCCAAGTGTCAACGGTATTTGCAGGGTTACAAATCGACACTTGAACCCCATGGCATGCTTTATTTGACCCCATGTGTTGGTGAAGTTCTACGTTGCAACATATTGTACGATTTATAAATACATTGATTTTACCGTACTGTAAATTCTCATCCGGCATGGGCCGAGCTCCCTAAACCTCTGTACCTCTGTATAACTCTCACTGCAGAGTCCTGAAAAACAAGAAACATTATAAACACTCACTTTAAGATTGTCACAAGAAAGAAGCCGCCATGACACCTTCAAAATGAGTGTTTATCCCCTCAGGGTTTCTCTCGGACATAAACAGGTCTGGAAGCACCTAAACTACAGCACAAGTACATTTACTACTGCTGTTTTGAGGTACTTGTAGTACTTGATTATTTTTTCTCCATTTCTTCTACTTCATACTTCACAACAATTCAGGGACACATTTTTCACTTTTGACTTGACTACATTAGTAATACAAAACAAAATCAACAAATTCATTCAATATGGTGTTTAACGTTCGGTTAAAGTAACTTTATTGATTCCTGGGCAAAAACGGACAGATTTCCAGCAGGACAGTCGTTAAAATGGGAGGTCGGAGTAATGGTTTTAATGTCAGTAGTGGAAGAAGGCAGCTCAGGCTTGAAGCAAATTGCTCTTGTTCCCTTCAAATTTGTGAAACTATTTAAAATGTTGCAAGTGACCCCAAGTCCCTCCTACTCTATATTATTAACCTATTCCCATGGGAGCTTGTCATGAAAAGTATTTAATTGGCCTTTTACTTGACAGCGTGCTGGCAATATGCCGGAATGACTCTTTAGCTGAGCCGCTTCACAATGAGTAAAGCTCCGTCAGTTCCCAGAATAGAAATGCCATTTCGGTGCAGGGACGTGAACGGGACTCCTCTCACTGTTTGTCCGTACAGCACGGGGAACCGGGCGGTGAAGTTTGCTCAGACTGGAGGAACACGGGGCTTTTCTTTTACGCCCAACACACAAAACGACTTTTATTAGTCGGCCCCGCCTCCGTCGTCGCTTTCCTCCCCCGCGCGTGCTTTCAGTTCAACCTCACCTGTTGAACAACAGCAGCAGCTCACGCTGCTCTGGCAGTTGTTCCTGGGTGGGATTGAATCAAACCACGTGAAGATAACAAAAAACCGGCAGAAAGTATAATACAACGTGGCTGTCAGCCTCGCAGCAAACAGTCGGCGAGCTCGAAGTAAGGTAACGCGACTCTGACTTGAGCGTCTCAAAGTGAAAGCGCTTTAAAAGTTTCCTGAAGTGACGTTTCGCTACAGTTTTTGTATTTTTGCCGCGTTTCGTCTCTTTAATGTCGCCCGGAGTTGCCACTATGTTATGAATGAGGACCCACAGCTCTCGACCCTCAACGTTTTCCAGGTGAGAGCGGTTGTTTGCTTAAATTCTTGTGTTTTGTTGTCATTACCAAATCGGCTTCTCCCACCTTCAAACTACTTTCACAGAGCTCGCGCAGTTCCTGGTGTAAATAATACATCTCACACGAGACGGAATGTTCGAGTGAAGTCGCCCTGACATTAACGTGTTAAATGACGTGGGGACGTTGTGAGTCCCTCAGTTTTAGACACAACCGCGTCTACTTTTTAATCCCTCTGCACCCAAAACAACAGGAGGAATTAATCCACCTTCCTGATTGTTCAATGCATTCTCAAAGCAAACTGCCTGAGTCTAACTCTTTGTGTGAAGTAGTTCATTGATTCATTCTCAATTATGTTTTTGTTCCAACCTTGTCCCATGACCAGTGGTGGACTCAGGATGTCTGAGAAGGCACTTGGGGGCACCAAGGGGGTTATAATAATGGCAATAATTCTACTTTACATACATTCCCCCCTTTTGTGTACACTGACTCTGAGGTATCTCGCCTCTTATCCTTCCATCAGACAGGGTACACAGTGGGTGGGAGTGTGGGTTGAGAGATTGCCTCGGGTTTGGGAGGGTTTGCTGTGGAGGGAGTTCTGCCTTTTAGTTATTGTCGGTCACACACACTCGCCTCTTGTTTTGACTGTCTTCTGGACAAATCCGTGTCTGAGCCCTGTCATTAATGGATCACTGTTCTTGCATCACGATTCCCAAAGATTGACTCAGGCCTAATGAATCTGTGTCGGTGCGGTTGAACCAGTACTGATGCCAGGAGTTACTTCCAGTTGCAAGGATGGGGATTTATTACAAGAGATTTTCTCACAGTAAACCTTCAACTCTGCATTTGTTGTTTCCATCAATGAGATTATCTCATGTTAAGACCTAATTAAAGCCTACAGGTAAGTAGGGCTTAATAAAGGGAGATATTTGCTGCATTTCAGTTGGGCTGCAGCTATTCATAAGCCTTTTTCACAGCAGATATTTTCACTTGTCATAGTAGGAAAGTCACAGTTGTTACTTATAACATTAAAGTCTCCCTGTAAACTACAACAGTAAGCCAGCATGCACAATACCAGCACCCTGAAACTGCTTCGTCAAATCGTCAAACTGTGTTTTTTGTCTGATCAGTCCGAAACCAAAAGATATTCTGAGATATCAAACGGACAAGAGCAGAAACATCTTTACAATGACACATTTTGTCCCCCTATTTACTGCTTTTGATGATATATCAATAATCCGTATTTCTTTAGCTCTACATTGCAGGAGTTTTTTTCTTTTAACAGGAAAACACATTTGAGCTTCTTCCATTAGACCGGCTGAACTTGTTGCATACAGTTTTAAGTCTGAGTAAAAATGTCGACAACAGAAGTGGGACAAGATGTTGATTTGCACCCGTAAGTGCAACATGTGCCGAGGCAGCGTTGCATTCTGGTAAATTGAGGCTACTCGTAGGGATGGATATCGAATCTCAGTGTTTTTGTCCAAACCAAAATCTGATTTCATAGCCCAGAGTATCAGAAACTCTACTGGAATCTGGCATCAAATGTTGTTTACTTATTTCTTTGATTGATAATGGGCTACCTGATTGGAATCCTGACTTTTTATTATTACTTTAGATTGTATAGCTTAAACAATCAATGCCCAGACCTTTTTATTAGTGGTGCTGGAGCTGATATATCCCGAGGTGTACAACTGATGATCGCATAAAGCTGCCGTTGTAGTCACGGCACAAACATTTCACACATCAGCTCGTCGGCCAATTTTCCACAGGAATGTAGAAAAATGTATGTTGTTGGTACATTTTCTTGCATGCGACACATGAGCTTCACTAAGCTGCATCTGTGTTTTTTGTCATATGTGTTGACACCCAGGTGTCAGGCTTAGTTTGGCCTTTTCGCCTCTCACTGACAGCTGAGTGACAGCCAAAACTGGCTCCTCTCACCTGCTTTTCCTGCTCACAAACTTGTACGATGACGATAGCCGAGCCGGCAGAAGCCACACAGCAGCAGGTCCAGAGGTCGCTGCCGGGCAGTCCTCAGCATTTAATCTGTCAAATGACAGCGTGCCCTTTGCCTGCATGTAAGAACAGGCCCATAAATATATCAGTTTTTATCTGTTTTGAGGAAGCAAATCTAGTGCAACATTTAAATGTATGTGTGTGTATATATATATGTATATGTATATATATATGTATATATTTATATATTTTAACATGATTTACACATGCTGCTGCAGCCATTATTTCCCCTTTCATACAACCTAGCAGAAACCAATTAGTCTAAAATGAGACTTTATGTGTTCTGCAGCAGGGCAATAGGAGGGACTTCAGTGTCTCAATTCTGACAATAAAAATAGGAAAATGACTTGTGCTCGCTGGAAACATCGTGTGCATAAGATACTAATGTGATGATGTCAGGCCTGCTATTAACCCAACATTTTAAAGACGGGAGGTTTGGTCTGTTAGCCTTTTAATTGTGGCTAATTAAAAGAATATGTGACTTCCTAGTAGTTCACATGGCTTAATAGCTGGCTTTAGTCTTATGCCTTCTGCAGATGAGAACTAAAGAAGCACTTTGACATCTGGACTGTGGATGCCTCTCTGGTCTGTGCCATGCCACTGTGTGTAAGGCAGTGCAGAACAGTGCACTGAATGTATGTTGTGGTGAACGCGACTGATTTCACAACTCGCTAATCCTCTGAAGATGTTTGATCCAGGTGAAGTAGAGGTTTTATTTTTCACTGTTTTCAAGGTCTGCAACCGGGAGAAGATCTGCTTTTAATTGCATCTAATTCAATTTAATTGCAATACTTCGACACAGTTTTTGCACACTAGAAAATCTTATAGACAGACGTGTCGGATAATAAATTCTGACTGTGAAAGAACCAGAAGCTTCCTGCACACTGTTGATCACTGGCACCCACTTTATACGTTAGTTTTACCGGATGAAATGTCGCAAATATAACGAGTACAACGGATCGACAGCGTGCAGGAGGTTTTTGGTTTGGTTGGTTTAACGGAAAACAAAATGGAGTTTGTGGCGAGATCAATCTTTCCCATATTGGGCCGAATTGGAAATTCAGCTTCAGCCCACAGAGCTAACACACATCACCCATCTACTGTTTACACTGCAGTGCACAGTGACCCCGAGATTAGTCCCTGTCAGTATCAAAGCTTAGTTCCTCTGTGTCACTCAGACCTACTTCTTGCCACATTATTATATCATTGAATTCTACACAAACCTCCGTTGATATCCGATAGATTGTACGTTTAGTTTGAGTGAACTGAGAGCGGCTTGACCTCCTTCTGTGGATCAATCCGGCATTGTACGTGGGCCCCTCTTTACGGGGCAGTTCTGCTCAGATGCTCCGTGTGTGACATGTTTGTCCCTATACTAGCCCTGGTATTAAACGCATAGTGACAGGCTGTAATCGGCGTTCACACCCACACAGATCATACCACCGTCAGAGCTCTTTTGTCCTGTGTGTTGCTGACGGAATATAGCTGTTGTCGGTGTTGACTTTATGGGTTTGTGTACACAATGCTTAGCCACTCTTTTCCTTTCAGCCTCTCACCAACGGGAGGTCGTGTCAGAGTACTACTCTGTTATTTTCATCATTTGGGAGCTTAAGTATATGCTATGTTTTGTTTGTGTGTGCCAGCGAACAGGCTGCTCGACGTGTCGCTTGTTTGACAAAGCCCTCGGCCTGGCTCTATTTCTGTGCGCCTGCTCCATCTCCAACCTGTTTTCATTGGTCAAAACTACATTTTTAACAGTCACTGACCGTTAACTAATATCCCTTATTTTGTCAACATCTCAGCTGTTCATGTAACAAACAACATGGCAGCTAATGTGATGTTCTGGATGAAATCCATTGGTGTGTCTGTGTGTGACCACTGTCTCTGTAGGAAGTGGGATTTCTATCTTCGCTATCAGCGCACACTTAAAAGAGACCCTGATGAAGCAGCAGCATTGAAAGGTGTTTGCTTGTACTGGATTTAGTCGCTCTTCTCCTGCAGCAGAAAGTGTTTATTGACTTGAATCTGGATTATTTGAACTCAAACACACAGGTGATAAGAATGGAGAAGGCTGAAACTCCAGTGGAGCCCCGGAGTGAAAGGAAGAGAGACGAGACTTTGCTGATTTGAGCTCATGGTGAGACAATATGACACGAGAAGCATTCTGCTGTGCTGTTGAGCACATAACACTGGTCTGACTGTGACTGTGTGTTATGGTGAGTCAGCTGTTGCCGGTTATTGCTGATCTGTGGTTGATAATTGGCACTGCAGACTGATACAGAGTGCTGAACTCTTCTAGGTTTCAGTTTGAGAGTTTGGGCTCATGTCTTGTGTTACCTCTGGGTAGTCATTGCATAACTCGTGCACATAAACACACACACATGCACGCTCTGTTCACTCCCTCTCCGCTATCTTATTCTCCAGAGGCCCTCCCCGCAATCAAGTCCAATTATTTTGGGCACAAAACTATGTTTTGTTCTTTCCATCCGACTCTCCGGCTGAACTCTGCCCTCGTTTTTTTTTTTTTTGTATCTGTAGTCGACTTGTATCCATCTTTCTTACCGTCTCCTACTGTCTCCCTCTCTCTTGTGTTTGTTTAGCCTGTTGTTTGTTGCATTTGACAAACCACTGTGTTAACATGAACACGTGGACTTTACTCCTGCATGCGCCCCTCACTCACTCACTCTCTCTCTGTCTCGGCTCCGTGGTGTTGATAGTGTATCTGAGTGGACTTTAGCTGGAGGTCAGATAGCGAGCGCCTGCTGCACTGACGTCTGTTTGGAAATGAATGTAACTCGGTGTGAAGCTCTCTCTGCCTTGTTTTCCGCAGAAGTCGTCAGCTTTTACCGGACACAAAGTCAAAGAGCACAGGGGAAATTGTTAGAAGTGGGACAAATGATCAATACAGTAACACTGTTTCTCAAATGTTTTTTTTTTTCCTGAAAACTCACTTTTAAGAAGTGACAAACAATCGAAAGCCAATTCCCTATAGGCCTCATACCTCATGAGAAGAGTGAATTTGTGTGTAAATGAGCGTTCCTTTAACATGTTTATTGTGATTTCCTCATCACCTCATATTATCTTGAATAGTTAAACCAGCCATTTTGAAGAGATGTACGTTTGATAAATCAGAACTTCTTTTTTTGCATCCGCTATTGAAAACCTATCCACATGTTAAATGCTTTATAAATGAGAACAAATAAATGCATTTAGGCGGAGTTAGCAGGCTCTTGTTTCTTTCCTCTCATCAGTAAAACGAGCAGACTGTGCGCTTGCTTTTCATATTACATTCAATGTGTAATAAGTAGGCTACAGTTATCAGAACAATACAACATACGTCTTTGTTACAAACTATTTTATTTCAGTCTTTTATAGCATTCAATGACACTTGAATGACTTAATTATGCACTAAATAAACAGCATCAGCTTATTTTTGCTTTTTTGTGCTGTTTTTGACATTTTAGGGTTGTAAATGTCTCTTATAGTAACACTAAAGTGTGTGTATCCATATGTACATGGAAAATTCATGTTTTTTTTAGTAGCTTCCATGTCATGAGACCTTGTGTATCGGTATCAGTTACTTACTGCATAGACCATGGATCATTAATACGTTGTTTTTTTTCATCTTTCATGTCACATCAGTGACACAGTATGTGATAGCCATGTCAGTCCTGAAAGTGAGAGAGCTGTTTCCATTGTAATGTCCTCCTGATCACTTTGTCTTGGTTTGTTTCAGCAGTCATAGAGCAGAAAACATAGTCTCATTAGAATAAGAAGATCAGATAAGTAATAGTTAACTTGTTTATTCTTAAAGACCCACCACACATATATCATAACAAATAATTGTTGAGAGCAGACTTCACTCTTTTTCACCTGGACCCCAGTTTATGCAGCCATAAAAATAACCTCACCATGTGAACATTATGCTTTATCCATGGACACCTCTGTAAAGCTGCATGTTGCATATTTGGTGCAAGTCCTTGACATTTTACACTCCACTTCCTGCCATTTTTTCTTTCCTCTGTCTGTCCATGCCCCCCCCTCTCTCTCTCTCCGTGTCAGTGTGCCAGTCATTGTTTGGAAGCCCTCACTCATATCTCTGCTGTATATTTATCTCTGTGCTCCCACTCTGCCTGCATTCCCTGCAGCCTAATAAGGTCTGGATACAAGGAGAGAGAGGGAGGGCATAGAGGGCGAGGGACGATGGTGGGAAAAGGTTGCACAATGGCAATCAAAAGTATTTTCCCACAAAATAGGTTTAGGTCTGTGCATGCGTATTTTAGTGTAAAGAGAGACCACACAGTAGAGGACTGAAGGACACAATAGAATAAAGAGAACAGGATGATATGGGCCTTTAGGTTGACACATTGTAAAGCACTTTGATGCAGAGCAGTGTAAACACTATACAATGATGTTTGCTCTGGTAAATGCACATGAATGTGACCGACGGAACAAAACAATTACAACTTAAAAGTACTTCAAAGTCGATCCTGATGTGCTCCAGTATTTTTGTGGGCAATGTGTCCTTGTAGTATTTCATTGATTGTTGTCTGCCGATGCACATCAAAAGCCTTCAAAGAAGACTATTGTTCATCACGCTTTGTGTCCACACACACACACACACACACACACCAGAGAGCTTAAAACACAACCACAAACCACCGCCCACATCCTGAACTCTGCCCTGTCTTTCGCTATTGTTTCCTCGAGTGTTTTCTCCATCACAGGCTGGTTTCTGGAAGCCGGGGGGGATTTCTGTGTTTTTAATGTGCTTATGCAGTTACTACTTGGCTGTGAAATCCCCTCTGTGAACGGTCACCCGATCTCTGATACGCCTTCAAACATGCAGCAGATTACATTACCAGTATATTCACCAAAGTAAGTAGCTCTCAATAACTGCCTCGCCTGTCTTTGCCTTTTTTTAAGAAATGCCCCAACATAACATGGAGAGCACCAGGAGCCCGTGGCAGCAGGGGCTGCGGCCGCCGTGGCTCACCAGAGTGGCTGGAGTTCAGAGCCCCGCCTCCTCGGGGGCGGAGTCGGATACAGAGAGTAGCAGCACGGAGAGTGGGCGGGTAAGTGAGTGAGATGAAGCTGTTGATGATGCTGATGCAGCTCTTTCATGCCAAACGATGGGGTGTTGGGACATGAATTCATAATCTGTAGCTGCATGTTAGAAGAGATATGCATCTCGCTTCATGCAGTTAAACCAGTGAATCCTCTCCTATTACTAACCTGTTTACTGTTTTAAAGCTTGCATGTGGTCACCTCATGTACTTTTCCCCCTTTTGTCTGTCAGTCCTGCATTAAAAAGCTGGAGGCGGGCTCACTGAGGATCCTGCCGTCGTCGCCCTCAATGCTCCAACAGCGAATCACAGAGATCGACCAACAGAAGGAGGAACTAAAGATCGAAGTGAGCATGTGGCCCTATCATAGAAGGGCACAACAACAACTGATGATTAAATTTGGTGTAAAATGTATAGCAGACTACTGACTGACTTAAAGCTGAAACAATTAAATGATAAAGCTTGCTAAAACTAGTTAATCAATTTTGAAGATGGTGGCTAATTTATTTTCTCTGTCATTTATTTAAAGCAAAAATGCCAAACAAGCTCCAGCGTGTCAAATGAGTTATTTGCTTCTTCTTGTTTTAAATATATTTTTTCTTACAGATATGATGGTATGAATATCTGTGGATTTTGGACTGTTAGTTGGACAAAACTAGCTATTTAAAGATCTACCTTAGCTCTACCATTATCTTTTCTGACATTTCATAGACTTAAAGATTCATTTAAAAAAAAAATAAAAAATTAACTTTAGATAAATGAATGTGAAAGTATGTTTCAGTCCTAGCATGAATTTAAGAATATGCAATCTTCATCAGCTGTTGCAAAACAGGTGGTTAAAGTAATACTTGTGTTATCTAGATATCTTTAAGGAAACGGTACTCGCAGGGACAAGTCGTGAGGCTGTTAATGCAGAAGTGTTTTTAAATAGTACGATTTTAGTGAACATGCATGTATTTGGGAAGTGGTGAGCATATGACTGGATAAAGTACTTCATATAGTTTCGCTGCTAAACGCTGTTTTTCTTCAGTTCAACAAGACTTTCTCTGTTTTTTTTTATTATTTGTTCACCATGGAGGTGAACTAAGTTTTCTTCAAGAATTGAAGGTAACACAGGGGGAGTAATTGGTATACAAATGGTCATTTTGGGGGTGAAGTATTCTTTTAAGGTTTCTTTAAGGGTTATTTTAACTCACTATGACTGCCGCTACAAATTAACAACCAAGACAGTGTGTTCAAGGAAACAGTGAAATGACTTGGATTGTGTTTCTGCTGAAGTCTGCACATTTCAGTCTCCAAACATCGACACTGTCACGGTAAAGGAATGCATGTCTCTGACTTGCTCAGGCTCTGGTCAATATGATTAAGCTCTGTGGCGTCTGCTGTCCTTTCAGCTGCAGCTGGAGATCGCCCTGCTGCAGGGAGAGCTGCAGACGGAGCAGACCCAGCTGCACAGACACACACAGAAGCTGCAGGCTCTACAACAGGAGGTCAGACAGAAGGAGAAGCACAGACACACCGGCAGACAGAAGGTATAATACAATTCATATCCAAGGTTTTCACTTGTTACGAATATGCTGCATTTCTGATGTGTTTTGCCATGACTGTTCTTCTGTCCTCATTAATGACCAACAGACTAATAGTGTTGATTGTTATATTTTAAATGACTTAACATTATAGAATGCTATTTCATTCAATATTAATTGGATAAATAAACAAATATGCCTATGAAATACACCCTGAAGTAAATAAATGAGGCTATATATATATATCAACAAATGCTGATATGAATATATAAATAGGTTTTTATTTAAAAAATAATTGACAGGACAATTTTTCTTTATTTCAGTGGACTTTTATTTCATAATTCCACATTTCTGACCCCAATCATTTGAATACAACAGATAAAAGTCCCCTTAAATTAATAAATGTAGTCCTTTTGAAAAACGTCATTGTAATAAAAACATGTTTTTTAATTTTTTTTAACTATGTTGATGCATTTATATATTATAAATTTATATATGTCTCATTTATATACCTCAGGACTTTTTGTTTATTTGCTTACTTACTTATTTACTTTATTATTTAATTTATTTACATATTTGGAGTGAAGTTTGAGTTCACAATCACAACAGAAAAAAAGTTGGCTGAAGAAATTTCACACAGAAATGTGTGGGCTCAGTAATAGTCCACCAACATCAACACAAGATCATTTCAATGATAAGTCGATTCCCATGAAATGAGCTGGTTTGAAGCAAGTTGTCTGCAGAACAAACTCTGTAAACTCGGTTGGGAAATGTATTTGTTAAAGTGTTATTTTTGTCTTTTTTGAATTAGTATTTGTTTTGCTTTAAATAGTTTGGTGGTGACTCTACTCTTGCTTTACCATCTGTAACTGCAGGAGCGAGAGAGTCTGGAGGAGGAAAGGCGGAGGGTGGAGGAACTGAAGCGGAGGTGCGAGGAGAAGGAGAAACTGATCCCCAGTCAGCCAGAGAGCCAGAGAGAACAGCTAACACTGCAGCTGCAGCAGGTGAGTGGCTGAGCTGCACACAGCCTCTTTATGAATGAAGCAACATAAGAAGACGATGGTGTCTTTAACATATTCATGTTTCAAAAAGTTCAGCTCGCTCTTTTTCATACTAGTCTCGTTAATGTGATGGCAATTTAACGTGTCTGAATAAGCACCCTGGTGACTTTTACATTAAAGGTCATGGTGGATTCAGATAGAACTGAATGCTGTCAGATTAACGTACACAAAGTAAAACATGCAAAAATAAATGTTTCTCTTTCTAAGACCACTGGAATACATTTCATCTGATATGCACAAAGAAAAGAAAATCTGTTTAACTATGAAACACTGTAAAATAAAGTTGTTGAGGAGAAACTATGTAGCCCCCCAGCAGTGCAAATGGTGTAAAAAAAACCAATAATAATCTGCCAAACATCACACACTCTTTATTCATGTCTAAATTAAACCATTGGAACATTAAAGTAAAAGACACCCATGTCTGAATCATCACTTTAACAGATGGAAGATGTCTGACATATCATCATTACCTCTTGGACAACGGAAACTACTCATTAATAAATGTACTAAACACAAACATGACAACACAGGTGATCAGTGCAGCTGTATCTGGCTGTTTCCGAGACGTTTTGGTCAAACTAAGAAAGGAAAAGAAAAGAACACAAGAATGTTTTCTGTTTCCTGCTTTTGAGAGGGTTTAAGTTGTGAATTGCATATTTAAAAACACAATCAAGCTGCCCACAGCTGTAACTCCAGATCTGAACCTTGATGTATTGATTTTCAAACATCAATTGACCGTGTCATGTGGTGAACTATCTAATCTTGCTGAACTTGCTTATTTAGGAGGAAATGCAATAGATGACGTTGTTGGCAGCGATCCACTTGAAATCTAAAACTGATACTGATACTTGTTGTGCTTCGTTGGCTCACGACAGTGTGTCTGAGATGCAGGGTGTGTTACTGTGGCACAGGTTCTGACTCCTACACATAAAGTGGTTTTTTGGTTGCACAAAAGTGTGATTGTTCAGTACCTGTTCAACCTGATGTGTCAACGGTTCAAATGTGTATATACACACACACACACACACACACACACACACAGTACATGGGTTGTTTATTTTACTCTGAGAATGTGACAGAACACGATGGGAGACCTCCTTGTTTTAAAAGCTTTGTTTAATGATAGGTTTGGATGCATTCCAGCAGCCGTTTGTTACTTTATGTTGTGACAGGGCAGATTTATTTGGAAAGATCTTTTTAGAAGCTGCTTTGTCTAAAATTGCGCCACAGAGGAAAACACACACATGCGCACAAACAGGGGACACGTGCACAAGAACAAGACCGCAGGTATTTTGGTTATGTGTCAATGAGGCTGTACAAGTTTTACTTTCATTTGTACTTGCACTTTTATACACGAACATATTTTGACTCTTTGAAAATGCTCTTCAGGTTCATTTTCGTATTAAAACCAGTGCTTGTATTGACGAAGTATCGCTAAATACAGATTCCCAGAAGTTCAATTGTTTATATCGTCTGTTTATATAAAGTGTTTGATTCTGTAAGATAGCTTCTACCTTGAGGCAACATCTGTGTGTTGCTGCACACAAACTCATCTGGCATTAAAGTTAAAAAAAAGAATCTGGAGATTTTCTTTAAATTACGAGCTATCTTAAAATAAACATATTATACTTTTTGGAAAGATTTCAATTTTTAGTGAATATTGGAATTATCACTATTTTCATACAGAATTTTTACACCATTAAAACAACTTTGTAAAATGATTTTAGTAGCTGTACTGTAACTAAAACATATTTACAGATTATTTTGTGGAGAGGTTAAATGACAAAGAACTAGCAACAAAGTGTTGCTCATCAACATCTGAGTGCAGTTTATTACCCATAAAAAATGTATTGTCCAGCATTTAAAAAAATGAACCTACAGTACAAAACGAAAACAAATGCTGTCACAACCTGGTCCTATCAGACTAATTGCTCGGTTCTGAATGCAGGAGAAAGAGGCGATGGAAGCGGCCGTTCGGACCTTTGACGACTGGGAGTTTCGTGTTCTGGAGCAAGAGAGCGGCATTGATGAGGAGGACGCGAGCACGGTGGACGAAGAGAAGGAGGGGGAGAGTGATAGGGACACGGAGAAGCAAATCTCTCATCGGCAGCATGCGGTCAACACCTCGCAGGTAAACCACAACGTGCGGTAGAAGGAATTCCCCCGAGAACGTCACTCCTTCTCCTGACGTGTTCTACAGGTTTCGCAGCTTATCTGCATGCCATGTGCTTCATCTAAGTATGTACCCCCGCAGGCTGACGTGGGATTAACCCTCCAACAAACTTCCCTTTTAATACAGACTCGTGACATCAGACATGTACATAGAGCGGGTGGACAAAATAACAGGAACAATAACGTCCAATACTGCAAAGAAATCTACATTTTGACAAAAGATTTGTAAAGGTCCAATTTACAAGCTCGACAGCGTTCATGATGTGTCGGAGACGTGGTGAAAATCGCAATTTTTAGGTGTTCCTGTTATTTTGTCAACCCCTTGGACATGCATACAGTGCTATAGAATATTTCATTTTTTCTTGATAGTAGTGTAAATGTTCACTTATTGTAAAATGCTCACTTGTGTTCATGAAGTTTCTGTTTTTTTTGTGTCGGAAGCAATTGTATCATTAATAACTCAATAATAACTAACTTTTAACGACCTCTATTCCTACAATCTTTATTCTCTTGCTCAGCCACCCATCTCTCTATTATTTGTGTCCATTAATTGACACAAAAGTATGTGTATTGATGAATGGGAAGAGAAGCACAAACCATCACAGAGATCCAACAGAAACATTTACTGAAGCTGCTTTTTTTGTTTCCTTCCTTTTGTCACTTGAGAACAAGTTGTTTTTCTTGCTGAAATGTTCTGCACCATCCTCCATTTGTAAGCATCTGAAATGAATCTTCTTTGCAGAGTTAAGTTAAGGAGAGGGCAGACCAGAAAGTGAACTTTTAGAGCCACAAATCTGAGCTCCTCCTATAATAATCACAGAGTTGTTGGCAGTTATCAACAAAGCTGTAAATCTTGCTCGGATCCTATTTTTGCTCTGCAGCACAGTGAAAATCACCATTATTGGCCCTGAAGGACTCACAGCCACATTATTTACAGTATGCTCATGCACATATACACAATCTCCTCAACTCACAGCCCATGGTTGGTACTGTAGGCTAAGACTTGCCCTCCTTCCTACCCCCCCCCCCCCCCCCTCTGTTAAATCTTGACAAGAGCATGAACTCTTTTCTTCATTCTCACCAGCGTCACCCTGACACTGTCACATGACTCTGTACAGCAAGTCTAATTACACCAGAGGCCACCATGAGAGAGAGAAATCAAAAGAACAAGCGGAAAGGAAGGCAGAGCAGTGACAACAGTGGAGAAGATGGAAAGATAAAAACACGAGGATTAGGAAAATTGTTCAGATAAAATGACAATTCAGGATTATTTTTATTTATCCATATTTACCCATGTGAAGAATTTAATAGCTGTATCGCTTGAGGATTTTGAATTGGCAGAAAACTACTGCTGATTATTTACAGGTTGATTTAAAATGATACAATTTAAAGAAATATTCTTGAGATTAAATTGATGTCTTTCAAATAAAAATAAAGTACAAAACATTTAAAGACAATAACAATAGTGTCACCATATCATGCAACTAAATAAAAAGGATCTATCCACGGCATTCGCCATAAACTTAAAACTTAAAATGAAAAATACCTGTGATTGGCCAGACAGTTTTAAACAGAGTAGGCTTGATTGGACGCACCAGAAAAGACACTCTAAATGTAGAGAAACAATATACCTTCTAATTAATCAGATTTACTGTAAACACCACGATAATGATTGTCATTGTTAAACAATTCATTCTGCAGCTTTGTGATGGAGGGAGTCAAGAAATGGAACAGTTTGGGAGACAGTAAAACTCTTCAGATTTGGATTCACACGGTAATTTGAAGAGGCCTGGAACATGTTGGCACTTGCATGATAAAGCCTAAATGTATAACTGGTGTGTTGAGACATTAGTACCAGACTGTGTTCTTTGTTTGGATAGTGATTTATTGACCTGAACATATGTTTTCAATGTCTTGTTGTGTAGGGAACTAGCATTTGCACATGCTCGTCCCACTCATATTTACAAAAACACCACAATGAATGTCTGTACCGGTTTAAAGGCAATCAGTCCAATTGTTTTCGAGACATTTAACTCAAAACCACAATTGTCAACGTCATAGTGGTGCTACAGTGAAAGTCTGAGGATAGCCAAAGTAAGAGGGATTCATACCCTGGCGACCATGAATGTTCGTACAAATTTAAATGGCAATAGTTGTTGAGATATTTCAATCTGGACTGCAAGACAGATTACCATCCATAGAGCCGTTTACCAGTAGCACGGCTAAAACGCGGTGGGTAAAAAATGCTAAGAGTAGCTTTATTGATAAACTCTTTTGTCATTCTTCCGTGTCATGAGTCCAAAAGTCAGAAAACATGTCTCGAATCTCATGTTTCTAAATTATTTCTGAAGCCTCCACAACTGGGAGCAGCTTTTCACTTGTGATCTTTGTTTACATTCTGACAGGAAGTTCCAAAATGACTTTTTTTCCGTTCACATGTCCAATTCCACAAGAACACATGGACATCGACAATAGATTAGATGGTGAAAATAATATCGAATTGTTCCTCAATTAGCTGGAGTATGTAGGAGGAGGAGCGCAGCTTGGGAGAAGAAGAGGGGGATTATGTGAGAGGGATGGTAGTTAACTCAGCCGCAGTGAGGCCAGATGACAGCTCCTCTCGATACCCTCCGTCCGTCCGTCTGTCTGTCTCTCACTGTGTCATATTTGCTGTCCTAAGGTGCTGATTTATTATCAGTCCGTCATTACTTTTGAGTTCCCCTCTCAGCCCTGCTGTCACGTGTCCCTCTCGTGCCTTTCATTAACTTGCAAAATGGATGTTTGATTTGCATCGTGTCCCGGCTGAGGAGATCAACTCGGCTCGGGGCTCCGCACTTGCTCACACATCGGGGATGTCTTCCCAACGTTACACCACAACATGATGAAAAGATTAAGTAAACTCGGGGCCAGCCCAGATGAATCGGATACAGCGCATGCTGTTTCCCTTGATGAAAAGAGACCATATGGCCGTCCACGCTGACGGGAATTGTGTTGTGAATTTTCCAGGAGCGAGTCCAGCAGTTACAGAGACAGCTGAAGGAGATGGAGAGGGAGAAGGAGAGGGACCTCAACGCCTTGAGGAAGGAGAGGAGAGACCTCGTCCACACTAATCAAACAGTAAGGGAGTCATGATTTTGTGGTCTATCACTATTGTCTGAATGTTTAGTGGGATTTATTAGAAGACATTGTATTGTTTACCTGGTAAGTCTTTTGAGATGTGTCATCTGGTTTTCTAGAGAGAGAGAGAGATCTACATTTTCACATTGCCTCATAATAAGTTGGAAGTTAGTGATTTATTTTATTTTATTACCATTACAATAGTGATTGATTTCAGACACAGCCTTAGGTTGCTAAGCTTCATAACATAATGTTGCTGTGGACAGCCCAACCTGCCATGCTTTAACTGTTTTATTATGAATACTCGCTTCTCTTTTGTGATTCACCCAGTCACAGATTTGACTGAGCTGCGACTTTATCACACAGCCAGTGGTTTACCTTTGATCTGATTAATGGCAGCACCAGTTGAAATGAGGAGGAGACAAGATCTGGATAAGGAAAGAGCAAATCAGACATAGAGGGAGAGGGAGGGAGGGAGGGAGGAGTAAGCTATGTGAGGGAGGGTGCTTCCTTTGTGAGTGTGTGTGTGGGGACATGCGAGTGTGTGAGAGGGAGAGAAGGCAAGCTGGGAGAAGTTCCACATCCTTTTGACGAGCGGTAAGCCATAAAAGAAAATATGCACTTTTCAATCGATCCGTGTGGGTGACGGGCGTTATTATTGTGTTTGTCAGAAAAGTGACTGAATGTTTGGTTCATCTGCTCTAGTAACTGAGAGACTGGGGGAGGTCAGAAGGGAGTGGCAGTACAGAGGAGGAGAGAAATAACAAGTGTGTGAGTGACTACATTATGACCTCGTGCAGGATGTGGTTTACTTCTGAAACACGTGTAGTGAACTTTCAATACTGAGACGCTGTTGTATCGGATAGAAAATTACTTGTGTAGTAGATAGTTTGGGCAAAATGAATCTGATTTAGATTTCCTTGTTGCAGAAAGGGACATCAGTAACTGTTGTATAAGTCTTCACTGCCCACACGTTCCCTGTGGGTATGGACTGGTGTAGAGCAGTGAAAGAGACAGATAAGGGTTAAACAGTGCACTGCATGTGGAGACTGAATTGCTCATGTGTTAGTGAGTCAAGCAAAGAGGGAAAGATAGAGAGGCGATGATAATTTCTTCTTTTTTTTTTTAACTCATTGCGATCCCTCTTAGAAGTGGAGTTTTAATTCTCAGCCAGATGTGGTATGTCGAACGCAGCAGCTTTCATTAGTCACCGTGTTTGTCATGTTCCCCGCCGCTCCAATTCATTTAAACTGTTACCTGTGCCTTCCAGTTTTCCATTTCAAATGAAATCTAATCTGGTCCTACAGGTTCTCAAAGAGAAGAAGCCGCTCACCGATTGGTCCAACATCAACGGCTCAGCCCCCTGCATGATGTCATTTTCCCCTCTGACCGTTCACAAGCCTCCTCAGGTGTGCAGCATGTTGCTGTGGATACAGCATGTGTTAGTTAGAACAGTTTCGATTCATTTTATTATAATTTTTTTTTTTTCTCAAGGAAGCTATCAATTCGTTAGTCTAGGAAATGTTGAAAAATGTCCATCACAATTTCCCAGAGACCTCCTTTAAAATGTCTTGTTTCGTTGAAGATACTTTAAAAGAGTTTAATGTCCCGTAAGAAGGCCGAGACAACCAGCATTTATTTACATTTTAGAGGCAGGAAGCTGTGCACTGTTGCTGTTGGTGCTTAAAAAGCGGCATAATCGATTATAGAAATAATTGCAGATTAAATATCTGTCAATAGACTAATTGTTTCATCGCCTACTCGCTTCAGCTCTAGTTTACAAGATTTAAGATGAAGTTGAAATGTTTTATTATCTTTTTAGGAACCATGCAAAGAATCGGCCAGTTTGCCCAGAAGACGGAGCTCGCATCGCAGCAACAAGCTCCACGACAGGCCGCTGTCGGCACAAGGTGAGCTACTAGCAGCCGCCTTCTTTCTATTTTCTATTGCGCTCGTGATTGCTTAGGCTGCGAGCGCCACGATATAGAACAATAAACGCTCTTTCTCTCTCTTCACTCATTTTGTCTGACTGTTTGTTCAGTTCCCTCCCTATTAGTCAAATCAAAGGTGTGTCAGGAGAGACGGCAGGCTGTTATTACATTGGTAGAAAGCAGGATTTTCCTGTCCAGACCGGATGAGCCAGAGAAGAGTCTATATACTTAATGTCCTCGGTAGTATCTATTTTTCACACACACACACACACACACACACACACACACACACACACACACACACACACACACACACCTCTATCAGTCACCAAATATCCTAGTAGCATGATCTACAAGGTCCCGTCTTGCCAGGTGTGCTTGTCCTTAGTCCCTTCCTGAAAGCTGTAAACAAACTGAAAATTCTGGATCAAATGTGATTCATCGCACTAAATTTTCTCACGCCAGATCTTATATAAAGTTTTTTGCGCTGACCGATGCATGTTTTTTTTCTTGTGTGTCTTTCTCTATCTCCTTCCTCTCTCAGGGCTGGTGAGGACGCTTTCAGACAGCCGGAACCCTGAGGCTTTCACTTCCCCCCTCGTCTCCCACAGGCTCAGCAACGGCCACAGCAGCGACCGCAGACATGGGTACAGCAACGGCGGCGGGTTCCTCACTCCGTGCAACAGCACAACAAGCTCCCGCGCTGCCAGGTCAGCAACTTCACTGCTCGTTTGATGAGCTCTTTTTTTTTTTTTTTAAAGAGAGAAATGAAGTGTCTCTTTTTAATATGCTTACTTCAGCATTCACATGCAACAAGTAAGGGCACCGTAGTTTGGGCCGGCATTGGTTGTGATATCAATGTGCTCAACAAAGTAATTGTTCTAGACATGTTGCCTTTTCTGCCAGATCTTAACAAAGTCTGATAGGGCAACAAACATGAGCAGTCAAGACGATCAGGTAGATGGAGAACAAGCCCAAATCGTCCAATCCCAAAAAACAAACTACCTACGAATAGTTGAATATTCTGGCCCAGCCCTACTTATTTGGAGATAAAACTAAAAGTGAGCAAACTGTAGAAGATTAATAATACTGTGGGTTTACTGTAATACCAGTTTTGTTTAGTTAAAGCAAACACAGTTGATGTGCTAGATGTGGAATTTTGGACTGATCACAGTGGCATGTTTGTATCTCAGGAGCAGGACTGCACTCCAATTACTTGAATAAACACTGAAATTGCAGTTCTGCTCCTGATTTTTGCTGTGTCATACCCTTCTCCACATATTAGGGTATCTCAACCTTAACTGTGTTTAGCCAATGCAGTTATTTTGATTGATTTGACGAATCCTCCTCTTCCTCTCACAGCCCGTGTCTGTTGGATCTTGTGGAGATCGAGAAGAAACTGAGGGAAGCCAAGGCAGAGAGAGAGAGGCTGCTCAGAGAGAGGGTGAGTCACCTGCCGTGGGAAACGCTCGCCGACACCTCTAATCGCCCGCGACACACTGCATTAGACACGGCTGTCTGATCACTGACACCCACTCAGCTCGCACATGATGGTCCGAGAAAACAGCCAGCAGATGTGTGGATGTTTGTAATGCATGTTTGCAGCATTGGCGAATGCCAATACTGCAAAAAAATGTTAAGCCAGATGATTGCGTGTTAATGTGAAGTTTGAAAGGGGATTGTTCACATTTCTCTCTTTGGAGACACAAGTCAAATAATTCATCTTACATACAACTGTTAGAGCGGTATCATCTTTCTTCACATTGTATTCAAAGATGATTAGCTAATACTTTTCAATGTGTGCACCCAGGAAGAGCGACGGTGGTTGGTGTTGGAGGAGAGAAGGCAGAAAGAGATAAAGTCTCCCAAAACAGAACCAGAGGACCAAGAGACCCCACAAAGACCAGAGTCGGAACCAAAGGAGCAACCAAAGGCCAGTTCTCCCCCAGACTCCCCAGAGGTATGTATGAAATGACAACCATATGGTAGTCTTCAAGATATTTTCTCTGAACAATGGACAGTTAAATAACAAAAAGGACAAAGACGGATGCAGTAGAACCAGACAGAAAGTCTTGTTCATTCCACGCATTCTTCTTCCTTGTCAAAATCTGCCATTACCTACATCAGCTATTCTCAAACTGGGCCGAGGCCTCAGAGCGACATCTAGTGGGCGCTGGAGGTATTACCAAATGGTTAGAAAAGTAACTACCTTTGTATACAACCATAAAAGATCAATTAATCTAACAGGCTGAGATGTGTTGTGTTGGTAGCAGCTAATGTAGCTGTGAGCTGCTCGCCTGATGAGGAGTTGGCTGCAGGGGTCTCTTAAAGTTTCTCTTCTTTCTCACTCCACACCTCCAGATTTTTTTCCATTTTCACACTTTGCAGTCTTCAACTCCACGGAACGCTTTATACAGCAGATGCAGCAGTACTTCCTAAAACCTGTAGACACACTTTGATTTATTGGATTTGTGGGATTCCCCTTAAAACAACTACAACTACAAACGGATAGTAGGCCGAATAAATAATGAAAAGAAAAGGGCCGATGCCCGTCCATCACACAGCAGCATTTAGAGAGGTGGTTTGTCGAGATGTTGCTGCTCACTTTTCTGCTGGAGAAAAATGCTATATGGACACATGCCCTGAGTGTTGCAGTTGCAAAAGATAATAATAAAAACATCCTGACGTCTAGACACTAATATTAGTCAAGATCCAAAAAGACTGGATCCTACTTTTTCAGTCATGCAACAATATGTTCCCCTTTTTTCTGTGTTTGAACCTTCAATCCTTATCAATTGTTACTTATTATATATAACGGTATCAAGAATATTCCATTCAGTCAGTCAACTCATGATGATTGTATAAGCAGACACACATTTACGTGCATGCACTAGAAAAGCACAACAGATCTTTTCAGGCTAAACGGACATGCCCAGTATCATGATCCCATACAATAAAATGTGTCTCATCTGATAGCAGAAGGACGTCCAGCAGCAGCACAGCCTGCCCCTCTTCCTCTCTCCCAACTTTGACCTCCGGGCCCACGTGGAGTCTCTGGGTCACGGAGTGACCGGCTGCACGGACCTGCGGCTGACGCCTCGACGCTGCGCAGGCTTCCTGACCAAACGAGGGGGGAGAGTAAAGACCTGGAAGAAGAGGTGGTTCCTGTTCGACATGGACCACAAACGACTAGCCTACTATACAGGTTAGACTAGCGGGGAGAGTGGTGTGTACACATACTTATTGCTTGTTTGCATGAATGTGTGTCACACTAACTCGGTAATGTTGTAATGTTTTTCATCTTTATCCTCCATTTCTTTGTTGTGCATTCTATTGTATTTCCCTGGAAAAATAGTTTAATTTAAGAGAAAACAACTTAAAACTGGCTACATTATTTACTTATGTGTTACTTCTTTATGCAGTCAAAAGAATGAGGACTTAAGATGATTATAAATCATTTTTAAATTCATAATAAAGTTGCAGAGTAGTCATATCTTTTACGACTCAAATAGGTCCATCAAGTCCTAGTGAGTATGTTGTCACCACTTTTTTTTCCTAACGTGTTTCTCCCTTTTTGCTGCAGATTGCGATGAGAGGAAGCTAAAGGGAGTCATCTACTTCCAGGCCATAGAAGAAGTTTACCTTGACCATCTACGAACGGCCGCTTCTGTGAGTTCTACTGCACCAACACACCAACTGACTCAGGAAAATCTCTCAAACCCTGTGAAGTGATTCATCCGGCTGGAGGGTCTGTGCCAAATCTCTGGACTCTATAGCCCCCGGGGCAACAATTTGATAAATGCAGTTTAAATTGGACTTCTGGAGTCTCAAATATGATGTGCAAGCCAGTTTAGCCGAGTCATGATCCCAATCCCAAAAATAAAAAAAGTTTGTGCCTCAGAAAACATATTGTTACAGCTCAGTGCACATCTTCGGTTGAGGCCGCCAGCTGAACTAGAATCACCTTTAGAATCTGTTGTGGCGTATCCATAAGACATAACGTTTGAGGTTGCTCCTTCTCCAAATGGGTCATTGAACGGATTCTAGACATGGCGGATTTACTTGGGATTAAAGACTCGGATGATCTCTGCAATTACCGCATTAGAAATCAAAGGCCGGTGTCGGGTAACAGTAGTACTGCTGAGTAGACTAGAGCTTTATTTCCTGCTGGCAAGTCTCGGGTCTTAAAGGTGTCGCATGACTCCAGGTTCACCATCGGGTTAACAAGTACCACCGGAAGCTCTGTCATTTACATTTTATAGCTCAAGTAAAACAATGAAACAAATTGCCTGCAGGACATTTGCAGTTGTGGTTAACCAAGAAGTACATGTACTCAAGTATTGTACTATGCATTAGTACAATGCATAGTACTTTTTACTTTAGTATTTCCATTTTTATGCTCCTTGCATTTCTACTCTACTGCATTTCAGAGTGAAATATTGTACTTGTTACTCCTCTACTTTTAGTAGACAGCTATAGTTACTTTTAAAATTTAGATTTTATACTAAAAATACACGATAAGGTTATGAAATACTATACAATATACATTGTTAAAGATTAAACAAGTATTTCAACAAAGAGACTTTCCCCTTCAAAACGTCTTGGATGGTTTCATTAAAATTAACAGTTTAACAGAGGCGGTAAAATGATCCAATGTTTCTGAAAAACAGCAAATTATATGAACTTTTGTTTTTTCTTCTTTCCAGCCTCATTAATCATCTCACGACCCCTCAGATTTATCTTCTGACCCCTACGTTGTGAACCACTGAACTAAACTACTAAACAGTATATTTAGTAGTTTAATATATAGAATTATAAAAAATAATTCTTTCAAACTAAAGCAGCCTCTTCTGCTTCTGAGAAAAATAAAGACGGAACCGTGAGAGCAGGAATTATAAAAAACTTACAAAAGATTTGTCATCAAAGCCATTTATTTTTAATAACGTTTGTGTTTCAAGTGAAAGAATGCAAAACCTCTATAGTGAGATTAGTGACATCTTGAAACGGTCTTCAGTCAAAATGCTTCATGTCTTTGTTGTTACTGTCACTGTTATCATTGTCACATTGTTGCTCGTCTGTCCCTTCTCTTCAGTCTCCGCGGCCCAGTCTGACGTTCTGCGTGAAGACGTACGACCGCCTTTTCTTTCTGGTGGCTTCCAATCCGGTCTCCATGCGGATTTGGATGGACGTCATCGTCACGGCAACAGACGAGCACAGCCGTTATTGACCTCTTGCATAATTGACTGTAAAAAACCCTCGAGTGAAGCCACTGAGCGGACAATGCAGTGAGCCGTTTCACTCGGTCCGAGGAGCTGGTTTGGCTAGAGATCCACCTCAGGCTCTGATTCTGCACCTGGACTGATGGATCTGTGGACGATTGTGCGATGCGGAGGTGCAGTGGTTCGATATGCCGGACAGATGTGCTTGAATCACAGCAGGGGAAACTGTTACTTGATGTGGCGGCAGAGGTTCACCGCTGAACCGGCTGCAAACCACAAGCAACTTAACACATGCGGTCTGCACACTGGGAGTCTGTTACTGGGAGGTTTCACTCTTCTAACCCTACCTCCCCCTGCTGGACATAGTCCAGCATCACAGGACTGGTGTACAATACACGATGACACACTACAACAGGGAGTGGACACAATAATAGCAACACTGTACAATATAATGCAATCCAATTAAACAACCCAGCAATAAAATCACCATGTTGATTTGTGCTGTGATCATTTTTTGTGTTGGATTGTTTTATATTGTCAGGTGTTTCCACTAATATGTCCATATCATGTATCTTTGTTTTATAAATTACATTTTCATGACTTAAGTTATTATTTGGAAATTTATATGGGTTTGATATGCAAATAAATGAAGGCATACACTGTTATGAATGCACTATTAAATGTTTATTTGTAAAAAAAAGTTTGCTGTACTTTGCTCTTTTTTTTCTATGTAAATATTTATTGGCATCATCAAATAATAACAAAAGCTCCCAAAAGATATGTTACATTTCTTATTCAGTCTTTCATGCAGTCTTCATGGATTCATATTTTGCACCATTGCAATGTCCTTATTTGGTACTTTTCTTCCAGTAGTGCTTCTTGTAGTCTCAAGATGTATATAATATTTCAACAATTACTAGACATTGGTTTGGTGTCGAGTGCCCTATTGTTCCTCACTTTTAAATAGTTTTAACCAAATATCTCGATACACATTCTTCTGAGAAATTGGGGAAATCCCATCCAACTCACAGGAACCTTATGTCCTACAGGAATATTTACTGTAGAAGTTTACAAACCATTTCCCAAAACACTGTTATTTGCTCTATTTTCTTATTCCCCAAAAAGATATACGAGTGATCTATATCAAATGATGCACACACTCTCTAACATACCTGGCATCTCTGTAACTTCTTACTTGTTTTCTTATTTAAAGTATCTGAACACTATCGACTATTTCCTTAACGCAGTGTGCACATTGCAGCACCAGTTGAACAATAAGCTGTTTTTTTTTATTGACACACAACACAAACCAAACTTCTTTTATTATAAAAAGATCCATGTGATCTTATTCATAACGTTCATCTTAGCTTATGTTTGTCTGTTGACTTTCTTTTGTTTTTTTGTTAAATATGAGAAACCACAGTTCACAGTATAAATCACATTTATATTGTATTACAACTTACTGGTTTGAGAACATTCTTGTGTGATTCCCTCAGAAACGAAGTGAGGAGACTAAACTACAGTAATGCATACTGTAGTTTACAGAGAGAATCAACACCCTCTTGTGCTGATCGCCACTCCCCAGACACATCTTTCAAGAGATGTGCCATCCAGACACACCAGCAGTCTGACATGACTCAGTTGTTGGATTATTACTGCCGACCCTTCAATGCTGGTAAAACCTCCTATTTGTTTCAGAAACATAGAATCAAGTATCAGTCCTGCATATACTGATCAAGTCAGGAGTTGTGTATTTAAATCTCAAATATGTTGTATATTTTTTGGCTGTAAGGTAAGACCGAACTTTCAGAAAACTCAAATGATTGCAAGCTGTAAAATGTCTGACTTACCTTGTTCGTTCATGCAGTAGATCTGTACATACAAACTTAAGTACATCAACTTAAGCAGTCTACTTAAACTATTTCAAACTACTGGTAGATTTGTAACATCTTTATCATTTGCCAGATTTGCATACTTTTACTCTGCTAAATTTCATCTATTTTCTCTGCTATATTACTTTCCTTTACCTTATACAACACATTTACATTTTTTGTTATCCTTTATTTAACCAGAAAGACACAAATATAAATAGCAATATCTGTTCTGCCAGGGAGTCCTGGTCAAGAGTAAGTAAGTCTTTCAGCTCATTCCAAGTGTGCTGTAATACAGTTGATGGTTGATATGGTTAGTAGTTGTATATTGGTAGTAAACATCTTCTTGTTTGCCTCATTTGATAAAGTATCAGTGGAGAGAAGCACATTATTCTCCAGCTACAGTAATATTATACTGTGACAATAACTGAATCTAATGTTCCCCTTGAAACAGGATTTATTCTGCATTACCCTGGCTATTCATATTGTAATAGTAAACCATAAAATAGAAATGAACAGATATCCCTTTGTGTCCAGTACTGTACCTCTCTGTAGGATCATCAACCTCACAAGAAAACATGACCGGTTCTAGAAAGGCTTTCCTCATATGCTGTCTACTGCAAGGTCGGCTTTTCCACATATTTGTGGCACATTTACTAGACTACTTGTTTGAATTCTTATTTTTGTGTTGACCATGGCAGGTATTTATATTGTTGCTATTGCTTCACCTCAGGTAGCTTATGCCAAGACTTTGCAGCCGTCCTGCCTCAGACAGTAGAGGGACTAAGTGGATCCTGTGTGATGGTGCCCTGCGCTTTCAGCTTGCTCTCAGGTTGGGATCACAACCTGGATGATTCCTGTAAAGCCATTTGGAAGAGAGGCTGGAGTCGAACGCAGGTGTTTGACTCCAGCCTCACTGGAGAACATGCAAGCTTAAACGTCCTGCAAGGAAACCTAACGGGCAACCTGCGGGAGAAGGATTGCACCACCGTCTTCGACAACCTGCCGTCGGACCATTATGACCGATATTACTTCAGACTGCAGTGTGACAACGATTTGAAGTTCAACTTTCCAACGAACGTCCTTATCACCACCCAAAGTTTGTGGAGTGTCCTGTTACTCTTACATGTACAACCCACATCCTTTGGTATCTCTCATGCCATTTCCTTGTTTGTTTACTCCTCAGATTCAATGCCTAAACCGGCCATAACTCCATCCAGGCTAGAGGTAGAAGAAGGAGCCCCAGTGAGGTTGCACTGCTCGGCTGTAGCTCCCTGCCCCGTTCTTCCCCCTGCTCTGACTTGGACCCCCGCTATAGGTGACATTGAGGAGAACACAGAAACTAAATCTGTGACATCCGTTATGAACTTCACCGCTTCTTACCTCCACAATGGACAGAGGTTCTCGTGCACTGCTCTCTACAACCGACAAGCTGGCAACAGTGACCTTCTGTATGAAAAAAGTTTGACCCTCCGTGTTCTTTGTGAGTAGGTTTCTATAGATTTCTATGACATATTTTTATATTGTGGAAAATACACATATTCAATTAATTGTCTCTAGACTCTAGAGCTAGATGAGAAGATTGATACCACTCTCGTATCTGTTAAATATGAAGCTACAGCCAGCAGCTGGTTAGCTTAGCTTAGCACAAAGACTTGAAGCAGTCTAACAGCTAGCCCGGCTTTGTCCGAAAGGCAAAAAAAATCTGTCTTAAGCTCACTAGATTTTCAAAATTCTCTTCCAGATCCTCCAAATAACACATCGGTCAGCTACTCCGGTCCTGTGAAGGAGGGCAGCTCAGTGACCCTGACCTGCAACACCAACGCAAATCCAGCCGTGGACAGTTTCGCCTGGTACAAAGTGGATGGAGATCAGGTGACAGCAGTGGGTTCTACGAACAGGCTTTCAACTACGGTCTCCGAAGTGGACAGCAAATTTTACTGCCAAGTCAGCAACGGATATGGAAACCAGAACTCATCCACCACTCAGATAGACGTACAATGTAAGTTAGAGTGAAACAGAAACACAGATGACACATTTTGACCAGCAACATGGACTGAACCCATACTTGTGTGTCTTTTTTCCCAGTTCCTCCCAAGGAAACCACAGTAATCGTCAACCCCAGCGGTCCCATACTGGAAGGCAGCTCTGTTTCTCTGCTCTGTAGGAGCCGTGCGAACCCACCCGTGACCAACTACACCTGGTACAAAGATGACGAAGAGGATAAGGAGCCTGGATCAAGCTGGGTTATAAACAGTGTTGACCCGAGCCACAGTGGTGACTACCACTGTGTGGCAAAAAACGAGCTGGGAGAGGAAATGTCCGCACCGACTCAGCTGGACGTTCAGTGTAAGTTGATTTTCCACAGTAAGGACATTGATTTACACTGATGACAAACAACAAAACTGTATGTTTCCAGTTTGTTCATATGCTGAATATGGCTCTACTGTTTATCCAGCTTTGGCCACCCGAGCACTATCTGAAGCCAAGTCTCAGAGCGCTACACGACAGTGTCTGGACTGTGGACAGTAACACATTGTTGCATCGCGTGACAAAACCACAAAATCCTTTCTATGTCAGTGGTCCATCATGACTGAGCTCTGTTGTACGTCCACATGTGTGCTAGTGTGTAAATGTATGTGTAGATGTTTTGTTTGGTTTCTGTCCTTATTCAGACGTCATTTCCAGAAAATGAAAGTGTTCTCTTTCCCTTTGAGTTTCTCTGCATACTTGGTGATTTATTTGTTTTACTTTCTGCTTCTCAAATTGAAGTTCATGTTCTCTTAAACTCTGACCAGTGAAGAGCTGTTGTCCTTGCAAGAGATGGGAATTTTTGGCACCATATCTGGTTCTGTTTGTTATGTTGTAAATCTGAGTCCGCCATCATCACTGGTCTAGAAAACCCTATTTTTTTCACTCCAAAAGCCCCCAAAAAGAAAACTGTGAATATTGTCATAATCTCAGTATCATCCAACACTCTTTTTCTGAAAGGTATCACATTGTGTGACACCAACTTAAGGTCCTGAATCAAACCATGAAATTATAAATCTTGACAGCCCAAGAACCTGTTGTGAATCAACCTAAAAAAACATTTTTTGGGGGGAAAATTGATTATGTATTCCCATTTAAATGAGCAAAAACCTTGGATGACTAACACAAGCACTTATCTTTTCAGATCCCCCAAAGAACACCTCAGTGTCAGTTGACCCCTCTGGTCCAGTGCTGGACGGCAGCTCCGTTACTCTGACCTGCGCAAGCATCGCCAATCCAGCAGCAGTTAACATCACCTGGTTCAGAGTGGCTGCAAGAGAAAAGGAGGCGATGGGCTCTGAGCGAGACTTCACTTTCAATGTGACCAAACTCTCGGAGGATCGGTACTACTGTGAAGCTCTGAATGTCCATGGAGCTGAATACTCAGAGCTTACCAGTATTGATGTCACATGTGAGATTTATTTATCTATTGTTCATTTTGAGCCTTTATTTTTCCCAACATGTTTGACAAAGCATGTACAAATAGACAATTGCCTTTTTCCATCTCAGTTGCTCCAGAGATTCTGCCTTCTTCACGCTGTGTCAAGATTTTATCCCTGATCCGATGTTCCTGCGACAGCCGGGGGAACCCACCTCCCTCCCTGATTTGGGAATTGGCTGGGGAGGCTGTCAATCACTCTGCCGCCATCCCAATCAAGGAAGTTCCTCTTGGGAGTGTTGGTAGGAGGAGCCTAATCACCCTGTACCATCTGGACGAAGGCATGCCCTCTCTAGCCTGCCTCAGCATCAACTCACTGGGCTCCCACGGTTTCGTATTCAACGTGTCCTCCAGCGAAACTCAGCTAGGTAGAGGAATCTGCACGATGTTGCATTTATATTTGGCTTTTCTTTTGTATGATCTGGCTCTCTCTGGTTTTACTGACTGATATGGTTTGTGGGGACTTTTCAGGCCTCCATGCTTTGTCTCTATTAATCGGCTCTTCAGTGGGAGCCCTGGGGATGCTGCTGGTGTGTGTCCCGCTGTTGCTATTCTTTTGCAGGTGAGAAACATGAAAACACAACTGAAAAGAGAGCAGCTAACACCCTTAATGCTTTACTGTTAACAGGACATTTTGGAAACTGGTTTCAAAATGAGACGAATGCATTTTGAGGTTGTCGTCAACGATGTGAGCGATTTCAGTGAGCAACCATTGCTGCCACAGAACATTGCTAAATACAACCATTAAATAGGAGACTTGTAAAATATTGCACATAAACTATTGCTTTTTTGTGTTGGTTGTAGGAAAAGGAAAAGAAGTCTTTCACCAAAAAAGGGATTAGTGGACACTTCCGACATTTTAATTGCTAACGGGGTGAGTTTACGTCTTACATTTTCATTTTGGTGAAAACATACAGACGCATGAAAACAGGAACCTTCACACATCCACAACATTTAAAGTACCAGTCAAACATTTCAGTATAGTATGTCAGACAAATATCAAAACGGCAAAATATAGTATGTCAGAAAAATGTCATCGTATAGTATTGCATTAATATGTCATGTGTAGTATGCCATAAAAAAAACAATATTCTAGTAAACCAAATCCTAATATAGTATTTCCTAAAAAACGTCATAGTATAGGATGCCATTAAAAAAGGCAAATCATCATGCCATAGAATTAAATCAAATTAAATTACCAGCTGTGGTGAACTTGAATTCATGTCAGTCACACTACATTTGCAAAGATGAGTGTAGAACTGCAGCATCCTCTTCTCCCTCCATATACTTTGCACCTTCCAAATACTGTTTTTTCTGATTGATAGCTTAACACACTTTTTTTCTCTCTGATGGTGAACTGGTTGCCGGTACTAAACTAATTAAGAATTGTTTCAAACTCTATGATATAGAATTTTTTTTGTGTACTGTGAACAAAATCTAGCCGACTCTCGGGCATATTGTTCAGTCTTACGTAAAAGATATAAAGATAAAATGTTGGTTTAAATGGAGGGGATGCAATCTAATTGGGCCGAAGTGTGTAAAGAGAATTACTATCTCTTCTCCTCTCCATTACTAAAGTACATCTCTTGTTTTCTTGTAGACCAACTCATCAAAAGTGGATGTGATTTATGACAATAAAGCCACTCTGGAAGAGGAAGGAATAGTTGCGGAAGATACTGTTCACTACACCAATGTGGACTTTGCTAAACTCCAGGCTATGTCAGAGGGTACGCTTGGTGAAGGCGAGATCAGAGGCCTGGCCTCCAAGACGGCTGAGTATGCTGAGATCCGCCTGGACTCCAGAGGAAGCAATGAAGGAGACGCAAAGGAAGAAGAGGCAGTCGCTGACGCCTACTTGGGAAAAGGGAAAGACACTGATGGTCTCATAGGATAGGTCAGTGAAAGAGTTATGGCTTAACTTTAAAGGAAATGATATCCGAAACAAAGAAGTCTGGACTTCAAACAGCTATAGGACTTTACCATGTCAGCAGAGCTCGGTCTGCAGCAGTGGAGGTAGAAACTACTGCAGACAACCTTATTTAACGTGAGTAATGTCACACACTTGTGGCTTCAAGTTTCGCTCTCACCATGAAATGAAATCCATATAGTAGGTAGTTACCCCACAATCAACCATAACAGTAAATGTTTCCTTTAAACTTCTGACCTTTATTCTTCTGTGTGATTCAACACTACAGATAAATGCTGCCACGTTTATCATGTTACTGTTTGTATCTAATATTCTAATTGTAACTTTTGTCTCACAGTTCTGTTGATTTATTTAAAACCTTTGTGCAGAGTGAAGATGTCACCACAGAGTATGTCACACTTTTTTTTTTTTATTAATCATTTTGCATTTGTTTTCTCTTAAAATACATAAATATGTTTGAGCTTGTTTATAAAAAGAAGAAGCTATTAAGTTGGCATTACATTTACATTACATTACAGTCATTTAGCAGACGCTTTTATCCAAAGCGACTTACAATTCAGATTCTATCACATTTCTACACCGTAGGCACAACTACGGGAGCAATTTTGGGGTTAAGTGTCTTGCTCAAGGACACATCGACATGCGAGTAGCAGAGCCGGAGCCGGGGATTGAACCGCCGATCCTCTGATTGAAAGACGGCCCTGCTATCCACTTAGCCACAGTCGCCCACTGGCAGTTATACAAGAGCTGAATTCAAAGCGTGTTATGGAATGGGGCATTATGCACGTGGCGCATTGTTTCCGAATGCATATTTTGGAAACAAGCCTCAGTAAAGGAACTGCTGCACAACATTACAACATTAAAGCCATGTCATCTTGTACTGTTCACAAATGTCATAGTAATATCAATACACTTTACAAATATGTTCATTTATCCATGCATTGGTCACTTACAAAACATCAGAGTAGAGTGATACAACCCCGATTCATCGATTGGCTGTACCTCTAAAGTATCTGTACCTGTAAGAGTATCTCAACTATCTCAAATTTTGACCTCAGAGTACTGTGTCTCATCTTCATCAGAGCTGCTGGAGTCTCTGACGACTCGCTGATGTCCAGGCTTTGCCTTGAAGCTCACCTGCGAATAATTGACCTGTACTTCATCCTCACTGGTGTCTGTGTCATAGTCTATTGGATTTGGAGCTCTGGCTGCGCTGGCGTTCTCGTAGTCCTCCGGTCTGTCTTCAATCTAGGAGAATAACAGAGATTGTCACCAGATCATTTGTGTCATAACTTCTTATAGTATATGGATTTTATGCCAGCAAAAATTCACATCAACACACATTTAATGCTTGTGAGGACTGGAAGATGTTTTCCTTAATTAAGTGATCGTTTTACTGGGAATTAATTCAATTAAAACAGGAAACGTCTTCTTTACAACAGTATTGTGGACACACCGATGTGATATACAGGACATACTTCTTCTATTCTAGATTTTGAAAGGCAGCATTTGTGTAATTTATTATATCAGGAAGCACAAAATAGATCAACCATCAACATGATTTAGACATTATTGCCATGATAACGCATAAGTATTTGGTTTCTGACCTTTGTAGGTGGCTTTTTCTTGGACACCTTAGCATACACATCTTCCACGTTTGCCGGAAGAAGAATTTTGTTTCTAGAACAACAAATACCATCATAAATATTACATATCACATATATTTGCCATGTATTAATACCTTTCTTGTTATTGTTGTTGTGTCTTAAATAAAAAACATTCTCACTTTTGCTTATTTCCAAAGTGTAAATAAGCGTAGTTGAGAGAATCGTCCTGTGTGTGTCCACCTTGCTGTCTGATTATTTTTTGTACAGGACGACCCTGAGCAGAGACAGACAGAAGACATCAGTGAATGTACTGTAACGAATGAATCGGTTAATTCATGCCTTGAACAACAAGCTGTAGGTCCTCTGGTCATTCATTGCTCCACAATACTGAATACTGAATGGTTTCTGTGAGGACAGAGCTACAGCACAGTGGCCAAAGCAACTTCAGCTTGATCATTGAAAGACACATCCGGCTCTCTAAAATAGAGCTACACAAACGATAAAGGCCAATGCAGATGTTTGCATAGTGGTTTTGCAAACACTAATATTTGTGTTTTATGTGTTTAACTTATATTGTATGGATGCTATAAAAAAGTCATAGTATGATATGCCAAAGTAAAATGTCAGAAGAAAATGTCAAATGCAGTCTTAGTATTGTATGCCCGAAAAAAAAAGTTATGTTAAATGTCATAGTAACAGTCAGTATAGTATTCCACAAAAATATCATAGTATTGGTATAAAAAAAATAGGATTAAAAAATGTATGGTATGCCATGAAAATATCATGGTAAATTATCATTGACTTCTGAGTCATTCAAGAATTGTAACTTAAAACTTATTCAAAAACATATTTTACATGCGGCCCTTTTATTCTTCTGTGTAAAATGTTATGAAAAATGTCATTAGAAAAGTCCCAAACAGCCATAGTATAGCACGCCATAAAGCAAAGTCACCTTAATTGATACTAAATTGATCTCAAAATGTTTTATACTTTTTAGGACCCTGTGAACACCCTGCAGGAAAGATGGACAACATTATGGGATTTGCAGAAAAGAAAATGCAGTAGAGGCAGAAATGGCTTGACTTTTTCTGCCTGAACACTGGCCCCGATAATTTCCATAGCAAGACCTTCTCCACCCGGTAAACACCGACATCTTTCATTCTGTAGTTTCTGTTTGAACCTAAAGTTTCCAAGCCCAGGCTGAGATAACCATTAAGGCATCACCAGGTTTTTTTCTCAGACTTAAAAAAGCTCCATTCCAGGCTAAGTAGTACTGATGACAAGTATTTAAGTGTGTAGGTAGATTACCTAATAATAAAACATAATTGACTTCTTAAATTGTGTTTTTTAGTAAATTCTTCCATATGCAACTGCTTTCATGTATTGTTTTCTGTGGAATTTTAAATTGCTTGACTCACTTGTTGTCCGGAGGGCAGATTCACAGTGCTGTAAACACTGTTGATGTTGGATGCAGGCCTGTAGAACAACAATGGCGGCAGGAATAAAAACACGCATACTCATAATAAATGACAGGGAGGACTGTCATTGTGCCATTTGTGTCTGAAGGTTCTTAAATGGATGCTTTGACTGCAGCATGAGCAGCATCATCCAACTCTCTGTCCCACAGAGTGTGCCTTGTCCTGAGTGGGGACAGTGTGTGTGTGTGTGTGTGTGTGTGTGTGTCTGTGTGTGTGTGTGTGTGGCTGCTGTCTTACGTGCTGTCTGGACGAGGCTGGCATCGTTGGGCATTGGGACGGTGCGTCTGGTCTGGCAAGAGGTCATCTCTGCTCCTGAAAGGCTCTACCATACCGAGGTTGCTCATCCGATTCCTCCTCCCGGCGCCATTCCACCAACCCTGAATTGTTTTACACCGACACATAAACAAAGAGCGTCAGTTTTTTTTCTGGATCGGTTCAATAAAAAAGTAGAAAAAATTGCACAAATGAGTCATCACCAGAAAACCAAAACAGGGCAGTGTGTTCGTAGTTCCTTGTTGCTCTAATTTCTTCTTCTTGTGTCTGAAAACATAAAGGGACATGATAGTGGTTGTATACACCAATTATACATGCCAAATCATCTCTGAAATGTATTTGTTTTCATACTTTACCTGTAGACAATGACCATCGAGACAATGATGAGCAGAATAATAACAAAAAGGATGATGAGCAGGGTCTTCATTACGTTTCCTGTGGTTAGAAAAGAAAGCATCAGTACGTAGACACAGATGTGTGAAAAAGAAGTATAGTTTTAAACGGCTGTGATTTAATCAGATGAAGACACACGGCCTTGAAATTCACTCACGGTCAAACAGACTGACTGGGTCAGACGATCTTTGACCCATTTCATTCTTTGTGATGCAGTAGTAGACTCCCGGTTTGTCTGAATACACTGTGTAGCTCTGACGGTCAGACACCTTTTCGTTCCTTTCGGCCTTCATCTTATGCCATGAATATTGTGTGACTTGGGGATAGCTCTGACTGCTGCAGCTCAGCGTCACAGAACGCGTCCCGTCAGGCTTCTGATGCTCTGCTCCTGTTGTGATCCTTGTGTGCTTTGGAGCATCTAAGCAGGGACATTTAGGATAAAATGATTTACTCAATATCTAAGTGTTCAAAGATCATACAGCAACGACAGCACAAATGAGAATATAATCTAAAGCTTCTGTGTGTAGAATTAGAAAATTTCCTTTTGGCATCCCCCAGTGGTGGTTTTTAAAAAGAGACACTGTGGCAAAGCAATGAACCGCGCACACCATTTAACGTATACCACAAGAACAACTGAAAGATGCTGTAAACTCAAATCCTCACAGAGTGGCTTTAGATGTACTTATTGTAATGTTTGTTTAACTTTCTCTGCAATTGAATGAATAGACGCTATAATAAAAAAAAACTGTTGTGGTTGTTATTTTTACTTGGGGGGGATTTGAGGGCAGACATGTGATTTAAATAAATGTGTCAACCAACAGCTATTCTCTACATCACATTAAATGGTACCCTCAGAGTTTTTTTTTATATATCCAATAGCGCTATGGAGCAATGTTTTTGCAGTGCACTTTACTGCCAGGTTCCAGGTTTGCTCAGTTACTGACAGCTGATAGTAGCAGCGCACCAAAATATGTAGCAATGCGCTAGAAAAAGGGAGCCAATGTGGATCTAAACAGTGACTAAAGAATTCAACATGTTTACGAGGCTGTGTGGATTCACAGTGTGTTTTGGGGAGAGACACTGAATGTAAACGTATCTCCTTGTGTGTCTTTGCACCATCCTGAATGCATCAGTCTACTCACACTTGACTTTAACCTCAGTTTGGTTTGAGTTTCCAGTTCCAATGTCATTACTAGCTTCACAGCTGTACAGTCCGCTGTCGGAAGGACTGACAGAGTTTAGAGTGAAGGTCTGCGTCCTCTGGAGGATTTTACTCTTGCCATCAGTCACCTTCATCCAGGTGACAGAGGTCACGGGTGGGCAGGACCGAGCGCTGCAATCTAGAGTCAACGACTTGTTCTCATTCACAACGAGGGCAGGCTGAGCTTTTACGGTCACGTCTTTGGGACAATCTGCATTTACCAAAAAAGATTGTAAAAAAGAGAGGAGTCAGGTATAATGGACGGCATAGTTATTACCATCAACAAAAACATTTAACAACTGATTAACATCAATATACTATAACTGTTTTAATTTAGTCAGAAGGGGACAATTCAAGGTATGTCTTGGTACAATAAGGTGGTAGATTATATAAACAGGGAAACCTCCACACCTGTACAATGCATTCCTATGTACAATTACCTCACAACTTGGAGAGAATTTGATTTAAATGTTGTAATTTTTAAGGCCATAGTTTGTGGTGGAGGTGCATTATATGTAGAGGTCTATTTAACTGAATACACCACTGTGTAAAATATACACAGTGGTGTGTTCAGCTAAAAATATTTAATTAAAATTAGCAATACTACACTATAGAAATACTCCATGACAAGTAGAATCCTGCATTTATAATTGAACTAATGCAGTACAATAGTCTTAGCCGGAAAATGCAATTCACGTATCAGAAGTAAAAGTATTCATTAGTATTTGAATGTCTAATGCTAGTTTGAACTACTTTATATATTGTTGCAGTTTATCTATAACAGTGCATTATATTTTCTCATTTAATGTTTTCGATGTGAAATCACAATTTTCAAAGTAACTAAACTGTTCATCAAATATACTTAGTGGAATATAAATACAAGTCTGAAAAAAATGCAATAAAAGCACATGTACCTCTAAACTGTACTTAAGTACTCAGTGTAGTACTCGAGGAAATAGATGTAGTTACTTTTTGCCATACATTTTACAGTTGTATAAGCTGCTCATTGTACATTACGGTTCATTCAGAACCACGACACTTGACATGTAATCAGAATGACTTATTTTCACATGGAAAGAATAGAAAATAAAGATCTACTTTGGCCATTTGAATTTAAGTTGTTTTTCTTTTCTTACTGAGATCGAATGATTATAACTTTATGGAAAGATTTGGTTTTGATGATTTGTTTGATAAGCAAAAAAACAATGCACCGCTGAATTACTCACAATTCACCACCAACTTCTTCCGCTCGCTTGTCTTTGAACCTTCGCTGTTTGTGGCGTCACAGGTGTAAAAGCCTGTGTGGGTTGACGTTACATTAAATGCATGCTGGAGAGTGTTGGACAAATCATTATAAGGGTGAGTGACATGGGGTTGTGAAGACTGAGGATTTGATTCGGAAGTCCGTTTAAAAGTAAGTATCGAGCGTGGTAAGCTTTCAACAGTGCATCTGATGATGATGAGCTGACCCTCCCTGACCTCAGTATCCATAGACAGCGTGAGCTTGGTGGGAGGATCTGTAGAGAGAAAGCAGCTGTAAGATTTTCAGGAGCATTCATTCATTGTTTAACATGATAGCATAGCAGCAGTCCATGAAGAGGAGGTCAACTTATGTCTAAAGAGCAGTGAAGAGTTTTACATTTCAGGTAATGCACTCATGTCTGTCTGTTGAATATAGGCCCACAACTATCAGTAATGTAGCTTAGCTTAGCACAAGGACTGGGAACAGATGGAAACAGCTAGCCTTGCTCTGTAGCAAAGGTAACAAAGACGGCCAATCGGCGTCTCTACAGTTCACTAATCAACAAGATATATCTGTTTTGTTTTTCTATTTGTATAGATTGTTTGAATCAATCAGGCGTAAATGCTGATTTTCTAATGATCAAACTTGATGTAGAAATTAAAAAAAAATACTTAAATATCACAGAACATAGTCAGCATTATATAATTACTTACAGAGTACATTTATGCACACTAGCTCACTATCGTCCCCTGTATTGATGCTGTTGGTTGCATTGCACCTGTAACAAGCGTCATCTGTTCTTTTTACTGTGTCCAAGCGTAGTTCTTTTTCTGTAGTTGTCTTGGACTTCCACTGTGAGGAGTCAATCTGTTTGTTGTTGTTGTTGAGTCGGTACCAGGAGTACCTAGACGGGGCAGGATTGGCGTCAGTCTTACAATTGAATGTAAGAGATTTACCAACTCCCACACTTTTGTCATTTATACTGGTGGAAATGGTTGTCTTCCTCGGGCCGTCTGAAAGAAAGAGTTAACTGTTAGCATGCTTTCTGTGGTGATACATTCTGTGGATTTATTTAATTTTCTCCGTCATCATCAACTCTCTGACATACATGCAGCACAAGGAGCTGTGGAACTTACATTTAACTTCAATTTTCAATGGCACTGATGTTCCATTTCCCACAGTGTTAGTGGCTCTACATGTGTAGGAGCCTCTGTCTTCGGGCTCGATCCTCTCAACAACATACCGCTCATGTGTCTGCTTCTGAGCAACAGCTTTCCCATCTTTTAACCAATCGTAGGTGTGAGGTTGTGGGTTGCTTCTCTTCACATTACATGTCAAAGTCATTGTATCTCCTTGTATAAATATGGAAGAAGGTGACTTCACCTCAACTTCAGGAACATCTGAAACAGAATATTTCATTATTTCTTGAGGCTGAATCACAATGAGAATCCTCAAAGATATCTGTAGTGAACATCAACTTAATAATTATCGTTCACGATTTAACTTTTCTTTTTTTTAAATGCCACAGGAAAATATCAAAAAAGTAGAGTAGTATTCGAAGAGTTAAAACTACTAAGAACCACAAACACAAGGAATTAAGGAAATTAAGGAAAACATAAGAAATACTCACATTTAACACTAATATTGACTGGTTTTGATTCTATTGTCCCCTGTTTGTTTTTAGCTTCACAATGGTATTCTCCATTCTGTGACTCTGTAATGGATGTGATCCCCCATACTGCCCCTGTTCCAATTACTTCCTTTTTATTTTTGAACCATGTGAAGTTTGGTTCTGGACGTCCTTTGGCGGAGCAAGTGAGATTCACAGATTGTCTTTCCACAACGTTTTCAGGGCTTATTTTAGCCGATGTGTCTTTGGGAGCATCTGTGTAAACACATTCAAAACAAGTCAGGAGAAATCAGTCAACACACAGCAAGCTTGGGGGGATTGTTTACAGAAATGAAATATGAATAACAATAGAGCCGGAGTATATATATCCTTCTCAGATACAAAATGTAAAGATGCATGCAAGTGCAATCAGCTGCCAAAAATGCACTTCATTTATTTATCTTAATATTATTACTGAAAACCTCAAGACAGAGTAATTCTGCTTGCTAATTCTGATCCTAAAGGAAGGAACATTTAAAGGTAGCACTTTTTATACTTAAGTGAAAGTACAAAAGTATTAGCATGACAATGTATATAAAGTACAAAAAGTAGTCAATATGCAGAATGGTCAATTTCAGAATATGCATATTATATTGAATCAAAATGATGCATTAATGTGTACATCACTTTAAAGCTGCAGCTGATAAAGGTGGGGCTTATTTATTTTACTATATATTCAGCTGGATACTTGTGAATTTCACCAAGGGATCAATAAAGTTTTATCTAAGTTACCGTCCATCACCGGTAACGGTAGACAAGACATAAATAAACTACATTCGTGAACTTACATTCAACAGTTAAACTGATATTGCGAATCAAATTATTGTCTGTGTCATCTGTCTGGCATGAAAACTCCTTCCCATCATCCTGCCAGTTGACAGTAAAACTGACTGTGGTGCTGTTCTGCTTTCCATTCATTTGCTGAGTTGGAGACAGTTGTGTCAAACCTCCAATCTTTGGGCTTGAAGGACACAAACTCAAAGTGGAGCATGTGAGGTTTATAGTGTCAGATTCGTTTACGACAGGCGGTTTCTCAAAAGTGATCAGGCACAGATTCTCTGAAAGTATATAAATGAGACAATATCAGCAGAAATATCACGGTGAATACACAGAATAGCCAGTGTTAGTAAACTATAATCAATTCAGTACAAATAAACATTTTTAACAGAATAATCAGTTTTTTTTCTTCTGTCTTAAACACTTATTATGCCTGTAGATGCATGTACTAAGTTACTAAGGTGAATACTGACTGAATTACTGAGGCTGGTAAACTATGCAGAGTGCAGTAAAAACTGCTCTAGACTCCTAAATGATGTTATTGGCTAAGTTAAAACTCAAGGATTCAAATAACCAGTTTCAGAATTCAAGTTAAAGCTGGATACACATTTTCTTATTATTTCCTAGGGTGTGACTGAAAAGAAAAGACACAATGTTTAGATAAAATCTCTATATTTTGAGACAGTTTCCACAAAATTGCAATAATAAACATTTAGTGAGTATGAGATCCGTAGCCTCATATTAAGGTTGTTGTAGTAGTTTGGTCAGATAACTTAGTATTGTGTGTAATAATCAGACATTACAGTGAAACAATTCATAAAAGGGGAGCTCGGATGGACTGACAAACCCCATATGACAATAGAGAAACATGGGCTACTTTTATGATGACTGGGTTGATTTAATGACTGTTTGGTGTCAGTCAAACAGGCAGCACTGGTATACCTGTATGTGTAAACAGGAGAGCTAAACCTGTCAGCTTGTTATGTACAATCAATACGGCATCAGAAGCCCACTGACACAGGAGGAGGAGGGAGAGCTGGCTCCATTCCGATTCTTTTACATTTTTGAAATTGTTTACACTATGACATCATGACCCCGTCATAATGTTTTGACGTCCTGTAAAAGTAGGACTTTTAACTCTACAATTATTTGTCTCAAAATATAAAAATGTATTCTTGACTTTTTTTTGTCAAACATTTATCATATTACTGAATCTCAACTCAACCAATTCAATCATTTCTGCCTCCAGACCAGCTCATCTCTTAATATTTGCATAACTCATTCATTGCTATCCATTTTCTGAAAACATCTTCCAGTATTCAGGATTACCTTTAACTTCTAGTCTCACTTGTTTGGTCATCCACTTTACTTTTCCAACAAATCTGAAAGAATAGTTTCCATTGTCAGTTTTTTTCAGATCACAGATTAAAATACCGCACTTTTGTGAGGTTTGAAGATAACCGCTCCGACTTGAAGATAGAGAACCGATATATTTCACTCTGTCTGCAAAGTCTGTACTGACAGGACGTTCTGTGGTATTCATGCTGTAAATGACAGTGCCAGTCCAATCTGTTATATTCCACTGGCTATCCTTTATCCAAAACCAGTATGCACCAACAGCATTCACTTGAAGAGTGACTCTGCATTTGATTTCAATGCAGGACCCCTCTTTAGCTGTCAGGTGAGTGGCTTCGAGTTTGAAGAGGTTTTCTTCGCCACAAGAAAAATCTGTGATGGTGAAAACACAAGTGGAAAAGTCATAATGTAAGTGGCTTACATTATTTAATACAAATCTTCTTAAAGTATACATTGTTATCACAGTGGAGTAATACAATTCATACTTTTTATTACTGCCAGAAATACCAACCACCCGACTGTCTGAGCATTCATTTTTGTGTGGCACTAAAGCTTGATATCTGAAACACAAAAACAAAACAAAGACATTTGTGTACATTATTGTATCATCGTAACGCCATATAACTCTATAACTTCTTCTTTCTTTTACTCTGTAAAGTAGCCTTGATACCAAGTAGGTTTTTATCTATTTATTTAATGCAAATCAGCTATTCTGTTTTCTTCTTCCTTTTTTTTCATTTCATTTTTCAAGTTCTTTGAGTGTTCTGCGTTTATTTCCTCATTTCAAGATTGTTGGGAATTCTCGAGCAGTGCAAACATATAAGTGATCTTATCTTTCACAACTTGCAAAATGTCATGTTTGACAAAAAAAAAAAGATATTAGGCAAAATATTAAGGCTCCATGTTGTTGTGATTCCCAGCGTAGTTGTAATTATTGTGACTTGATACATCAGAAGCCAAACATTACATTTTAATGGTTTACTGGTTCAGTGTCTACTTGGAGGAATGTCGATGGTATTTGACATCAGCTGTTTGTTTCAAACACTTTCTTTTCTGCTTCATCAGCCGTACATTTAAAGAAGACCCATAATACACTTAGAGTGCAAACAGTACAATTCATTTATTTTACAAATTCTGTCATTTATCGCCCCAATATTGATACAGTGTTTTAAAGGCTTCATATACAGTAAATACTTCACTTACAAATGCCACTGTATTCTTGTGCATACAGCAAGAAGATAATTTGCTGGAGAAAGTTGAATCCAAATCACTGATAACTTAATACGTTTTCACATTCAATAAAAAAAGAAAAATACTCAGCTATCTCTAGACACAGACATCGTATCACCTTGATGATTGAAATAAACCTTCACAGACATAGATGACTTTTTAAGTTATATTATGCAGTCAAATAGAAAGAAAGATATCAAAATAAGCTTGTTCGTACCTCAGATGATCCACTTAAAGCAATCTGTAGCACACAGCATCCCTCCTACAGTAAGAATAAGATTAAGAAAAGGAAGTTTTCACAGTTGACCTAAACTCTTGTAAAATTTGCATGCCCCATCATGCAAGCCAGAGAACACAATCTTTTATAGTTGTACTGATGAAAATGTTGTAGTATGTTCTCCTTACACTTGCCCGCTGCGTGCATCTTCCTCTCACTTCCTCTTTAATGCTTTTTTTTTCAATCGTGAAAGTTACGGTTCAGGGAGGACCAACTCTATTACAGGCACTGATCAGCACTTACAGTATTTGACATCTATTTGCAGGATGCATGCTTACACAATATTTATAGTGTCCTTTAGTACTTCAAGCTCATCAAAATGAGTGAAAACTTTTCAAAAGTTTTCTGAAGTACTGTATAAATAGTGCGTTTCTCACATTGCAAAACATTAAAGTAAAGGGAAACCGCACATAAACAGGAAACCTCTACACAAAGACAAAAACAACAGACTTCACTTCCCCTCCTTAATAACAGCAGCCACAATCTTCTCGGCATCAGCCGCCATTTCGTCGATGGCGCCGTTTAAAGCTTGCAGCATGGCAGTGAAGGAGCGGCTGGCAGAACGGGCATGTCTGGGCATCGCCATCTCCACCAGCTTCGACGAAACCGCGGCCAAGTCCTTTTCTGCCGCCGCCAGACGCTTTTTCACTTCACCTTTAGTGACCTCCACTGACAGAACACAGGTCCGCAGCACTTTAAGTCCTGTTGGTTCCATCCCTCGCTGTCGGGCCAGTCGCTCGACCGATTCATCATCCAGGCACAGAGATAATTGTGCTTTGCTTAGAATCCGCACTGCTACACTTGAGTCCACCATGGAGGCCACAAAGGGAACGGGGATAGCTGACACCCCGCCAGATAGCGAGGCAGCTGCCCATACTAGGGCTTTAAATGCCTCCTTTTTCAGGGTGACCAGGGTGGAGGTAAGCGTCGGGAGAGCCAAGAGAAGTGCGTGGGCTCGGATCTCTGGAAGGTCTCTTCCCATGTCCTCCAACAGGCCGGGGAAGTCAAACTTCTCCAAGGTGGAGGGTCGCACCAGGTAGACTTTAGGCAGTGCCACACCCTGTGATGTCAGCACTTCTAAACTGGCTTTCCTCTCTTCTTCTAGGTTTTTTTCAGTGGCTTTTTCTGAAGCTAAGAGAATAAAGTACACTGTTTGTCGCTGTTGTGACCGGGCCTCGAGAAACACCGCCACGCTGTTGGGTTGGGGCGCCTGGTTGAACGTAATGAAGACGGCATTGTAGCGGGCAAACTTAACTCTGTCCATGTATCCCTCGGGTTCAAATGGAGAGGTGGATGGAACAGGTGGCAGATCCCACATGCGAAAGTCAGGGTGTTTAGGGCTTGGGTAGCCTGCCACCTCCTCCGGGGCAACAGGGGATTGAGACGGAGCTGCTCCATCGTCCCCAGAACTGAGGCCACGTAGGGAGTTTATGAAGGTGGCCTTTTCATCCCCACGGTCCCCTATCACAGCTAGGTTGATCCTGCTGATCAGGAGATCTTCCACTGCATCCTTGACATCAGATAACTTATTATGCTCTATGGACTCTTTGAGGGTCTCAAGGAGGTTCAGGCCTCTGAAAACATCAGACATTTCTGTGAAAAGACAGAGAATGTTAATATACTGTAACAAACAAAGCATTAAAACTGATCGGCTTTACCACACTGGTAAGTGTAACAATAGACGTGATGACATCTAACATATCAATAAAAATAGATAAAAGTGGCAACTTTTCAAATGGTACCTTGCAACATAATCCTAGAATAAATGTTAAAGCTAATTATGTTTCACCACTGGTTAAATAAAAAACAATAAAAAAGAAACACACCCCTTGTCCAATGGGGTGGTTGCTGGATCAAAGAAATATCTAACAGAATTAAAACAGATAGATCTGCACATCAAGTACCTCCCGTTATAAGGATGTTTATTGCTGACATCAATTTATCCGTTTTAATTCTAGAGCAACATTTCAAACCTGTAATGAAGGTTTCACACAGTCCATTCATAAAAGCAAACATCACAAGCTCAGGTCTGTGTAAAAATCATAAAGTGAAATGTTAGAAATGCATTGCTGTCAGTTTTACTCTTTTTACAGTCATTTTTAAAGCAATCAATTAGAATTTTTTTGGCAATGCAAAGTTTCGATTCAACACAACACTGCACATATATACTCGCCGGCGGGTTTCTGGAGGAGAAGCAGCCCTGTGGGTGAAGTATTTGTTCTCAGTTGTCAAATGTTGACTCTTCGGCGGCTCTGAATTACCAGCAGCGTCAGGTTGATCTATTTAAAGGTGTCCGTCCAGCTAGTGGAACATTCTAATCCTGTTAGCTCAGCCTTAATCCCAAATCACTTAAAGCGCATTCATGCACACTGTGTGTAAATGTAAAGCTATTTGCTTTCATGTATAGGCATCCAAGAAGGCACACACATTGATGAGCATATAAATAAAGATACAAGCATAATTAATGCTAGATTACTAACATTATTATTATTATTACGGTTCAAATCTAAGCACAACCGTTATCCAGACAAGAAAAGATGCCACAATTCATCAATATGATCATATAGTACCTTAAAAAACATGTACTACTTTTGTTCTCCTCACTGTCCACAATGATGAGATATGGGAAATTATGAAAGACTACCTTTTTGTAATTTAGGTATGAAGACTTGTGTAAGGTTGGAAAACAACCCAGAAAGTGCAATCAGCAATGTTACAGTTTCATTTTCTTTTCATTAACATTGAAAGCTGTTACACGGATTTTGTGTTTCCCCACAAAGGCCGTATGAAGGCACTGACCATAAAGAGGAACAACGTAATAATAATTAAGTTGAGGGATTTATGCATACTGTATGTGAGACTCTTGTGAGAAAAGCTGCACAGTTTTGCTTTCTTCTCTTTTCATTTTAAGAGGAACCCAGAATGCAAAACATCTGACACCTGGTTGATGCTATTTTAGGCTCACATCCTCTCACACAATGGTTTCCTGTCTTTTTGAAAGCAGAAGAGTTGTGAATTCAGGTTTACAGTATGTGAGTTCATCTCGAAAAACAAAGCAATTGGACTTGAAATCAAAATCTAAAAAATGATCTAAAGGCCAATATCAGATGAAATCAAATGTATTAGTCTTGCTTATTATTCATTATGTATGCAATTAACATTAAGATATTATCAGCAAAACATTTAAAATGACAAGGCTTGCATGCAAGTTATGTACCGGGGGCACTTTCTCACCAAACAGCAAATGATTGCAGAAAGAAGAACGAGAATCACAAATGCAATGATAATATCCAGCAGTGTAATATATATTTTTTAATTTCATGTTTTGATCTGGAACAAATAGGAACAAATTGTCAAAAAAAATAGTCAGCATTGTTGCCCAGAGAGACAAAGCATCCTGATTTGATGATTGAGTCCCTCCCTCCACAAAAAAAACTATTTCTTTCAAATGCACAAACATATAAAAAGTGTAGAATAAACATACAGGAAGTGTGGTTGATCACACTAGATCAGAAACAACTCCACAGCCGCGAGCACTGATACAGGATGTTGCGTGTTCACCTTTTCTGTACTGATAATACATTTGACTACCACTTTCCTCAGGGCCTCATTTCAGGGTCCTACAACAGCTCTAAACTATTCATATCTATGGTCTCTGCAGTCACAATAACTTGAAAAAGCAATGTATGAAATTAGCTGTGGCATAATCATTCACTGTAATGGATTTCATTTGGAAAGACATTTAAAAATAATAAGGTATATGTTGTTTAACCTGGTCCTCTTGACTCTGCTCTCTCCTCTCCACAGTGACTCCGCTCTAAACAGACTCTTCCTCTCAGAACTCTTCTACCTCTTTCCTCTTTGTGGAAACAACGTTAATTATTAATTATAATTAGTATTGTCTCCTCTTGTTAGACTAACACAATTCCATGCAGTTATAATCTCACAGTGATATGCATCATATATCCTTTAGGGAATTTGTATCTATGGCAGTTGCACGATCAATAAGAAAAAAAGATTCTGGTCTTGAGACACATCTTGTGTCACAGAATGTGTTCCTCCATTTTAGCTTCAGCTTTTTTGAAAGCACTTCTGTATTTGTATAATGTGCTGAAATATGGCATCACTCTATTTTCAGTGTCTCTGGTAACTTCCTGTTCTCACACTGAGCTACTACACTTCGACCATCTTCAGTTAACGAGCTGCGATTCTGTCAAAATCTGTTGCTGTATCCTTTATATCTGCATATTGAACACTGAACCTAGACGAGAGAGGACAACTATGAGCTTTCAGGGAGAACAGTGTTTTCTGTGCAGGAAACTCGCTGCTAGTACTGAGAGTAAGGATGATCTCTACTACTAGTAATACACTACTATAAAGTGATTGTAAACAAAGTAATTGGACAAAGTAAGGTTGATTCCTACTAGCACTAGTAATCCATTACTATAAAGTATAAACAAGAACTGATCTGGAGACTATTTTTGAAATCACATTAAATTGTATATTTCTTTTCTCTAAAGAATTAACATAAATTCTCCTCACCAAAATGATGTATACAGAGTGACTCTGATAATAAAATGAAATAACAGACACATTTTCTGTTGCTGGAATGAGCGTTTATTTGTGCACAAAGCTGAATAGCAATAAAAAGAACAGAGCTGCACTTGCAAACATAAGGGCACTGGAGATCCAGCAGAGCACTTAGCATACAGACATATTACCACTGAGAGGCATCTAAGTTTAAATATTTCATATAAATGCATTTAAATGAGCTTTTATCAAACAAATGATGAGAATATTTAGGGTTCAGTGTGTCACCCTGCACATACTGTACAACTCGGTCGCTTTACTTCATGAGCCACAGCTACACATATTGTGGCTTTAAATAAAAGTTCAAAACAAAAGTGCACTTTGGTACAAATAGAGCTGCATTGCCCCCTCAGTGCGCGACAGTACCGCGTTATTGTGAATTCCACTGCTTTGCCCTGTATAGCTTTCAAGCGCTAGGATTGGCCAGATGTCGGAGGTACCGCTAATCTGATTTGTTCAGGTCTCCTCTGTCTCTCCTTTCTGCCAAGACCCCTTTAAACACACCTCTGTGTAACATCTGTCTGCTTCTTTTAATTTATACATCTGCAAGTACTGACAACACATGTATTCACACATCCATTTCAAACTTCTCCTCGTCACCTACAAAGCTCTCTATAACATGGCCCCCTCTCACCTATCCACACTCCTTTAACGGCACACTGCAACACGTACCCTCAGATCATCAAACCTCCTCACGCCCACAAATAGGACCAAGCACTGGACCTGGGGTGACGGAGCCTTTTTCCTGCTGCTGCCCCCACCCTCTGAAACTCTCTTCCCAATCACATCCAGACTTTAGATTCACTACCTTACCTCAAAACACACCTTTTCAAGTCTTCTTTTAATGTCTAACCATTTAACTTGTCTGTCATTCCTGCTTATTTGTTTATGTCTATGATGCATGTTTTTAAATATTTCTCCCTATTTCATTCCCTTTGTAAAGTGTCTGAGTTTTTTGAAAAGCACTTATCAAATAAAAAGTATTATTATTATTATTATTTATGTTTAATTTTCATTGAACATGTATACACGCTTTCCTTTCTGTAAAAGGAAATCTACTTCAGCCTCACACACACTCACACACACACACACACACCAGCATCACATCTAAAGCATGAATGTCTGCCCTATATCGACCCCCTCTAGCACTAAAGCTCATCCTATGTTTAATGTAATGCTGGTCTCACTACATGTCACGTCTGTCTACGCTGAATCACCTGTTGTGTTTTGTCTTGCTTCCGCCAGTTTAAAAAATGAAAGAAACGTTCATTGTTAAGTCACTCCACTAAGTCACACAGTCTCTATCTCGCCCATTATTTCATTCACATTTGAGTACACTGCCACATCCTCACCTCCCTCCTCCTCCTTTGGCATACACTCTTTTGTCTCCTTATCTTCCCCTATCATCACCTCCTCCTGTTCACTGCCCTCCAACACGTCACTGGCCTCAGCACCATCGTCTTGTCTCTCCTCTGTTTTTTTGTTCTTAATCTCGGCATACTCTGTATCTGCGGTCTCTTGCGTATCCTCTGCCCCTGTGGGACTCTTCCTTTTCACCAAGGAAAAGTTGATGTCAGAGTACTCCACCTCTCTTGGTTCCACATGGGCCGATTGCCCAGCAGCCTGAGCTCCTTCTTCAGATTCCTGTTGGCCATGGGTCCCATCGCTTTCCACTCCTTGACCAGCATCGATCTGTGAGGTGCAATTCAGAAATTATAAATCATCTGCCAACTGATACATTACATTTCTACATCCAGGCTACAACTGGTTCCTACTCAAACACTTGGAACTATTTCATCTGTAAGCCGTTAAAATGATCATGACTGTTTTTTTCTTAATTGTAGTTAAGATTGCTGCTGTGCGATAATGCAGCGCCGTCCTTTTAAAATCAGTCCATACTTACAACCGCATTGCGGTGCAACAATAAGAGCACTCTGACAGTGTGAAACAAAAGAAGAACAATGGCAATGCATGTCTACTCACAAGACTAATCTTTCAGCAAACATTTAATCAACATTTAACTGATATATTGTACACAGTTAGAAGCCGGCTGTGTTAATATGAATACCAGAGGAATAGCTTGAGTAGTCACCATCTCCAGAGCTTCAGCCATATTACCAGAGTTCTTCCGTTTATTTCTGGGGAGGAAATTAAGTAAACAACAACAAATGTTACAAATTTACAAGCAATAATTATTTAATTAAAGTCACTCTTAAAAGTGTTTTAAAAAAAATAAAAAAGGCCACACATGTGATCTACGTTGCGTTACCAAAACACTAAAGACACATTCCTCACAAGACAATCAAATTCAAGCATGTTTCTAGCCTATGCAAACAGATTTTGTATACTACATTTATATATTAATATATTTCTATATGCCTTTATTTTGGAAGAACACATTCAAAAATGTTTGCAGAATACCTTGGAATAAGGTATACTGCAAACATCGTGATTTGCTGTAAAATGGATCAAGTATACTAAAACACTGTTGTGGTCCTTAATGACTGATAACACATGAATAATGCCGAGAACCTTTATTAAAAAATAAAATAAAATAAAGAAGAGCAATGCATGGATGTCAAAAAGATGCACAGTTATGCAAGTAAAATAAATTTAAAAAAAGAGTACCTGCAGCATTTTATGGCCAAGCAGCAGATGGTTGCTGAAAGGAGTATCCCACTCACAAACGCAATGATGGCTTGCAGCTGTATGAAGGGTATTAAAAATGCGTAGAGTAGATCTGGAATGGAGAGGAACAAATTGTTAAAAGATTGCTGCTGCTTCATTATGAAACGTATTTATAAAAATGGAGTTTTGAAAATGTCATAAAGTAGTGGTCTAGAGTCGGGGAGGTTTTGTATTTGTTAATACTTACCGCCTTGTTTGAACTCATTTGTTGTGACTGTGAGGTTCTTTTTTGCTTCCCCAATTTCATTGCTGCTGACACACTCAACAGTGGTGTAGTTGCGGTGTTTTACAGACACAATGAAGCTGATGACAGTGTGGCTTGACTTATTGGTAATGACAGAGTATTCAGTGTGAGTCTCCAACATCGGCCATGTGATGGTGGGTAAAGGAAACCCTTCACTGATGCACACACAAGTCAGGACCTCCGACTGAACCTCACATGGAGGGCTACTTAAGAACTTTGGAAAAACTGCAAACAGGAAAAAACTCAAGAACACAGCAAACATACAGTAAAACAATATGAACTTCTTTCAAACTAGACTATTAAAGCCTACTTACATTTCACGTTTACTTCAGCAGGTGTAGTCAGAGTGGTGATCTGGTGCTTTGCTGTACAGATGTACCGTCCAGAATACTCTGCTGTCACATTAGCGATGACAAGAGCAGCTGTTCTGGTGTTGTTCTGAAGGACGATTACATTTTCACTTTGCAGGTTTTTGTTGGAGTCAGGTTTGGTCCAGGTGATAACAGCAGCAGGGACACTTTCAACGCTGCAGGTTAGATTTAGAGCATCGCCCTCTTTAACTGATGTCATTCCGGTGATCACAGGTTTCTTCACATCTTTAAAATAAAAATTTAGACAAACGTTTAGAATTTGTCTGACAAATTTTTTATCATAAATATGTGGCTCCAAGCTGAGGCTGAAAACCACCTGAGAGCCTTAAAAATACCTGAATAAGTGTGAAACCTTTTTAATAAAATGATTATGTTGGTTAGAGCCCAATATGTAAAATAAAACAAAAAACTCCATCCAGACACAAGATATTGAACAGGGAGCATGAACATGTAGGAAAAGCTGTTCACTTTGTATTAAAGGTATAATATTTAGTCACATTGTCGGTTGCTGTTTGAAAAGACAGCGTTTGAAATTCGCCCCTCCTCTCTGGCTCAACGAGCGAGCCAGAGAGGGAAACCGGAGCAATGGTCGAGTGACTGTATAGAGAGGGATCGTTATTTTCTGATTGTTTCACGGCGGTAACTTACAGTCAAACAATATGAACATCTTTCAAACTAGACTATTAAAGCTTACTTACATTTCACGTTTACTTCAGCAGGTGTAGTCAGAGTGGTGATCTGGTGCTCTGCTGTACAGATGTACCGTCCAGAATACTCTGGTGTCACATTAACGATGACAAGAGCAGCTGTTCTGGTGTTGTTCTGAAGGACGATTACATTTTTGTTGGAGTCAAGTTTGGTCCAGGTGACAATAGAAGGAGGGAAACTTTCAACACTGCAGGTTAGATTTAGAGCATCGCCCTCTTTAACTGTTGTCATTCCGGTGATCACAGGTTTCTTCACATCTTTAAGACAAAATTTTGAACAAACGTTTAGAATTTGTCTGACAAATTTTTTATCTTAAATATATGGCTCCAAGCTGAGGCTGAAAACCACCTCAATAAGTGTGAAACATTTTTAATGAAATGATTATGTTGATTAGAGCCCAATATGTAAAACTCCATCCAGACACAAAATATTGAACAGGGAGCATAAAAATATAAGAACAGCTGTTCACTTTGTATTAAAGGTATAATATTTAGTCACATTGTCGGTTGTTGTTTGTAAAGACAGCACTCAAAATTTGCCCTTTCTGCAAGAACACCGTTAATGTTGTAAAATCCGAAACACTTCAGAAAACCAACAAAAATTACAAGACAACAAACATTAGAACACATTTTAGATAGTAGAAAGTAAAGGTGAGAATAAAGTGCAGGATGTGCTGTACTCACAGGTCACATTCAGAGTCACTGTCTTCTCTGTAGTGATGCTGTTTGTGAAGCTGACCTTACAGGTGACATCGGTGCCGTGCTGTTCAGCTGAAGAGTTAAAGGTCAAAGTTGAGCTGTGTCTCTGTGTGACAGCAGTGATGATGTTTCCTGTGATGTGAGAGTCCTTCTCTCCTGCTCCTCTCCACGCCCAGGTGATGTTAGGATCAGATCCAGAGCAGAGACCAGGAGCAGTGCAGGTCAGTGTGGTCTGCTGCCCCTCTGTCAGAGGAGGAATCATCACTGTGGGCTTCTGGGTCAGACCTAAAGGGAGAGCAGTCGATGAGTGGAATCAGGTGAGCAGCCTGAAGGTCATTCACTTAAGTTCAGGCTAAAATAATCTGATACTTTGTTAAACATCTCGATGAGGCAATGAGTCAGAGTTTTATCAGGAACTGATGCAGGTTCTACTGTTTGCCCACAGAGGTCGACAAATGTGCAACATTATTTCATTATTATTCCATTCCGACTATAAATACAGTGAATATGTTGAATAGAATGAACATCTTCACTGTATGTATTTGTTGAAGCTTTTCATACCTTTAACAGAGACAGTTGCTTTTAGAGAGAATATATATCCATTACTCCCAGGTTGAACTCTGAGTTGATATGATCCAGAGTCTGACTCAGTGAGGTCATTGATGATGATGCTGCAGTTCTTCAGACTCACGTTAGGCTCCAACAGAGAAACTCGTCCTTTAAACCCAGACTGAACTTTGTTGCTGTTGTTAGTGTGGAGTATCACGTCTGAATCCTCACATGTTTTAGATGGTTCACATTTGTACCACACTATATGTTGGGGTCTAAAGTCAGAAGCAGTGGTGAAAGAACACGGTATCACAACACAGAGTCCAGCCTCTGCTGTTATTTCTCCTTCACTGAGAGTGATACAGTGTTCTTTGTCACAGTGTTTGAATTCCCTCACTGCTGCACCTGTTAATGGAAACAGTGAGAGAGAAACAGAGGACAGGAGACATATAAATCTTGATAATACGTTAATTGTTATGTTTAATAAATGCTCAATAAAGGCTACTACTAGGACTGTTTTGTTTTACTAACTGCTGTTGTAAGCATCGCTGAGCAACAAATATCAGTATAACATATTTCTTTACACATAACAACTTTGGTAAACAAGTCAAATATACTATAGTAAATGGATGCTTTGAGTAATGCTATATTTTATTGTTGGCATCATAACAAGATTATAATAAAAGATGCATACCTGCGTCAGCAGTGATGCCTCTCACAGAGAAGAGCAGAGTCGTCCAGATGAGAACAAACATCCTGATGTGATGATTGAGACGGTCAGTGTCTTTTCCTTTAAGAAGTACAAACATTCAAATGTTTCACTTCATGAAACCGGAGCAGAACAATCTCCACGGTTGACAGCACAGATTTAAATACATGATGTTGCAGGTTCACGTTTTCTGTAGTGACATTGATAAATGTGGCTAACATCATCTTCAGGGTTGTGATTCCCACAAAATGTTTTATTTCCAAGAACTTTTTAACATCTGTTCCATAAAACTGCGAAATAATAAAACAGAAATAAATTATCTGTGACAGTTTTATCTACAATCCCCCCCCCCCCCCCCCCCAACCCCAATGAAATGCACACAACAGTAAGTGAATACGTAAAGCGAGGAATTCTAAAAAGCATTTCATGACATTAGTAAGGAAACAATGACTTATACAGTTTCCATTAACTCTTAAAAAGATGATCTAAAAAGTACGGTAAATGTTGTGTTTTACCTCTTTTTGTCTTGTTCTCTCTTCTCACCACAGTGATCTCTGCTGAGCGTCTCTGCTCTGAACTGACTCTTCCTCTCTTCGTCTTCCTTTTTTAATTCGTTCCTCTTTGCGCTACAACAATTTAAAAGGAAGTTTCTCTTCACACTGCTGGCCCTCGTTAGACTGCCACACTCACAAATCTCTAAAATGTGTGCCTATGTTAATGTAATATATACTGTATATCAAGTTGATAATGTACAACTTTAACACTGAATACTGAAATTAAACGGTCTTGCTATTTTCTTTTCTTCAGGACTGTAAATGTGTGAGGAACTCTGAGAAAGAGGAAGTACCATATGTGTACTTGAGAAGCTTGTGTCACCTTAAGAAACCAAATAGCTCATCTATCAACTATCCTTCTACATTGTAATGCACAATACAATACATACATGTGCATATAGGCTGGTGAATGTGCATGCATGTGAATGGTCTTTACTATAACTGCCGTCTTTAATGAAGTGCGTGAAATACCGGCAGATAAAAAAATAAGATATTTGTTTTAATCCTAGCTCTTAACTGCATGAAGCTCCATATTTGTAACAGTATGGTTCTTATGGTTTATTGTGCAACATTCTCAGTTGTGTTCTCAGAAAAGTCTCTGAAGGGATTATTCATTGAAACATTGCCTTACATGGCATCACTGTATTCTCTCTAATAACCTCCTGTTGACACTCTGAGATGGTAGATTATGACTATAACTATATTTAACTGCTAACTGGCTTTATATTTGTCCTCATCTGTTTCTATATGTCTGCATATTGAACACTCACCACAGAACCTGTTAACATTGCAGAATGTACCAGAAAGAAAAAAAGGTTTTGTTGCAATTGATAACTCATGATTTCATCTCAAACATAAACAAATGTGTTTTCTGTTTAAAATAAGCCAAGTTGATTCCTGTAACACAATAAAAAGAGAAGTAATCTATGACTTCCTAATTTGTCTAAAGTAGAGACAAACTGGGTCAAACATTTTATCAGTTTGTAAAAACAGATCAATCAAAAAAGGCTAAATAAAATTAAAATCGGCATACTGATCTGCAATTTGTTGTTTAACAATTCTTCATATTTTATATAAAAATGAATACATGAATCCACACCAGTTTAAAGGAGAGTGTAACTTTTTCTTTTTTTTTTACATACAATACTAACATGCATATGTACATCAACATTTCTGCAATTGTTGTTCCTGTTCACACGGGCCCTGAAGACTTCCCATCATAATTCAATTCCACCGTAATAGATTGAGACAAAATCTATAGTCCTCATTCTGTGACAACATGCATCATTAAATTCAGCTGAAGCTAAAAATGACGCTTCAGCAGTCTGAGTTAGACAGCTCCACATCTACAAAAGCTCTTTTAAGTATGAAATGTGCTCTGCGTTACTACCCTCCACTGCAAACCAGCAAAAAAAGGTTCCCTGTCTTTTACACTGGAGTTGCTTTAGGAAGGGATTTAACTCTTTCAATATATATTCCAGTATTGTATTGAGACGGACATGTCAACATTTCAACCTATCCTTTGAGTTCCTTTGCTGCAGACACTTTAAATGAAAATGAAACAAGATTAAGACACTACAGACGTAGCGGCTCCGTCAAGTGCAGTGGTGCTTTAAGCTAAATGCTAACTTACTTACAATACAATGCTAGCATGCTATCATTTGCTAATTGGCATTAAACAAAACATACAGTCATTCGTTTTGCAGGTATTTGGTCATATGTTTAAAAGTTTAGGGATTACCAATGTTAACAAAATGTTATCCTAAAGTGGACAGTATGTCTCTACCCGATTCCATGGCAATCCATCCAATAGTTGTTTAAACAGTTCATACAAAACCACATGCCAACCTCATGGTGGAGCCAAGGAAAAGTCACAGGATGAACAAAGTCATTGGGATGCATCCCCTGGGGAACATGAATAACACTTAATGGGAATCCATCCAACAGTTGTGGAGATATTTCAGTCTGGCCCACAGCGGTCAGACGAACCAATCAACAGACTGATGTTGTCATCCCTAGAGCCACGCTGAAATAGAGACATCTCTGACTTAAGGCACATGTTTATCCTAGTTAAACAATATGTATCTCACAAAAGCACACTTCAGCTCTCAGAAGCAGCAGGACGGAGGTGGTTGTCCCTTTATACGCCAGTGGAGGAATAGCGGAGTCCACTTCTTCATGGATGTGGGTGCTCTTATTTGGGACGTTTATGAAAAGTCAACACATTTAAGCTCAATAACACTTGAATAAGGAAACTGTCCAACTTACAGTTTACCCTCAGTTGAATGAATGGATTTACAAAGCCCCTAACGTGTAGAGGTGTGAAGCGTCTCCGTCACTTCGCCACAGGCTGAATGTGGCCTTTGAAGACCGCAGCTGTTAGAAACCGTTCACAGGACCGCCATTCATTCACTGGAATAACAATCCATCATCAGTCCATCACATCAATCCATCACAACTGATGAGAGCAAAGAAACTTTATCCTCAAGCAACTCCACCATGCAACAGTCCTCAAATCTCAGACATTATATCCTTCACGTTGGAGTACACTGCAGCGTCCTCCCCGTCAGAGTACACTGCAGCGTCCTCCCCGTCGTCCTCTTCAGGAACACAAGGTGTCGTCTCTTCATCCTCCGTGACCATCTCCCCCTCCAACACATAACCTTGCTCTTCGGCATTGTTTTCCATTTCCTCTTTTACTTCTTTCTTAATTTCAGCATACTCGGTCTCTGTGGTTTCTTGCTTCTTTGCTGCATCCCTGGTATTCTTTCTTCTCAAGACGGAGAAATCAATGCTGGCGTACTCCACATCTTTAGGTCCACCATTGAGATCAGGGGCTGCTTGCTCTGCTGCCGCAGCTCCTTCTTCTCCTTCAGCCAAGTCTTGGTAGAAGGTCTGATCATCATCGACTGCTTGACCAGCATCGATCTGTCAGGAACAACGTCATTTATACAACTCATTCAGCAGCTGCTACACAAATTAAATAGTAGCGTTTAAAAACAATCAGCTTGAAGCTGCTTGGCTTTGAGCTGACTAAAGTTTTCAAAAAGACAATCAGTGTAATCCACAGATATGCCCGTAGACTGTAGGTGTAACTGGCAAACGCCATAAACTAACCTCCACAATGAAGGGTTTGCTTTAGCAAAGCTATTCTTAAAAGGTCACAAATAAATATTAAAGGATAGTGCAGGGTTAGCGTTATTGGAAATGGATCACAGAATATCAGCTGAACAAACTATGGACTGACAAATGACAGTCTAAACCTCTATAATCCGTTCACTGAGCAGACTGCAGAGGGCCCAAAGTAAAAAGGCTGCCCAAAATATTTAGAGACCAGATATGAGCACCGTTATAGTTCCATAATAGTTTAGGGTTACAACAATATTTTCCCTCACATTTAACACTCTGGGGACATCGACTTAGTCGTTTAATTTTTCCTTCTTTTGGGGCGACAACTCTTAAATGTAAATAATACATTTGGTGTCTGAATTACTCTTTCTGTCTCTGTTACAAAAGTCATTTTTAGGAAAGAAGAAAAACATCAATACAACACGTGCTCCCAAAATGTTGAGCAGAATGAATAGAAATACCAGTGGAGCCTCTTGACTGGTCACCATCTCCAGACTCGCATCCAGATTTCGAGAGATCTTCTGATTTTTTCTGGAAAAATGTATAAAAAACAGTAACAAATTAGCATTCATTTCGGCATATTATCCACAAATAACAGCCGGGAATTAATAATTAATAATTAAATAGTGTACCTGTGGCATTTTGTGGCCAAACAGCAAAGGACTGCTGAAAGAAGAACCCCAATCAAAAAGGCAATGATGACTTCCAGCCATGAAACCAGTTCTTTGGACTGATCCGCTATCAAGAGGAACAAAAGAGAAATGTCTGTCCATGTCGTTCTCAACGCTAATATGCAACATTTTATTTTCTTCTGACAGGTTGCTCAATGGTTTGTCCAAATAGAAAAGGTCACAGTGAAATAATTAGTGTACTAAAGATGACTTTAGGCAGTGGTCTACATAGCTTCAGTGTTTTAGTTGAGAACATTTACCTTTTTCTTTTTCTAATATGGTCATTCGGATTTTGAGGTTTTCTTTTGCTTCCCCATTCTCATTGCTGCTGACACACTCAACAGAAGTGTTGCTGTGGTCTTTTACAGTCAGGGTGACGGTGCTGCTGACTGTGTGGTTTGACACAGTGGTAATGACGGAGTACTCGGTGTGGTTATTCAACAGCGGCCAGTTGATGGTGGGTAAAGGAAACCCCTCACTGATGCACACACAGGTCAGGACCTCCGACTCAACCTCACACCCAGAGTTGTTTAAGATCTTTGAAAACCCTGCAAGCACACAAGCAGAATCACAATGTCAAAACAACATGCTGAGAGTGTGAACATGAACTTCATGTAAGTACAGTCTACTTACAAGTCACTGTTACATCCGCATATGTAGTCACAGTCCTGTCCAGGTGTTGTGCTGTACAGATGTATCGTCCAGAATCTTCTGTCGTCACATTTGGGATGACAAGTGTGGCTGATCCAGTGTGGTTCTGCAGGTCGGTGTCAAGTCCGTTGTCCAGCTTTGTGTTGGAGCCAAGTACAGTCCATGTGATATGAGACGGAGGAAAACTTTCAACACGACAGGTTAAATTCAGAGCATCTCCCTCCTCCACTGTTGTATCACCAGTGATTAAAGGTTTCCTCACATCTGTGAAGCAAATCATGAACAAAATATGTCAGTTAAGATACGGTGAAGAGGTTGGAAATGGATACAAGATGTATTGTCATTGCATTCATTGTCTGCAGTATGTTCTTATTTAAATACTACCACAGGAGGGCGCCAACGTCTAAAGATGTTCAGACTCTACACACACTGGTTTTAACAGACAACACACGTTTTTATGATTCTTAAGATTTGGCTCCAATTTTGCTGAGAACCACCTGGAAGTCTTCACAATACCTCCATAGATCCAAGGGCTTGAAAGAAAACTAATTTCCATAAGAAGCTAAAGCAAATACAGAACATTTTTGCTGCAGACAAATATATAAATGAAAATGCCCATTGAGGTGATCTCACATGTATTTGAAGGTGAGGGCCAGTGAAGTCATTCATAATTAACTTAGAAGACAAATCAAGGTTGTTCACTTTTCTAAAGATAGTTTAAAAGAAAGAGCAAAAGACAATAATAAATGTTTTGTCTTAGAACAGCTGTGCAATGTACTTACATTTGACTTTTACATCAACATTTTCCACAAGGGTTTTATTCAGATATTCTGCTCTGCAGATGTATCGTCCAGAATCTTCTGTCGTCACATTTGGGATGACAAGTGTGGCTGATCCAGTGTGGTTCTGCAGGTCGGTGTCAAGTCCGTTGTCCAGCTTTGTGTTGGAGCCAAGTACAGTCCATGTGATATGAGACGGAGGAAAACTTTCAACACGACAGGTTAAATTCAGAGCATCTCCCTCCTCCACTGTTGTATCACCAGTGATTAAAGGTTTCCTCACATCTGTGAAGCAAATCATGAACAAAATATTTCAAGTTCAGATACGGTGAAGAGGTTGGAAATGGATACAAGATGTATTGTCATTGTATTCATGCATTGTCTGCAGTATGTTCTTATTTAAATACTACCACAGGAGGGCGCCAACATATAAAGATGTTCAGACTCTACACACACTGGTTTTAACAGACAACACAAGTTGTCAAGATTTGGCTCCAATTTGGCTGAGAACCACCTGGAAGTCTTCACAATGCCTCCATAGATCCAAGGGCTTTAAAAAAAAAACTAATTTCCATAAGAAGCTAAAGCAAATACAGGACATTTTTGCTGCAGACAAATATGTAATAAATGCCCATTGAGGTGGTCTCACATGTATTTGGAGGTGAGGGGCAGTGAAGTCTTTCATAATTAACTTAGAAGACTTATCAAGGTTGTTCTCTGCTCTAAATATAGTTTAATAAAAGAAAGAGCAAAAGACTCTAATAAATGTTCTGTCTTAGCACAGATGTACAATGTACTTACATTTGACTTTTACATCAACATTTTCCACCAGGGTTTGATTCAGATATTCTGCTCTGCAGATGTATCGTCCAGAATCTTCTGTTGTCACATTAGAGATGGAAAAAGTGCCGATTCCACGTTCTCTCTGCATGAAGGTCTCAGTGTTGTTCTGCCAATTTGTTTCTATTCCATTTTGCATGTTTGTCTCAGAAGGTTTTGTCCACGTGATGAGAGATGGAGGGAAACTTTCAACACTGCAGGTCAGATGCAGAGTCTCACCCTCCTTCACACTTGTATTCCCAGTGATTCTAAATTCCTTCACATCTATGAGACAAAATGACAAACTGTATTATATGGAGATGCACCGATCATTCATAGCGGCACAGACAGTAATAACAGCCACACACACAACATGTGTCGGAGAGTGAAGAAGACATAAAGCTCATTTGTCACAACTTGAAGTCCAAAATAAGCCGTGGAGCAAAAACCTTAAAAACATCTGGAACAACTAGCTTGATCTTCATACACTTATCATGTTGTAATTTATTCCCATGCATGCTGCTCAGAGTAATCACAGGGATTTGCTTGTCTGCAGACATCGCAGAGCTAACAGCTAAGGTTAACGGAGGTTACAGTGCATCGTGGTGCGTTCAAGCTCTACTCAGATAAATTGAGTATTGGGCGAAAGTAAATTATAACATTATTAATGATGTCTTCAAATGTTATCTTGTAAAATGTAGTTTTTGGCAAGAAAAATGAATGAAAACTCTTGTTTGAAGGAGACGATTTTACCTGAATATAAAATAGGAATTAGAGAGGGAGTTATGACATGTTCATCTTCATAACAGCTTTAATCTGCTATTAATACATAATTAAAACTAGTAATGGCAGTATTTCGTTTTTAATCAAAGGAAGCCTTTTAATCCGGAGCCTTGCTGTCAATAATTGCTCTTAGAAAGGAATCGGCAAAAAACGGAATCGGCAGGTCAGACAAAATTGGAATCAGTGCATCTCTCGTATTATATATAATGTTAAAGCACCCAAACTCACAACTTTCCTGTAAGAAGACTGTTGATGTGGTAAAATTCAACACAGCTTAGAAAAACATTAGAAATGACACGACAACACATCTCTTAGAATATATTTTAGATTGTAGAAAGTAAAGGTGAGAATAAGTGCAGGATGTGCTGTACTCACAGGTCACATTCAGAGTCACTGTCTCCTCTGTAGTGATGCTGTTTGTGAAGCTGACCTTACAGGTGACATCGGTGCCGTGCTGTTCAGCTGAAGGGTTAAAGGTCAAAGTTGAGCTGTGTCTCTGTGTGACAGCAGTGATGTTTCCTGTGATGTGAGAGTCCTTCTCTCCTGCTCCTCTCCACGTCCAGGTGATGTTAGGATCAGATCCAGAGCAGAGACCAGGAGCAGTGCAGGTCAGTGTGGTCTGCTGCCCCTCTGTCAGAGGAGGAATCATCACTGTGGGCTTCTGGGTCAGACCTAAAGGGAGAGCAGTCGATGAGTGGAAGCAGGTGAGCAGCCTGAAGGTCATTCACTTAAGTTCAGGATGAAATAATCTGATACTTTGTTTAACATCTTGATGAGACAATAAGTCAGAGTTTTATCAGGAACTGATGCAGTTTCTACTGTTTGCCCACAGAGGTCGACAAATGTGCAACATTATTTTATTATTATTCAATTCAGAATATATATAGAGCAAATATGTTGAATATAATGAACATCTTCACTGTATGTGTTGAAGCTCTTCATACCTTTGACAGAGACAGTTGCTTTTAGAGAGAATGTAAATCCATTGTCACTCCCAGATTGAACTCTGAGTTGATATGATCCAGAGTCTGACCCAGTGAGGTCATTGATGATGATGCTGCAGTTCCTCAGACTCACGTCAGGCTCCAACAGTGAAACTCGTCCTATAAACCCAGACTGAACTTTGTTGCTGTTTTTAGTGTGGAGTATCACGTCTGAATCCACACATCTTCTTTCATATGGTTCACATTTGTACCACATCATATGTTGGGGTGTAAAGCCAGAAGCAGTGGTGAAAGAACACGGTATCACAACACAGAGTCCAGCCTCTGCTGTTATTTCTCCTTCACTGAGAGTGATACAGTATCCATTGTCACAGTGTTCCTTCACTGCTGCACCTGTTAATGGAAACAGTGAGAGAAACAGGGATCCGGGTTATTTTAATATACCAATAGATCATAATATTTAATAAATGATGATTTAATAAATGATGGAGAAAGGCTACTACTATGACTGTTTTGTTTTACATAACTGCTGTTGTAAGCATCACTGAGCAAACAAAAAACAAATTTCAGCATCTAACATATTTCTTTACACATAACTTTGGTAAACAAGTCAAATATAGCCAATAGATGCTTTGTGTAACGCTTCTAATAAGGACATATATCATTGTAAATTGTTATCTACTTTGTTCATATCTTTTATTGTTGGCATCATAACTTGATTATAATAAAAGATGCATACCTGCGTCAGCAGTGATGCCTCTCACAGAGAAGAGCAGAGTCGTCCAGATGAGAACAAACATCCTGATGTGATGATTGAGACGGTCAGTGTCTTTTCCTTTCAGAAGTACAAACATTCAAATGTTTCACTTCATGAAACAGGAGCAGAACAATCTCCACGGTTGACAGCACAGCTTTAAATACATGATGTTGCAGGTTCACGTTTTCTGTAGTGACATTGATAAATGTGGCTAACATCATCTCATCATCTTCAGGGTTGTGATTCCCACAAAATGTTTTATTTCCAAGAACTTTTTAACATCTGTTCCATAAAACTGCGAAATAATAAAACAAAAATAAATTATCTGTGACAGTTTTATCTACAATCCCCCCCCCCCCCCCCCCCAACCCCAATGAAATGCACACAACAGTAAGTGAATACGTAAAGCGAGGAATTCTAAAAAGCATTTCATGACATTAGTAAGGAAACAATGACTTATACAGTTTCCATTAACTCTTAAAAAGATGATCTAAAAAGTACGGTAAAGGTTGTGTTTTACCTCTTTTTGTCTTGTTCTCTCTTCTCACCACAGTGATCTCTGCTGAGCGTCTCTGCTCTGAACTGACTCTTCCTCTCTTCCTCTTCCTTTTTTAATTCGTTCCTCTTTGCGCTACAACAATTTTAAAGGAAGTTTCTCTTCACACTGCTGGCCCTCGTTAGACTGCCACACTCACAAATCTCTAAAATGTGTGCCTATGTTAATGTAATATATACTGTATATCAAGTTGATAATGTACAACTTTAACACTGAATAATGAAGTTAAACGGTCTTGCTATTTTCTTTTCTTCAGGACTGTAAATGTGTGATGAACTCTGAGAAAGAGGAAGTATCATATGTGTACTTGAGAAGCTTGTGTCACCTTAAGAAACCAAATAGCTCATCTATCAACTATCCTTCTACATTGTAATGCACAATACAATACATACATGTGCATATAGGCTGGTGAATGTGCATGCATGTGAATGGTCTTTACTATAACTGCCGTCTTTAATGAAGTGCGTGAAATACCGGCAGATAAAAAAATAAGATATTTGTTTTAATCCTAGCTCTTAACTGCATGAAGCTCCATATTTGTAACAGTATGGTTCTTATGGTTTATTGTGCAACATTCTCAGTTGTGTTCTCAGAAAAGTCTCTGAAGGGATTATTCATTGAAACATTGCCTTACATGGCATCACTGTATTCTCTCTAATAACTTCCTGTTGACACTCTGAGATGGTAGATTATGACTATAACTATATTTAACTGCTAACTGGCTTTATATTTGTCCTCATCTGTTTCTATATGTCTGCATATTGAACACTCACCACAGAACCTGTCAACATTGCAGAATGTACCAGAAAGAAAAAAAGGTTTTGTTGCAATTGATAACTCATGATTTCATCTCAAACATAAACAAGGGTGTTTTCTGTTTAAAAGAAGCCAAGTTGATTCCTGTAACACAATAAAAAGAGAAGTAATCTATGACTTCCTAATTTGTCTAAAGTAGAGACAAACTGGGTCAAACATTTTATCAGTTTGAAAAAACAGATCAATCCAAAAAGCTAAATAAAATTAAAATCGGCATACTGATCTGCAATTTGTTGTTTAACAATTCTTCATATTTTATATAAAAATGAATGCATGAATCCACACCAGTTTAAAGGAGAGTGTAACTTTTTCTTTTTTTTTTACATACAATACTAACATGCATATGTACATCAACATTTCTGCAATTGTTGTTCCTGTTCACACGGGCCCTGAAGACTTCCCATCATAATTCAATTCCACCGTAATAGATTGAGACAAAATCTATAGTCCTCATTCTGTGACAACATGCATCATTAAATTCAGCTGAAGCTAAAAATGACGCTTCAGCAGTCTGAGTTAGACAGCTCCACATCTACAAAAGCTCTTTTAAGTATGAAATGTGCTCTGCGTTACTACCCTCCACTGCAAACCAGCAAAAAAATGTTCCCTGTCTTTTACACTGGAGTTGCTTTAGGAAGGGATTTAACTCTTTCAATATATATTCCAGTATTGTATTGAGACGGACATGTCAACATTTCAACCTATCCTTTGAGTTCCTTTGCTGCAGACACTTTAAATGAAAATGAAACAAGATTAAGACACTACAGACGTAGCGGCTCCGTCAAGTGCAGTGGTGCTTTAAGCTAAATGCTAACTTACTTACAATACAATGCTAGCATGCTATCATTTGCTAATTGGCATTAAACAAAACATACAGTCATTCGTTTTGCAGGTATTTGGTCATATGTTTAAAAGTTTAGGGATTACCAATGTTAACAAAATGTTATCCTAAAGTGGACAGTATGTCTCTACCCGATTCCATGGCAATCCATCCAATAGTTGTTTAAACAGTTCATACAAAACCACATGCCAACCTCATGGTGGAGCCAAGGAAAAGTCACAGGATGAACAAAGTCATTGGGATGCATCCCCTGGGGAACATGAATAACACTTAATGGGAATCCATCCAACAGTTGTGGAGATATTTCAGTCTGGCCCACAGCGGTCAGACGAACCAATCAACAGACTGATGTTGTCATCCCTAGAGCCACGCTGAAATAGAGACATCTCTGACTTAAGGCACATGTTTATCCTAGTTAAACAATATGTATCTCACAAAAGCACACTTCAGCTCTCAGAAGCAGCAGGACGGAGGTGGTTGTCCCTTTATACGCCAGTGGAGGAATAGCGGAGTCCACTTCTTCATGGATGTGGGTGCTCTTATTTGGGACGTTTATGAAAAGTCAACACATTTAAGCTCAATAACACTTGAATAAGGAAACTGTCCAACTTACAGTTTACCCTCAGTTGAATGAATGGATTTACAAAGCCCCTAACGTGTAGAGGTGTGAAGCGTCTCCGTCACTTCGCCACAGGCTGAATGTGGCCTTTGAAGACCGCAGCTGTTAGAAACCGTTCACAGGACCGCCATTCATTCACTGGAATAACAATCCATCATCAGTCCATCACATCAATCCATCACAACTGATGAGAGCAAAGAAACTTTATCCTCAAGCAACTCCACCATGCAACAGTCCTCAAATCTCAGACATTATATCCTTCACGTTGGAGTACACTGCAGCGTCCTCCCCGTCAGAGTACACTGCAGCGTCCTCCCCGTCGTCCTCTTCAGGAACACAAGGTGTCGTCTCTTCATCCTCCGTGACCATCTCCCCCTCCAACACATAACCTTGCTCTTCGGCATTGTTTTCCATTTCCTCTTTTACTTCTTTCTTAATTTCAGCATACTCGGTCTCTGTGGTTTCTTGCTTCTTTGCTGCATCCCTGGTATTCTTTCTTCTCAAGACGGAGAAATCAATGCTGGCGTACTCCACATCTTTAGGTCCACCATTGAGATCAGGGGCTGCTTGCTCTGCTGCCGCAGCTCCTTCTTCTCCTTCAGCCAAGTCTTGGTAGAAGGTCTGATCATCATCGACTGCTTGACCAGCATCGATCTGTCAGGAACAACGTCATTTATACAACTCATTCAGCAGCTGCTACACAAATTAAATAGTAGCGTTTAAAAACAATCAGCTTGAAGCTGCTTGGCTTTGAGCTGACTAAAGTTTTCAAAAAGACAATCAGTGTAATCCACAGATATGCCCGTAGACTGTAGGTGTAACTGGCAAACGCCATAAACTAACCTCCACAATGAAGGGTTTGCTTTAGCAAAGCTATTCTTAAAAGGTCACAAATAAATATTAAAGGATAGTGCAGGGTTAGCGTTATTGGAAATGGATCACAGAATATCAGCTGAACAAACTATGGACTGACAAATGACAGTCTAAACCTCTATAATCCGTTCACTGAGCAGACTGCAGAGGGCCCAAAGTAAAAAGGCTGCCCAAAATATTTAGAGACCAGATATGAGCACCGTTATAGTTCCATAATAGTTTAGGGTTACAACAATATTTTCCCTCACATTTAACACTCTGGGGACATCGACTTAGTCGTTTAATTTTTCCTTCTTTTGGGGCGACAACTCTTAAATGTAAATAATACATTTGGTGTCTGAATTACTCTTTCTGTCTCTGTTACAAAAGTCATTTTTAGGAAAGAAGAAAAACATCAATACAACACGTGCTCCCAAAATGTTGAGCAGAATGAATAGAAATACCAGTGGAGCCTCTTGACTGGTCACCATCTCCAGACTCGCATCCAGATTTCGAGAGATCTTCTGATTTTTTCTGGAAAAATGTATAAAAAACAGTAACAAATTAGCATTCATTTCGGCATATTATCCACAAATAACAGCCGGGAATTAATAATTAATAATTAAATAGTGTACCTGTGGCATTTTGTGGCCAAACAGCAAAGGACTGCTGAAAGAAGAACCCCAATCAAAAAGGCAATGATGACTTCCAGCCATGAAACCAGTTCTTTGGACTGATCCGCTATCAAGAGGAACAAAAGAGAAATGTCTGTCCATGTCGTTCTCAACGCTAATATGCAACATTTTATTTTCTTCTGACAGGTTGCTCAATGGTTTGTCCAAATAGAAAAGGTCACAGTGAAATAATTAGTGTACTAAAGATGACTTTAGGCAGTGGTCTACATAGCTTCAGTGTTTTAGTTGAGAACATTTACCTTTTTCTTTTTCTAATATGGTCATTCGGATTTTGAGGTTTTCTTTTGCTTCCCCATTCTCATTGCTGCTAACACACTCAACAGAAGTGTTGCTGTGGTCTTTTACAGTCAGGGTGACGGTGCTGCTGACTGTGTGGTTTGACACAGTGGTAATGACGGAGTACTCGGTGTGGTTATTCAACAGCGGCCAGTTGATGGTGGGTAAAGGAAACCCCTCACTGATGCACACACAGGTCAGGACCTCCGACTCAACCTCACACCCAGAGTTGTTTAAGATCTTTGAAAACCCTGCAAGCACACAAGCAGAATCACAATGTCAAAACAACATGCTGAGAGTGTGAACATGAACTTCATGTAAGTACAGTCTACTTACAAGTCACTGTTACATCCGCATATGTAGTCACAGTCCTGTCCAGGTGTTGTGCTGTACAGATGTATCGTCCAGAATCTTCTGTCGTCACATTTGGGATGACAAGTGTGGCTGATCCAGTGTGGTTCTGCAGGTCGGTGTCAAGTCCGTTGTCCAGCTTTGTGTTGGAGCCAAGTACAGTCCATGTGATATGAGACGGAGGAAAACTTTCAACACGACAGGTTAAATTCAGAGCATCTCCCTCCTCCACTGTTGTATCACCAGTGATTAAAGGTTTCCTCACATCTGTGAAGCAAATCATGAACAAAATATGTCAGTTAAGATACGGTGAAGAGGTTGGAAATGGATACAAGATGTATTGTCATTGCATTCATTGTCTGCAGTATGTTCTTATTTAAATACTACCACAGGAGGGCGCCAACGTCTAAAGATGTTCAGACTCTACACACACTGGTTTTAACAGACAACACACGTTTTTATGATTCTTAAGATTTGGCTCCAATTTTGCTGAGAACCACCTGGAAGTCTTCACAATACCTCCATAGATCCAAGGGCTTGAAAGAAAACTAATTTCCATAAGAAGCTAAAGCAAATACAGAACATTTTTGCTGCAGACAAATATATAAATGAAAATGCCCATTGAGGTGATCTCACATGTATTTGAAGGTGAGGGCCAGTGAAGTCATTCATAATTAACTTAGAAGACAAATCAAGGTTGTTCACTTTTCTAAAGATAGTTTAAAAGAAAGAGCAAAAGACAATAATAAATGTTTTGTCTTAGAACAGCTGTGCAATGTACTTACATTTGACTTTTACATCAACATTTTCCACAAGGGTTTTATTCAGATATTCTGCTCTGCAGATGTATCGTCCAGAATCTTCTGTCGTCACATTTGGGATGACAAGTGTGGCTGATCCAGTGTGGTTCTGCAGGTCGGTGTCAAGTCCGTTGTCCAGCTTTGTGTTGGAGCCAAGTACAGTCCATGTGATATGAGACGGAGGAAAACTTTCAACACGACAGGTTAAATTCAGAGCATCTCCCTCCTCCACTGTTGTATCACCAGTGATTAAAGGTTTCCTCACATCTGTGAAGCAAATCATGAACAAAATATTTCAAGTTCAGATACGGTGAAGAGGTTGGAAATGGATACAAGATGTATTGTCATTGTATTCATGCATTGTCTGCAGTATGTTCTTATTTAAATACTACCACAGGAGGGCGCCAACATATAAAGATGTTCAGACTCTACACACACTGGTTTTAACAGACAACACAAGTTGTCAAGATTTGGCTCCAATTTGGCTGAGAACCACCTGGAAGTCTTCGCAATGCCTCCATAGATCCAAGGGCTTTAAAAAAAAAACTAATTTCCATAAGAAGCTAAAGCAAATACAGGACATTTTTGCTGCAGACAAATATGTAATAAATGCCCATTGAGGTGGTCTCACATGTATTTGGAGGTGAGGGGCAGTGAAGTCTTTCATAATTAACTTAGAAGACTTATCAAGGTTGTTCTCTGCTCTAAAGATAGTTTAATAAAAGAAAGAGCAAAAGACAATAATAAATGTTCTGTCTTAGAACAGATGTACAATGTACTTACATTTGACTTTTACATCAACATTTTCCACCAGGGTTTGATTCAGATATTCTGCTCTGCAGATGTATCGTCCAGAATCTTCTGTTGTCACATTAGAGATGGAAAAAGTGCCGATTCCACGTTCTCTCTGCATGAAGGTCTCAGTGTTGTTCTGCCAATTTGTATCTGTTCCATTTTGCATGTTTGTCTCAGAAGGTTTTGTCCACGTGATGAGAGATGGAGGGAAACTTTCAACACTGCAGGTCAGATGCAGAGTCTCACCCTCCTTCACACTTGTATTCCCAGTGATTCTAAATTCCTTCACATCTATGAGACAAAATGACAAACTGGATTATATGGAGATGCACCGATCATTCATAGCGGCACAGACAGTAATAACAGCCACACACACAACATGTGTCAGAGAGTGAAGAAGACATAAAGCTCATTTGTCACAACTTGAAGTCCAAAATAAGCCGTGGAGGAAAAACCTTAAAAACATCTGGAACAACTAGCTTGATCTTGATACACTTATCATGTTGTAATTTATTCCCATGCATGCTGCTCAGAGTAATCACAGGGATTTGCTTGTCTGCAGACATCGCAGAGCTAACAGCTAAGGTTAACGGAGGTCACATTGCATCGTGGTGCGTTCAAGCTCTACTCAGATAAATTGAGTATTGGGCGAAAGTAACTTATAACATTATTAATGATGTGTTCAAATGTTATCTTGTAAAATGTAGTTTTTGGCAAGAAAATTGAATGAAAACTCTTGTTTGAAGGAGACGATTTTACCTGAATATAAAATAGGAATTAGAGAGGGAGTTATGACATGTTCAGCTTCATAACAGCTTTAATCTGCTTATAATACATAATTAAAACTAGTAATGGCAGTATTTCGTTTTTAATCAAAGGAAGTATTTAGATATGTATTATTATACATTCAATACATTTTTTGCCTTATCATTTGAATTGTGTGTTTCATACAGATAACCACAATAGATGGAATTAACATAGAAAAATTATAACATTTAGATTTTTTGACAGTTTACATTGATACATTTTTAGGGATGGTGAAAAAAAAAATTAAGTCCGGAGCCTTGCTGTCAATAATTGCTCTTAGAAAGGAATCGGCAAAAAACGGAATCGGCAGGTCAGACAAAATTGGAATCAGTGCATCTCTCGTATTATATATAATGTTAAAGCACCCCAAACTCACAACTTTCCTGTAAGAACACTGTTGATGTGGTAAAATTCAACACAGCTCAGAAAAACATTAGAAATGACACGACAACACATCTCTTAGAACACATTTTAGATAGTAGAAAGTAAAGGTGAGAATAAAGTGCAGGATGTGCTGTACTCACAGGTCACATTCAGAGTCACTGTCTCCTCTGTAGTGATGCTGTTTGTGAAGCTGACCTTACAGGTGACATCGGTGCCGTGCTGTTCAGCTGAAGGGTTAAAGGTCAAAGTTGAGCTGTGTCTCTGTGTGACAGCAGTGATGTTTCCTGTGATGTGAGAGTCCTTCTCTCCTGCTCCTCTCCACGTCCAGGTGATTTTAGGATCAGATCCAGAGCAGAGACCAGGAGCAGTGCAGGTCAGTGTGGTCTGCTGCCCCTCTGTCAGAGGAGGAATCATCACTGTGGGCTTCTGGGTCAGACCTAAAGGGAGAGCAGTCGATGAGTGGAAGCAGATGAGCAGCCTGAAGGTCATTCACTTAAGTTCAGGATGAAATAATCTGATACTTTGTTTAACATCTTGATGAGGCAATAAGTCAGAGTTTTATCAGGAACTGATGCAGTTTCTACTGTTTGCCCACAGAGGTCGACAAATGTGCAACATTATTTTATTATTATTCCATTCAGACTATAAATACAACAAATATGTTGAATAGAATGAACATCTTCACTGTATGTATTTGTTGAAGCTTTTCATACCTTTGACAGAGACAGTTGCTTTTGGGGAGAATGTATATCCAGTCTCATGATAATCATACAGTAAACCATTAACTCTGAGTTGATATAATCCAGAGTCTGACTCAGTGAGGTCATTGATGATGATGCTGCAGTTCCTCAGACTCACGTCAGGCTCCAACAGTGAAACTCGTCCTTTAAACCCAAACTGAACTTTGTTGTTGTTGTTAGTGTGGAGTATCACGTCTGAATCCTCACATCTTCTTTCATATGGTTCACATTTGTACCACACCATATGTTGGGGTCTAAAGTCATAAGCAGTGGTGAAAGAACACGGTATCACAACACAGAGTCCAGCCTCTGCTGTTATTTCTCCTTCACTGAGAGTGATACAGTATCCATCGACACAGTGTTCCTTCACTGCTGCACCTGTTAATGGAAACAGTGAGAGAAACAGGGATCCGGGTTATTTTAATATACCAATAGAACATAATATTTAATAAATGATGGAGAGAGGCTACTACTATGATTTTGTTTCATATAACTGCTGTTGGAAGCAGCGTTGATCAGACAACAAAACAGAATTTCTGTATTTAACTAAGTTTCTTTATTCACAATTCATTTGAAAAACAATATAGTAATTTAAATAACTATTTATGCAAGTCAGAGTTTCCAGGTATGTAAATGAATGCTGTGAGGAGTGCTACTAATGAGCTGATAGGAGAACTAACTACTTGTAATTTGGCAGCATGACAGGAAAACATGAAGACATTTATCATTATTGCTGTCTATTTTGTTCACACTTCAAATCTCTAATGTAGGCATGATAACAGGATTATAATTAAGATGCATACCTGTGACAGCATTGTTGCCTCTCACAGAGAATAGCAGAGTCGCCCAGATGAGAACAAACATCCTGATTGTCAGTCTCTCCCTCCACCGGACAAACTTTACACTGAAAGTGCAACAAACATTAGAGGAACTGAAGCAAAGGAAGCTCCACAGCTGACATCACAGATCTTAACACAGGATGTTGCACGTTCAGTTATTTCATAGTTGCGACATTTGTACCCAAAACGATCCTTTATACCGTAAGTAAAGGTTTTAACAATAATCTTTACAGCAATCGAGCTTTGGGAAAACTGATTCTTTTACTGAATTTACTACCAACTCTGATAAACATAAATGAATACTCTCATCCCCAAACATTTTTTCTCAGCCATAGTCCACCTTTACTGAACCAGCAAATCCAGCAATGTCGAAAGACAATTGCGAGAATGACTCAGTTCAACAACTTACATTTACAGTACAAAAATATATTTAAAAAATAACTATAAATGTTTTTTACCTTTTCTTGTCTTGCTCTCTGCTCTCTTCTCTCAACAGTGATCACTGTAGAGTGTTTCTTCCTTTAACTGATTCATCCTTTCTTCACTTTTCTATTCCTTCTCTGTTTGTGCAACCACAAGGTTTCAGGAAGTTCCCCCACTGCTGAGCAAAATGTCTCCTCTCCTGTGACCAACAGGCTTTTATATTCTCATATCTCATAATATCACAATATCACAATATGTGTATATCTCTTATGAGCAATTTGCACCTTTAGCATCTAATGATGAAGTGTTTTTTGACTGTTTAATTTTTTAGATAATTGCCCCGACTGTGAGGTAATATGAAAGTTTTTGAAAAGAGAAGTACTGTAAATGTTTTTTTTTTCAAAAGAATCTTGTAATCTTGAGAAACCACCAAACCATTTGAAGCACTAAGCACTGTTTATGTGTTATTATTGAACTACTGTATGTAGCTTCTTTAATTGCTTAAGCAACGCACAACACATACAGCTTAATAGGTAATAAATGCAGTGAAAGTTGAGTCATGATGGTCAAATAAACATTGTTATAATCTTGTTTTAAAATGATAACTTGTGACGGATGAAGTGCATTAAGAACCAAGAGAGTCAAATAAAAAGCTTTCAGCATTTCCTCATTCCAAATATATGCAGAAACTTAGGAAGCACTTCCGCAAATCTGGTTGATAATTAGGCAATGTCTGTAGAAACTGTTCACAACAAAGTCAATGTAGTGACTATTCATTTTAACATTGCCATATACAGCACCACTGTGTTCTCCGTATCTCTGATAACTTCTTATTTGCACTTTAAGGTGCTAAAACTATTTATTACAAAGTACTGGCTCGAATGCGTCTCAATCATTCACTTTATGTCTGATGCCTCATAGCAGAACCTGTAGAAACGGCTGAGTTACCAGAGGTCAGAAAGACAGACTGCAAATCTGTCTCAACCAATAAATCTGCGTATTAATAATCATCGTAACAATCAATTGTGAAATCTTAATTGAATCTAGGCCAGGTTAAAACCTTGTATATGGCTGGACTGTACATGGTCAATGGGCTAGTGTCTGTAATGTGAATTCCTGGATGTTGAATGTTCATCTGGAATTTTCTGTTGTGGTCCCAGTAATATTTGTCCTTGAAGTGCATTTGTTTAAAGTGTTATTGTTCTACTTCAGTCACTGCGGTGCGTTCATGTCCCAGGCAGCCACACTGTATTTTGTAGTAATGTAGAGAAGCCACAAGATGGCAGTAGCTACATTTAAGTACCGTAAGAGAACCATTCAAGTTGTTAAATATTCAACATGCTCCTTTCGTTTCACAAGAAAGGCCTTGTATGAAGGGATTGAAACACTGTAACGCTAACAAGCTTTTAATTTGAAATGAATACAGTAAGTTTGTACTAACAGCATAATGCAATAATTAATATGTAATTGGGCAATCTGAAGCAGATCAGAAAAGAAGGAAGCTTCACTAAATATGACGAAACAATCAAACACGGTGAATCAGAATTAAATTCCTGTGTTTAATATAAGCCTGTTTCAAATAAAGCCTTGTTCCCTCTTCTTTTGAGGTACATATAAATGGAAAACGGCTAAATGTTAGTGACAATTCTTGAAAATCACATTAAGGGTAAAGGCATATAAACTGACAAAACATGGAGAAGCGAGACAAGGTCCTTAAAAGGGACGCAAAATGTGACTGTTAAACCATAAGGTTTATCAACTTTAGGTAACATCGAAATAAGATACGGCATTTAAAAGTTTACGATTACATCAAAATGTACAGTATTATATATCAAATACATGACTCACATATCCTAGACATACAGTATATGGGATGCAAATAACCAACATGTAGCCATTTGATTACAAAGCAAATCCCAACAGGTACCAACTACCTGGCTACAAACTATCAGAAATCACATCATATTATTTGGATAAATTGACCACATATTGGGAATCTTAAGGGTTACTTTCTCACCTGTAAACATAATAAAACTTAATTACGTGACATATTAATAGCTTTTATTAACAGTAGGCCTACTCAAAACTTTCTTTCTATTAAAAACTATTAATACTACACAGTAAAAGTCCTGCATTCAAAGTGAAAGAGAGGCATTATAAGCACAATGTACTTAAATTTACTTAACGTCTGTTCAAGGCGGAGCTTTCATTTCTATGATGGATATTTTAGTGAATATTAATCAATCATATTTGAATTGTTATATTTTGAGTAAAATCTGAAACAGAACCAGGAACATTTTCCTGTCAGGTAAATGTATTGGTATATGGTTTTCCTCTAAAGTAGAAGTATGCGTCGCATTATAGCACAATAAAAGTATTGCATTCAAGATTGTGAAGTATAAGTACACAGTATATAGCTGAACGTACATACTTTATAAGTACTTAAGGGCCCTTTTGCAAGTTATTTCGGGGTACAATGAGCTAAAATAGTAACATAAGTGAATATTTATACAGTACTTTAATTAAACCTTAATTAAAAGACCTAAATACTTCTTACATCACAGCATCAACAACAATGTTATGTTCCTGGCATTAGCTAAACTGGATATATTTTCCCATCAGTGAAGCTTCAGTAAAGTGGGTGTTTGTTTAACTAGCGGTGTCTGAAGAACTGCGAGCTGTCTTTCACGTTGGCAAAATGTCCATTAACCATGTCAAATGGAAATTTAGGCCACAAAGGCCCGTGAAGGACTGTGAAACTACACATTTTAAGAGAGATTTAAAAGAGGATAAGGACTTTACCATTCTGTTCTCCTTCGGGAGGCTGTTCCAGAGAGTGAGGGCCCTAACAGAATAGAGGCACCCAAGATTTATAGATTTTCACAATGCACCATGATATTTGATCAACGATGAAGAAAGGCTACTATGACTGTTCTTGTTTAATAAGCTGTTGTTAGTGGCATTGACCAGACAACACAACACAATTTAATTTACCATATTTATTTATCAATAATATCTTTGGTAAACAAATTAGTAATTTGAATTAGTTTCAAATAAAGGCAATGCATGCTACTAATAAGCTGGTAAATTCAAGCTGGAAAACCCACAAAGCATATGTATTTTATCAACAATTATCTTTAATATTTGATGAAGCAGTTTGTGAAATCTCTTCGAAAGGTGCTGTATAGATAAATGTAACACCAAGGCCAACACAATAAAGATCTCTGCGATATTTCTGGGCCACTTAATCATTGATACTCCAACTGTGACAAACACCATCTCCTACCAAGTAAATATCTGTAATCCTCTCATCCTCAAGCACCATTTCTCTAGCTCAGTCCAACTCTCCTCATCAGCAACAATACCAGGCCAGCTTTGTATTTATTGATTAGGGAAGAATCAGACGTTTTGATTTATAATTAAAATCTGCTGAGTGTTTCTGCTCTGAACTGATTCTTCCTCTCCTGACTTTTCTTATACCATTTATATGCTTGTTTTTTAAACCAACATCCCAGTATGCGCTGAAACCTTTTCCTCACACTTTTTGTGATATGACTGGTTTAATATTGATATCTTATTATACTATATAAATATTAATATAAGATACCATTTGTCATTCATAACTTCTTTTTATGTTGCTTCAATAATTGCACAAAATCGTAGGTGCCTTACTGTAAACGGTCTGTGTTACTGGCTAATATAGGCAGTGGGAGTTAGGTAGTGATGATCAAATTAACATTATATTGGTCTTGTATGGAAAAAATGAAAATAGTAATCAAATATGTGTTGAATAGCAAGGTTAAGTTATGAGTTTAAATGCTCTACCACTGACATAATCAATTAACTCGCTTCAGTCACACCAGAGACAATGTTTCAACGAAGATAACTGATATTCATGCATTATGGGAATACCTTCCTTAGGTGATTTATCTTTCACTTTATAATGGAAGGATAACAAATGTGCCATTTAGTATGATACTCTAGGTTCAATATTATTTGGGCAAAATATTCATAGTTCTGTGAAGTAAAAAGAACTTTTCATTGTTTGTCATATGTGGAAAAATACATTTTTGTCTATTTACTCATAAACATCAGCTCAATCAAATGCTCAGCAGACCTCCACTCAGTCAATAAAGGTTCATGAAATGTAAACTAAAAAATAATTAACTGTATAAAGCAAGATATAAGTTACAGTTACATTAAAAACTAACTCTAAGAAATGCCATATTCATAAAGTTCTACGCATGTTGAATGGAAGTATGGAAGTACCATCTTGTTCTACTCAGTGGAGCTGACACTTGTTAGTTCAGAGGTCGAGCAATAACGTCATACTCTGGTGATTGGTCTGTTTTCCGCAGTGACATGTAAGTTCTGTCCTCTTGGTTTGGTTTCACCTTTTTCCTTGTGTTCCTTTGGAGAGAAGAAAGAGTGAGACATGATGTGTTGTCTGAAAGTCTCCACAGCATTGAGAGAGGGATCAAAGCATGACATGATGAAGTAGTAACATACCAACGGAACATCAAGAGGATTATGCAGATGACATTCACAATGAGAGCAACAACAGCAACGATGATCCAGGGAAGTTCTGCACTTGGTCCGTGTTGATCTGCTATTACAAATGACATCATGTAGATTGTATGACTCTTCAAGTGGTTCTCAACGCTAATATGCAACATTTTATTTTCTTCTGACAGGTTGCCCAATGGTTTGTCCAAATAGAAAAGGTCAAAGTGAAATAATTAGGGTACTAAATATGTCATAAGGCAGTGGTCTACATAGCTTCAGTGTTTTAGTTGAGAACATTTACCTTTTTCTTTTTCTAATATGGTCATTCGGATTTTGAGGTTTTCTTTTGCTTTCCCATTCTCATTGCTGCTGACACACTCAACAGAAGTGTTGCTGTGGTCTTTTACAGTCAGGGTGACGGTGCTGCTGACTGTGTGGTTTGACACAGTGGTAATGACGGAGTACTCAGTGTGGTTCTTCAACAGCGGCCAGTTGATGGTGGGTAAAGGAAACCCCTCACTGATGCACACACAGGTCAGGACCTCCGACTGAACCTCACACCCAGAGTTGTTTAAGATCTTTGAAAACCCTGCAAGCACACAAGCAGAATCACAATGTCAAAACAAAATGCTGAGAGTGTGAACATAAACTTCCTTTAAGTCTACTTACGAGTCACTGTCACATCCGCATATGTAGTCACAGTCCTGTCCAGGTGTTGTGCTGTACAGATGTAGCGTCCGGAATCTTCTGTCGTCACATTTGGGATGACAAGTGTGGCTGATCCAGTGTGGTTCTGCAGGTCGGTGTCAAGTCCGTTGTCCAGCTTTGTGTTGGAGCCAAGTACAGTCCATGTGATATGAGACGGAGGAAAACTTTCAACACGACAGGTTAAATTCAGAGCATCTCCCTCCTCCACTGTTGTATCACCAGTGACTAAAGGTTTCCTCACATCTGTGAAGCAAATCATGAACAAAATATTTCAAGTTCAGATACGGTGAAGAGGTTGGAAATGGATACAAGATGTATTGTCATTGTATTCATGCATTGTCTGCAGTATGTTCTTATTTAAATACTACCACAGGAGGGCGCCAACATATAAAGATGTTCAGACTCTACACACACTGGTTTTAAAACACAAGTTTTTATGATTCTTAAGATTTGGCTCCAATTTGGCTGAGAACCACCTGGAAGTCTTCACAATACCTCCATAGATCCAAGGGCTTTAAAAAAAACTAATTTCCATAAGAAGCTAAAGCAAATACAGTACATTTTTTTCTGCAAACAAATATGTAATAAATGCCCATTGAGGTGATCTCACATATATTTAAAGGTGAGGGGCAGTGAAGTCATTCAGAATTAACTTAGAAGACGTATGAAGGTTGTTCTCTGCTAAATATAGTTTAAAAGAAAGAGCAAAAGACTACAATAAATGTTTTGTCTTAGAACAGCTGTGCAATGTACTTACATGTGACTTTTACATCAACATTTTCCACCAGGGTTTTATTCAGATATTCTGCTCTGCAGATGTATCGTCCAGAATCTTCTGTCGTCACATTTGGGATGACAAGTGTGGCTGATCCAGTGTGGTTCTGCAGGTCGGTGTCAAGTCCGTTGTCCAGCTTTGTGTTGGAGCCAAGTACAGTCCATGTGATATGAGACGGAGGAAAACTTTCAACACGACAGGTTAAATTCAGAGCATCTCCCTCCTCCACTGTTGTATCACCAGTGATTAAAGGTTTCCTCACATCTGTGAAGCAAATTATGAACAAAATATGTCAGTTAAGATACGGTGAAGAGGTTGGAAATGGATACAAGATGTATTGTCATTGTATTCATGCATTGTCTGCAGTATGTTCTTATTTAAATACTACCACAGGAGGGCGCCAACATGTACTTACATTTGACTTTTACGTCAACATTTTCCACCAGGGTTTGATTCAGATATTCTGCTCTGCAGATGTATCGTCCAGAATCTTCTGTTGTCACATTAGAGATGGAAAAAGTGCCGATTCCACGTTCTCTCTGCATGAAGGTCTCAGTGTTGTTCTGCCAATTTGTTTCTGTTCCATTTTGCATGTTTGTCTCAGAAGGTTTTGTCCACGTGATGAGAGATGGAGGGAAACTTTCAACACTGCAGGTCAGATTCAGAGTCTCACCCTCCTTCACACTTGTATTCCCAGTGATTCTAAATTCCTTCACATCTATGAGACAAAATGACAAACTGTATTATATGGAGATGCACCGATCATTCATAGCGGCACAGACAGTAATAACAGCCACACACACAACATGTGTCGGAGAGTGAAGAAGACATAAAGCTCATTTGTCACAACTTGAAGTCCAAAATAAGCCGTGGAGGAAAAACCTTAAAAACATCTGGAACAACTAGCTTGATCTTGATACACTTATCATGTTGTAATTCATTCCCATGCATGCTGCTCAGAGTAATCACAGGGATTTGCTTGTCTGCAGACATTGCAGAGCTAACAGCTAAGGTTAACGGAGGTCACAGTGCATCGTGGTGCGTTCAAGCTCTACTCAGATAAATTGAGTATTGGGCGAAAGTAAATTATAATATTATTAATGATGTCTTCAAATGTTATCTTGTAAAATGTAGTTTTTGGCAAGAAAATTGAATGAAAACTCTTGTTTGAAGGAGGCGATTTTACCTGAATATAAAATAGGAATTAGAGAGGGAGTTATGACATGTTCATCTTCATAACAGCTTTAATCTGCTTATAATACATAATTAAAACTAGTAATGGCAGTATTTCGTTTTTAATCAAAGGAAGCCTTTTAATCCGGAGCCTTGCTGTCAATAATTGCTCTTAGAAAGGAATCGGCAAAAAACGGAATCGGCAGGTCAGACAAAATTGGAATCAGTGCATCTCTCGTATTATATATAATGTTAAAGCACCCCAAACTCACAACTTTCCTGTAAGAAGACTGTTGATGTGGTAAAATTCAACACAGCTTAGAAAAACATTAGAAATGACACGACAACACATCTCTTAGAATATATTTTAGATTGTAGAAAGTAAAGGTGAGAATAAGTGCAGGATGTGCTGTACTCACAGGTCACATTCAGAGTCACTGTCTCCTCTGTAGTGATGCTGTTTGTGAAGCTGACCTTACAGGTGACATCGGTGCCGTGCTGTTCAGCTGAAGGGTTAAAGGTCAAAGTTGAGCTGTGTCTCTGTGTGACAGCAGTGATGTTTCCTGTGATGTGAGAGTCCTTCTCTCCTGCTCCTCTCCACGTCCAGGTGATTTTAGGATCAGATCCAGAGCAGAGACCAGGAGCAGTGCAGGTCAGTGTGGTCTGCTGCCCCTCTGTCAGAGGAGGAATCATCACTGTGGGCTTCTGGGTCAGACCTAAAGGGAGAGCAGTCGATGAGTGGAAGCAGATGAGCAGCCTGAAGGTCATTCACTTAAGTTCAGGATGAAATAATCTGATACTTTGTTTAACATCTTGATGAGGCAATAAGTCAGAGTTTTATCAGGAACTGATGCAGTTTCTACTGTTTGCCCACAGAGGTCGACAAATGTGCAACATTATTTTATTATTATTCCATTCAGACTATAAATACAACAAATATGTTGAATAGAATGAACATCTTCACTGTATGTATTTGTTGAAGCTTTTCATACCTTTGACAGAGACAGTTGCTTTTGGGGAGAATGTATATCCAGTCTCATGATAATCATACAGTAAACCATTAACTCTGAGTTGATATGATCCAGAGTCTGACTCAGTGAGGTCATTGATGATGATGCTGCAGTTCCTCAGACTCACGTCAGGCTCCAACAGAGAAACTCGTCCTTTAAACCCAGACTGAACTTTGTTGCTGTTGTTAGTGTGGAGTATCACGTCTGAATCCCCACATGTTTTAGATGCATCACATTTGTACCACACCATATGTTGGGGTGTAAAGACATAAGCAATGGTGAAAGAACACGGTATCACAACACAGAGTCCAGCCTCTGCTGTTATTTCTCCTTCACTGAGAGTGATACAGTGTTCTCTGTCACAGTGTTCCCTCACTGCTGCACCTGTTAATGGAAACAGTGAGAGAAACAGGGATCCGGGTTATTTTAATATACCAATAGAACATAATATTTAATAAATGATGGAGAGAGGCTACTACTATGATTTTGTTTCATATAACTGCTGTTGGAAGCAGCGTTGATCAGACAACAAAACAAAATTTCTGTATTTAACTAAGTTTCTTTATTCACAATTAAATTGAAAAACAATATAGTAATTTAAATAACTATTTATTCAAGTCAGAGTTTCCGGGTATGTAAATGAATGCTGTGAGGAGTGCTACTAATGAGCTGATAGGAGAACTAACTACTTGTAATTTGGCAGCATGACAGGAAAACATGAAGACATTTATCATTATTGCTGTCTATTTTGTTCACACTTCAAATCTCTAATGTAGGCATGATAACAGGATTATAATTAAGATGCGTACCTGTGACAGCATTGTTGCCTCTCACAGAGAATAGCAGAGTCGCCCAGATGAGAACAAACATCCTGATTGTCAGTCTCTCCCTCCACCGGACAAACTTTACACTGAAAGTGCAACAAACATTAGAGGAACTGAAGCAAATGAAGCTCCACAGCTGACATCACAGATCTTAACACAGGATGTTGCACGTTCAGTTATTCCATAGTTGCCACATTTGTACCCAAAACGATCCTTTATACCGCAAGTAAAGGTTTTAACAATAATCTTTACAGCAATCGAGCTTTGGGAAAACTGAGCCTTTTACTGAATTTACCACCAACTCTGATAAACATAAATGAATACTCTCATCCCCTAACATTTTTTCTCAGCTATAGTCCACCTTTACTGAACCAGCAAATCCAGCAATTTCAAAAGACAATTGCAAGAATGACTCAGTTCAATAACTTACATTTACAGTACAAAAATATATTTAAAAAATAACTATAAATGTTTTTTACCTTTTCTTGTCTTGCTCTCTGCTCTCTTCTCTCAACAGTGATCACTGTAGAGTGTTTCTTCCTTTAACTGATTCATCCTTTCCTCATTTTTCGATTCCTTCTCTGTTTGTGCAACCACAAGGTTTCAGGAAGTTCCCTCACCGCTGAGCAAAATGTCTCCTCTCCTGTGACCGACAGGCTTTTATATTCTCATATCTCACAATATCACAATATGTGTATATCTCTTATGAGCAATTTGCACCTTTAGCATCTAATGATGAAAAGTGTTTTTTGACTGTTTGATTTTTTAGATAATTGCCCCGACTGTGAGGTAATGTGAACGTTTTTGAAAAGAGAAGTACTCTAAATGTTTTTTTTTTCAAAAGAATATTGTAATCTTGAGAAACCACCAAACCATTTGAAGCACTAAGCACTGTTTGTGTTATTATTGAACTACTGTATGTAGCTTCTTTAATTGCTTAAGCAACGCACAACACATACAGCTTAATAGGTAATAAATGCAGTGAAAGTTGAGTCATGATGGTCAAATGAACATTGTTATAATCTTGTTTTAAAATGATAACTTGTGACGGATGAAGTGCATTAAGAACCAAGAGAGTCCAATAAAAAGCTTTCAGCATTTCCTCATTACAAATATATGCAGAAACTTAGGAAGCACTTCCGCATATCTGGTTGATAATTAGGCAATGTCTGTAGAAACTGTTCACAACAAAGTCAATGTAGTGATTATTAATTTCAACATTGCCATATACAGCACCACTGTGTTCTCCGTATCTCTGATAACTTCTTATTTGTACTTTAAGGTGCTAAAACTATTTCTTACAAAGTACTGGCTCGAATGCGTCTCAATCATTCACTTTATGTCTGATGCCTCACAGCAGAACCTGTAGAAACGGCTGAGTTACCAGAGGTCAGAAAGACAGACTGCAAATCTGTCTCAACCAATAAATCTGCGTATTAATAATCATCGTAACAATCAATTGTGAAATCTTAATTGAATCTAGGCCAGGTTAAAACCTTGTATATGGCTGGACTGTACATGGTCAATGGGCTAGTGTCTGTAATGTGAATTCCTGGATGTTGAATGTTCATCTGGAATTTTCTGTTGTGGTCCCAGTAATATTTGTCCTTGAAGTGCATTCGTCTAAAGTGTTAATGTTCTACTTCAGTCACTGCGGTGCGTTCATGTCCCAGGCAGCCGAACTGTATTTTGTAGTAATGTAGAGAAGCCACAAGATGGCAGTAGCTACATTTAAGTACCGTAAGAGAACCATTCAAGTTGCTGAATATTCAACATGTTCCTGCTACTGTTTCACAAGAAAGGCCTTGTATGAAGAGATTGCATCCACTGAAACGCTAACAAGCTTTTAATTTGAAATTAATACAGTAAGATTGTACTAACAGCATAATGCAATAATTCATAGTAGGGAAAACCGTAGAAGTATGCATCGCAATGTCGCACAATAAACGTTTTACATTCAAGATTGTGAAGTATAAGTACACAGTAAGTAATAAATAGTTGACGTGCATATTTTATAAGTACTTAAGGGCCCTTTTGCAAGTTATTTGAGGGTACAATGACTTAAAATAGTAACACAAGTGAATATTTATACAGTGCTTTAATTAAACCTTAATTATAGGACCTTCATACTTCTTACATCACAGCATCAACAACAATGTTACTCAAAACGAACTACAGAAATATCTCAAATCAAGCTGAGCGACATCCAGATTGCTCTATAAAAGTGTGAATACTCTATTAATAATAAAATCTTGAACAAGACTTAAAATCTACAATTACACTGGAGAACAAATGCATACTTTGTGTAAAATCCCATGTGCATTTATATCCAACAATGCAAGTAACTGCAAGTAACAATAAAATCCTCTATTAAAAAACAAAAACAGTCCTTTCATATTGAATATGTATCAATGGAAAAAAAGAAATGTAACCATTAATAATATCAGAAACACTTTTTATTAAAAGACATCCATTTACAAGGATTCTTATGTACACTATCACACATACACATTTACGTTTGTTCAGTGGGGGGGATGTTGACAGTGACACGCCGCCTGGAGCTTCCCCGGTCTGCTGCCAGGTTGAACCACCTAATAGCGTGTTTGAGAATCTCCTCATCAGTGGCTGCACGGGTAAAATGATTCTTTCTGACGGCATATGTTCCTGGCATTAGCTAAACTGGATTTATTTTCCCATCAGTGAAGCTTCAGTAAAGTGGGTGTTTGTTTAACTAGCGGTGTCTGAAGAACTGCGAGCTGTCTTTCACGTTGGCAAAATGTCCATTAACCATGTCAAATGAAATCCAACTGGGCTTTTATCCGTCCAACACAGATGCTCCATTTTGGCTAAAATACAAAAACACGTAACTGATAACATCAACAATACAGACACTTCTGTAACTATCATAACTTGTTTATTAGAACGATGTTGCTGTTTTTCATCAATTTTCAGTTCAGGTTTTGTGAAAAAGCCACACTTGTTTCCCCTCAAAGTTCTCTAAACATCCACCTGAAGTTACTGATCAACGGATCCCAACTTCACCTTCAGGTACCTGCCTGACGTGACTTCTCTCTAAAATACGGTGGCCCTGAGGGTTCAGCGCACTGCAGCAAGAAAACTCACGCAAGTAAACATAACACAAGACAATAAAAAAGCATCTTCATGAAGTTGACAAAAAACAACTATAAACAGGCAAATACAACAACTCAATACTTAAATTAACTCATAAACATCGGCCCAATTAAATGTTCAGTGGACCTCCATAAAGGTTCATGAAATGGAAACAAAAAAATAATAATACTGTATAAAGCAAGATATAAATTACATTTAAATTAAAAACTAACTCTAAGAAATGCCATATTCATAAAGTTCTACGCATGTTGAATGGAAGTATGGAAGTGCCATCTTGTTCTACTCAGTGGAGCTGACACTTGTTAGTTCAGAGGTCGAGCAATAACGTCATACTCTGGTGTTTGGTCTGTTTTCCGCAGTGACATGTAAGTTCTGTCCTCTTGGTTTGGTTTCACCTTTTTCCTTGTGTTCCTTTGGAGAGAAGAAAGAGTGAGACATGATGTGTTGTCTGAAAGTCTCCACAGCATTGAGAGAGGGATCAAAGCATGACATGATGAAGTAGTAACATACCAACGGAACATCAAGAGGATTATGCAGATGACATTCACAATGAGAGAAACAACAGCAACGATGATCCAGGGAAGTTCTGCACATGGTCCGTGTTGATCTGCTATTACAAATGACATCATGTAGATTGTATGACTCTTCAAGTGGTATTAAAGCCGTACACTTAATGGCTACTGTGTGAACTCTACACTCCCATTTAAGCGGTGTTAGCTGTAAATTATACCAAAAATGATATAAATCTATAAATGGAATTACTCAAAAATATTTCAATGATAGCCGATAGTGTGGTTTCTATTACAGCTGAAGGCCATAAGAACCAAGAAATATTACATGTACTCTACTGGATTTTATTATTTATTTAAAAATGTTCAACATGATCCACATCTTCATAGAATCAGCTCAACAAATTGTACTTTAAATTCAACAAAACATTCTTATTGATATCAGTGATTAGGTATGTGTGTGTTCACCTTCCCGCCTCTCTGAAGTTACGATGGTGACTTTGTGTTGTACTTCCCCAACTTCACTTCTGCTGACACATTCAGCAACAGTGTTGCTGTGGTCTTTTACAGTTAGGGTGACGGTGCTGCTGACTGTGTGGTTTGACACAGTGGTGAGGACAGAGTACTCAGTGTGAGTCACCAACAGCGGCCATGTGATGGTGGGTAAAGGAAAACCCTCACTGATGCACACACAGGTCAGGACCCCCGACTGAACCTCACACTTAGAGCTATTTAGGATCTTTGGATACACGTGCGGACACACAAGCTGAGTAGTAAGATCACACATGTCTACAAGGTACATGCTAAATACATTTTCTTATTATTATTTTAGGCAGTTTTCGACCGTTTGGGGCTTCTGTTGAAAAATAGTAGCCGGCTCTGTGAAGTGGACCCTCTCCGTTTGCAGATATGAACAGCCCATTTTAAGCCAATGAAAACTCAACTATTCTTATTTTCAGGTGATTATAAACTTAAGAAAACATGTTTATTACTTATATTCTATAACATGTGTTCCCACTACATCTATTGAAATATACTAGATGAAAATAAGCGAAGAATCAGAATGTGACTGAAATTATTTTAACTTTATTGAAGAATTTAGATTGTAGAAAGGTAGTTACACTGATTTAATATGTGCACAAGGGTTATTTACACATTGGTCATCTTATGTTTTGATTGTCCTTAACTTAACCAAGCCTCTGATCCCTTTCCAGGAACAAGATGTTACAGGAGAAAGGCCTCAGAAGTTTTGAAAAAAAAAAGATGACATTGTCATAAAATGTTTAAGTTAATGGCGTCCCTAAAATCTCCTCCAGCTCAATGTTGAAGCTGCAATACTTTTCTCAGAACATCATCGGTGAGCTGCACGAACAGTTTAATCAAAGACAATGTGAGGGGATAAAGTGCAGGATGTGCTGTACTCACAGGTCACATTCAGAGTCACTGTCTCCTCTGTAGTGATGCTGTTTGTGAAGCTGACCTTACAGGTGACATCGGTGCCGTGCTGTTCAGCTGAAGGGTTAAAGGTCAAAGTTGAGCTGTGTCTCTGTGTGACAGCAGTGATGTTTCCTGTGATGTGAGAGTCCTTCTCTCCTGCTCCTCTCCACGTCCAGGTGATTTTAGGATCAGATCCAGAGCAGAGACCAGGAGCAGTGCAGGTCAGTGTGGTCTGCTGCCCCTCTGTCAGAGGAGGAATCATCACTGTGGGCTTCTGGGTCAGACCTAAAGGGAGAGCAGTCGATGAGTGGAAGCAGATGAGCAGCCTGAAGGTCATTCACTTAAGTTCAGGATGAAATAATCTGATACTTTGTTTAACATCTTGATGAGGCAATAAGTCAGAGTTTTATCAGGAACTGATGCAGTTTCTACTGTTTGCCCACAGAGGTCGACAAATGTGCAACATTATTTTATTATTATTCCATTCAGACTATAAATACAACAAATATGTTGAATAGAATGAACATCTTCACTGTATGTATTTGTTGAAGCTTTTCATACCTTTGACAGAGACAGTTGCTTTTGGGGAGAATGTATATCCAGTCTCATGATAATCATACAGTAAACCATTAACTCTGAGTTGATATAATCCAGAGTCTGACTCAGTGAGGTCATTGATGATGATGCTGCAGTTCCTCAGACTCACGTCAGGCTCCAACAGTGAAACTCGTCCTTTAAACCCAAACTGAACTTTGTTGTTGTTGTTAGTGTGGAGTATCACGTCTGAATCCTCACATCTTCTTTCATATGGTTCACATTTGTACCACACCATATGTTGGGGTCTAAAGTCATAAGCAGTGGTGAAAGAACACGGTATCACAACACAGAGTCCAGCCTCTGCTGTTATTTCTCCTTCACTGAGAGTGATACAGTATCCATTGTCACAGTGTTCCTTCACTGCTGCACCTGTTAATGGAAACAGTGAGAGAAACAGGGATCCGGGTTATTTTAATATACCAATAGAACATAATATTTAATAAATGATGGAGAGAGGCTACTACTATGATTTTGTTTCATATAACTGCTGTTGGAAGCAGCGTTGATCAGACAACAAAACAGAATTTCTGTATTTAACTAAGTTTCTTTATTCACAATTCATTTGAAAAACAATATAGTAATTTAAATAACTATTTATGCAAGTCAGAGTTTCCAGGTATGTAAATGAATGCTGTGAGGAGTGCTACTAATGAGCTGATAGGAGAACTAACTACTTGTAATTTGGCAGCATGACAGGAAAACATGAAGACATTTATCATTATTGCTGTCTATTTTGTTCACACTTCAAATCTCTAATGTAGGCATGATAACAGGATTATAATTAAGATGCATACCTGTGACAGCATTGTTGCCTCTCACAGAGAATAGCAGAGTCGCCCAGATGAGAACAAACATCCTGATTGTCAGTCTCTCCCTCCACCGGACAAACTTTACACTGAAAGTGCAACAAACATTAGAGGAACTGAAGCAAAGGAAGCTCCACAGCTGACATCACAGATCTTAACACAGGATGTTACACGTTCAGTTATTCCATAGTTGCCACATTTGTACCCAAAACGATCCTTTATACCGTAAGAAAAGGTTTTAACAATAATCTTTACAGCAATCGAGCTTTGGGAAAACTGATTCTTTTACTGAATTTACCACCAACTCTGATAAACACAAATGAATACTCTCATCCCCTAACATTTTTTCTCAGCCATAGTCCACCTTTACTGAACCAGCAAATCCAGCAATGTCGAAAGACAATTGCAAGAATGACTCAGTTCAATAACTTATATTTACAGTACAAAAATATATTTAAAAAATAACTATAAATGTTTTTTACCTTTTCTTGTCTTGCTCTCTGCTCTCTTCTCTCAACAGTGATCACTGTAGAGTGTTTCTTCCTTTAACTGATTCATCCTTTCTTCACTTTTCTATTCCTTCTCTGTTTGTGCAACCACAAGGTTTCAGGAAGTTCCCCCACTGCTGAGCAAAATGTCTCCTCTCCTGTGACCGACAGGCTTTTATATTCTCATATCTCATAATATCACAATATCACAATATGTGTATATCTCTTATGAGCAATTTGCACCTTTAGCATCTAATGATGAAAAGTGTTTTTTGATTGCTTGTATTTTTAGATAATTGCCCCGACTGTGAGGTAATATGAAAGTTTTTGAAAAGAGAAGTACTGTAAATGGTTTTTTTTTCAAAAGAATATTGTAATCTTGAGAAACCACCAAACCATTTGAAGCACTAAGCACTGATTATGTGTTATTATTGAACTACTGTATGTAGCTTCTTAATTGCTTAAGCAACGCACAACACATACAGCTTAATAGGTAATAAATGCAGTGAAAGTTGAGTCATGATGGTCAAATAAACATTGTTATAATCTTGTTTTAAAATGATAACTTGTGACGGATGAAGTGCATTAAGAACCAAGAGAGTCAAATAAAAAGCTTTCAGCATTTCCTCATTACAAATATATGCAGAAACTTAGGAAGCACTTCCGCAAATCTGGTTGATAATTAGGCAATGTCTGTAGAAACTGTTCACAACAAAGTCAATGTAGTGACTATTCATTTTAACATTGCCATATACAGCACCACTGTGTTCTCCGTATCTCTGATAACTTCTTATTTGCACTTTAAGGTGCTAAAACTATTTATTACAAAGTACTGGCTCGAATGCGTCTCAATCATTCACTTTATGTCTGATGCCTCATAGCAGAACCTGTAGAAACGGCTGAGTTACCAGAGGTCAGAAAGACAGACTGCAAATCTGTCTCAACCAATAAATCTGCGTATTAATAATCATCGTAACAATCAATTGTGAAATCTTAATTGAATCTAGGCCAGGTTAAAACCTTGTATATGGCTGGACTGTACATGGTCAATGGGCTAGTGTCTGTAATGTGAATTCCTGGATGTTGAATGTTCATCTGGAATTTTCTGTTGTGGTCCCAGTAATATTTGTCCTTGAAGTGCATTTGTTTAAAGTGTTATTGTTCTACTTCAGTCACTGCGGTGCGTTCATGTCCCAGGCAGCCACACTGTATTTTGTAGTAATGTAGAGAAGCCACAAGATGGCAGTAGCTACATTTAAGTACCGTAAGAGAACCATTCAAGTTGTTAAATATTCAACATGCTCCTTTCGTTTCACAAGAAAGGCCTTGTATGAAGGGATTGAAACACTGTAACGCTAACAAGCTTTTAATTTGAAATGAATACAGTAAGATTGTACTAACAGCATAATGCAATAATTAATATGTAATTGGGCAATCTGAAGCAGATCAGAAAAGAAGGAAGCTTCACTAAATATGACGAAACAATCAAACACGGTGAATCAGAATTAAATTCCTGTGTTTAATATAAGCCTGTTTCAAATAAAGCCTTGTTCCCTCTTCTTTTGAGGTACATATAAATGGAAAACGGCTAAATGTTAGTGACAATTCTTGAAAATCACATTAAGGGTAAAGGCATATAAACTGACAAAACATGGAGAAGCGAGACAAGGTCCTTAAAAGGGACGCAAAATGTGACTGTTAAACCATAAGGTTTATCAACTTTAGGTAACATCGAAATAAGATACGGCATTTAAAAGTTTACGATTACATCAAAATGTACAGTATTATATATCAAATACATGACTCACATATCCTAGACATACAGTATATGGGATGCAAATAACCAACATGTAGCCATTTGATTACAAAGCAAATCCCAACAGGTACCAACTACCTGGCTACAAACTATCAGAAATCACATCATATTATTTGGATAAATTGACCACATATTGGGAATCTTAAGGGTTACTTTCTCACCTGTAAACATAATAAAACTTAATTACGTGACATATTAATAGCTTTTATTAACAGTAGGCCTACTCAAAACTTTCTTTCTATTAAAAACTATTAATACTACACAGTAAAAGTCCTGCATTCAAAGTGAAAGAGAGGCATTATAAGCACAATGTACTTAAATTTACTTAACGTCTGTTCAAGGCGGAGCTTTCATTTCTATGATGGATATTTTAGTGAATATTAATCAATCATATTTGAATTGTTATATTTTGAGTAAAATCTGAAACAGAACCAGGAACATTTTCCTGTCAGGTAAATGTATTGGTATATGGTTTTCCTCTAAAGTAGAAGTATGCGTCGCATTATAGCACAATAAAAGTATTGCATTCAAGATTGTGAAGTACAAGTACACAGTATATAGCTGAACGTACATACTTTATAAGTACTTAAGGGCCCTTTTGCAAGTTATTTCGGGGTACAATGAGCTAAAATAGTAACATAAGTGAATATTTATACAGTGCTTTAATTAAACCTTAATTAAAAGACCTAAATACTTCTTACATCACAGCATCAACAACAATGTTATGTTCCTGGCATTAGCTAAACTGGATTTATTTTCCCATCAGTGAAGCTTCAGTAAAGTGGGTGTTTGTTTAACTAGCGGTGTCTGAAGAACTGCGAGCTGTCTTTCACGTTGGCAAAATGTCCATTAACCATGTCAAATGGAAATTTAGGCCACAAAGGCCCGTGAAGGACTGTGAAACTACACATTTTAAGAGAGATTTAAAAGAGGATAAGGACTTTACCATTCTGTTCTCCTTCGGGAGGCTGTTCCAGAGAGTGAGGGCCCTAACAGAATAGAGGCACCCAAGATTTATAGATTTTCACAATGCACCATGATATTTGATCAACGATGAAGAAAGGCTACTATGACTGTTCTTGTTTAATAAGCTGTTGTTAGTGGCATTGACCAGACAACACAACACAATTTAATTTACCATATTTATTTATCAATAATATCTTTGGTAAACAAATTAGTAATTTGAATTAGTTTCAAATAAAGGCAATGCATGCTACTAATAAGCTGGTAAATTCAAGCTGGAAAACCCACAAAGCATATGTATTTTATCAACAATTATCTTTAATATTTGATGAAGCAGTTTGTGAAATCTCTTCGAAAGGTGCTGTATAGATAAATGTAACACCAAGGCCAACACAATAAAGATCTCTGCGATATTTCTGGCCCACTTAATCATTGATACTCCAACTGTGACAAACACCATCTCCTACCAAGTAAATATCTGTAATCCTCTCATCCTCAAGCACCATTTCTCGAGCTCAGTCCAACTCTCCTCATCAGCAACAATACCAGGCCAGCTTTGTATTTATTGATTAGGGAAGAAACAGACGTTTTGATTTATAATTAAAATCTGCTGAGTGTTTCTGCTCTGAACTGATTCTTCCTCTCCTGACTTTTCTTATACCATTTATATGCTTGTTTTTTAAACCAACATCCCAGTATGCGCTGAAACCTTTTCCTCACACTTTTTGTGATATGACTGGTTTAATATTGATATCTTATTATACTATATAAATATTAATATAAGACACCATTTGTCATTCATAACTTCTTTTTATGTTGCTTCAATAATTGCACAAAATCGTAGGTGCCTTACTGTAAACGGTCTGTGTTACTGGCTAATATAGGCAGTGGGAGTTAGGTAGTGATGATCAAATTAACATTATATTGGTCTTGTATGGAAAAAATGAAAATAGTAATCAAATATGTGTTGAATAACAAGGTTAAGTTATGAGTTTAAATGCTCTACCACTGACATAATCAATTAACTCGCTTCAGTCACACCAGAGACAATGTTTCAACGAAGATAACTGATATTCATGCATTATGGGAATACCTTCCTTAGGTGCTTTATCTTTCACTTTATAATGGAAGGATAACAAATGTGCCATTTAGTATGATACTCTAGGTTCAATATTATTTGGGCAAAATATTCATAGTTCTGTGAAGTAAAAAGAACTTTTCATTGTTTGTCATATGTGGAAAAATACATTTTTGTCTATTTACTCATAAACATCAGCTCAATCAAATGCTCAGCAGACCTCCACTCAGTCAATAAAGGTTCATGAAATGTAAACTAAAAAATAATTAACTGTATAAAGCAAGATATAAGTTACAGTTACATTAAAAACTAACTCTAAGAAATGCCATATTCATAAAGTTCTACGCATGTTGAATGGAAGTATGGAAGTACCATCTTGTTCTACTCAGTGGAGCTGACACTTGTTAGTTCAGAGGTCGAGCAATAACGTCATACTCTGGTGATTGGTCTGTTTTCCGCAGTGACATGTAAGTTCTGTCCTCTTGGTTTGGTTTCACCTTTTTCCTTGTGTTCCTTTGGAGAGAAGAAAGAGTGAGACATGATGTGTTGTCTGAAAGTCTCCACAGCATTGAGAGAGGGATCAAAGCATGACATGATGAAGTAGTAACATACCAACAGAACATCAAGAGGATTATGCAGATGACATTCACAATGAGAGCAACAACAGCAACGATGATCCAGGGAAGTTCTGCACTTGGTCCGTGTTGATCTGCTATTACAAATGACATCATGTAGATTGTATGACTCTTCAAGTGGTTCTCAACGCTAATATGCAACATTTTATTTTCTTCTGACAGGTTGCCCAATGGTTTGTCCAAATAGAAAAGGTCACAGTGAAATAATTAGGGTACTAAAGATGACTTTAGGCAGTGGTCTACAGTAGCTTCGGTGTTTTAGTTGAGAACATTTACCTTTTTCTAATATGGTCATTCGGATTTTGAGGTTTTCTTTTGCTTCCCCATTTTCATTGCTGCTGACACACTCAACAGAAGTGTTGCTGTGGTCTTTTACAGTCAGGGTGACGGTGCTGCTGACTGTGTGGTTTGACACAGTGGTAATGACGGAGTACTCAGTGTGGTTCTTCAACAGCGGCCAGTTGATGGTGGGTAAAGGAAACCCCTCACTGATGCACACACAGGTCAGGACCTCCGACTGAACCTCACACCCAGAGTTGTTTAAGATCTTTGAAAACCCTGCAAGCACACAAGCAGAATCACAATGTCAAAACAAAATGCTGAGAGTGTGAACATTAACTTCCTTTAAGTCTACTTACGAGTCACTGTCACATCCGCATATGTAGTCACAGTCCTGTCCAGGTGTTGTGCTGTACAGATGTATCGTCCAGAATCTTCTGTCGTCACATTTGGGATGACAAGTGTGGCTGATCCAGTGTGGTTCTGCAGGTCGGTGTCAAGTCCGTTGTCCAGCTTTGTGTTGGAGCCAAGTACAGTCCATGTGATATGAGACGGAGGAAAACTTTCAACACGACAGGTTAAATTCAGAGCATCTCCCTCCTCCACTGTTGTATCACCAGTGACTAAAGGTTTCCTCACATCTGTGAAGCAAATCATGAACAAAATATTTCAAGTTCAGATACGGTGAAGAGGTTGGAAATGGATACAAGATGTATTGTCATTGTATTCATTCATTGTCTGCAGTATGTTCTTATTTAAATACTACCACAGGAGGGCGCCAACATGTACTTACATTTGACTTTTACATCAACATTTTCTACCAGGGTTTGATTCAGATATTCTGCTCTGCAGATGTATCGTCCAGAATCTTCTGTTGTCACATTAGAGATGGAAAAAGTGCCGATTCCACGTTCTCTCTGCATGAAGGTCTCAGTGTTGTTCTGCCAATTTGTTTCTGTTCCATTTTGCATGTTTGTCTCAGAAGGTTTTGTCCACGTGATGAGAGATGGAGGGAAACTTTCAACACTGCAGGTCAGATTCAGAGTCTCACCCTCCTTCACACTTGTATTCCCAGTGATTCTAAATTCCTTCACATCTATGAGACAAAATGACAAACTGTATTATATGGAGATGCACCGATCATTCATAGCGGCACAGACAGTAATAACAGCCACACACACAACATGTGTCGGAGAGTGAAGACATAAAGCTCATTTGTCACAACTTGAAGTCCAAAATAAGCCGTGGAGCAAAAACCTTAAAAACATCTGGAACAACTAGCTTGATCCTGATACACTTATCATGTTGTAATTTATTCCCATGCATGCTGCTCAGAGTAATCACAGGGATTTGCTTGTCTGCAGACATCACAGAGCTAACAGCTAAGGTTAACGGAGGTCACATTGCATCGTGGTGCGTTCAAGCTCGACTCAGATAAATTATAACACTATCATGATGTGTTCAAATGTAGTTTTTGGCAAAAGAATTGAATGAAAACTGTTGTTTGAAGGAGATGAATTTACCTGAATATAAAATAGGAATTAGAGAGGGAGTTATGACATGTTCATCTTCATAACACAAGCTTTAATCTGCTTAAAATACATAATTAAGACTAGTAATGCCAAGATTTCGTTTTTAATCAAAGCAAGTATTTCAATATGTATATTTTTACGTTTTGCCTTATCATTTGTGTGTTTTATACTGATAACCACAATAGACGACAATAACAAAGTAACATTTACGGGATGGTTGAAATATGTTTTGGGACGGTTCAGGGATGGTGAAAAAAAAAAATTAAGTCTGGAGCCTTGCTGTCAAAAATAGATCTTAGAAAGGAAAACGGCAAAAAATGGTATCGGCAAGAAAATTGCAATCGCTGCATCGCAAGTATCATATACAATATTAAAGCACCCCAAACTCACAACTTTCCTGTAAGAACACTGTTGATGTGATAAAATTCAACACAGCTCAGAAAAACATTAGAAATGACACGACAGCACATCTCTTAGAACACATTTTAAAAAGTAAAGGTGAGAATAAAGTGCAGGATGTGCTGTACTCACAGGTCACATTCAGAGTCACTGTCTCCTCTGTAGTGATGCTGTTTGTGAAGCTGACCTTACAGGTGACATCGGTGCCGTTCTGTTCAACTGAAGGGTTAAAGGTCAAAGTTGAGCTGTGTCTCTGTGTGACAGCAGTGATGTTTCCTGTGATGTGAGAGTCCTTCTCTCCGGCTCCTCTCCACGTCCAGGTGATGTTAGGATCAGATCCAGAGCAGAGACCAGGAGCAGTGCAGGTCAGTGTGGTCTGCTGCCCCTCTGTCAGAGGAGGAATCATCACTGTGGGCTTCTGGGTCAGACCTAAAGGGAGAGCAGTCGATGAGTGGAAGCAGGTGAGCAGCCTGAAGGTCATTCACTTAAGTTCAGGATGAAATAATCTGATACTTTGTTTAACATCTCGATGAGGCAATAAGTCAGAGTTTTATCAGGAACTGATGCAGTTTCTACTGTTTGTCCACAGAGGTCGACAAATGTGCAACATTATGTCATTATTATTCCATTCAGACTATAAATACAACAAATATGTTGAATAGAATAAACATCTTCACTGTATGTATTTGTTGAATCACTTCATACCTTTGACAGAGACAGTTGCTCTTGGGGAGAATGTAAATCCACTCTCATGATAATCATACAGTAAACCATTAACTCTGAGTTGATATAATCCAGAGTCTGACTCAGTGAGGTCATTGATGATGATGCTGCAGTTCCTCAGACTCACGTCAGGCTCCAACAGTGAAACTCGTCCTATAAACCCAGACTGAACTTTGTTGTTGTTGTTAGTGTGGAGTATCACGTCTGAATTCCCACATCTTCTTTTAGATGGTTCACATTTGTACCACACCATATGTTTGGGTCTAAAGTCAGAAGCAGTGGTGAAAGAACACGGTATCACAACACAGAGTCCAGCCTCTGCTGTTATTTCTCCTTCACTGAGAGTGATACAGAATCCATTGTCACAGTGTTCCTTCACTGCTGCACCTGTTAATGGAAACAGTGAGAGAAACAGGGATCCGGGTTATTTTAATATACCAATAGAACATAATATTTAATAAATGATGGAGAGAGGCTACTACTATGATTTTGTTTCATATAACTGCTGTTGGAAGCAGCGTTGATCAGACAACAAAACAGAATTTATGTATTTAACGAAGTTTCTTTATCCACAATTAATTAGAAAAATAAAATAGTCATTTAAATAACTATTTATGCAAGTCAGAGTTTCCAGGTATGTAAATGAATGCTGTGAGGAGTGCTACTAATGAGCTGGTAGGAGAATGAACTTGTAATTTGGCAGCATGACAGGAAAACAAGTCTCAAATGTAGGCATGATAACAGGGTTATAATTAAGATGCGTACCTGTGACAGCATTGTTGCCTCTCACAGAGAATAGCAGAGTCGCCCAGATGAGAACAAACATCCTGATTGTCAGTCTCTCCCTCCACCGGACAAACTTTACACTGAAAGTGCAACAAACATTAGAGGAACTGAAGCAAAGGAAGCTCCACAGCTGATATCACAGATATTAATACAGGATGTTATACCGTAAACGTTTCAACAATAATCTTTACAGCAATCGAGCTTTGGGAAAACTGAACCTTTTACTGAATTTACCGCCAACTCTGATAAACATAAATGAATACTCTCATCCCCAAACATTTTTTTTCAGGCATAGTCCACCTTTACTGAACCAGCAAATCCAGCAATGTTAAAAGACAATTGCAAGAATGACTCAGTTCAACAACTTACATTTACAGTACAAAAATATATTCAAAAAATAACTATAGATGTTGTTTTTTACCTTTCCTTGTCTTGCTCTCTGCTCTCTTCTCTCAACAGTGATCACTGTAGAGTGTTTCTTCCTTTAACTGATTCATCCTTTCTTCACTTTTCTATTCCTTCTCTGTTTGTGCAACCACAAGGTTTCAGGAAGTTCCCCCACTGCTGAGCAAAATGTCTCCTCTCCTGTGACCGACAGGCTTTTATATTCTCATATCTCATAACATCACGATATGTGTATATCTCTTATGAGCAATTTGCACCTTTAGCATCTAATGATGAAAAGTGTTTTTTGATTGCTTGTATTTTTAGATAATTGCCCCGACTGTGAGGTAATATGAAAGTTTTTGAAAAGAGAAGTACTGTAAATGTTTTTTTTTCCAAAATTTTTTTTTGTAATCTTTAGAAACCACCAAACCATTTGAAGCACTAAGCACTGTTTATGTGTTATTATTGAACTACTGTATGTAGCTTCTTTAATTGCTTAAGCAACACACAACACATACAGCTGAATAGGTAATAAATGCAGTGAAAGTTGAGTCATGATGGTCAAATGAACATTGTTATAATCTTGTTTTAAAATGATAACTTGTGACGGATGAAGTGCATTAAGAACCAAGAGAGTCAAATAAAAAGCTTTCAGCATTTCCTCATTACAAATATATGCAGAAACTTAGGAAGCACTTCCGCATATTTGTGTGTTTTCTGGTTGATAATTGGGCAATGTCTGTAGAAACTGTTCACAACAAAGTCAATGTAGTGATTATTAATTTTAACATTGCCATATACAGCACCACTGTGTTCTCCGTATCTCTGATAACTTCTTATTTGTACTTTAAGGTGCTAAAACTATTTATTACAAAGTACTGGCTCGAATGCGTCTCAATCATTCACTTTATGTCTGATGCCTCATAGCAGAACCTGTAGAAACGGCTGAGTTACCAGAGGTCAGAAAGACAGACTGCAAATCTGTCTCAACTAATAAATCTGCGTATTAATAATCATCGTAACAATCAATTGTGAAATCTTAATTGAATCTAGGCCAGGTTAAAACCATGTATATGGCTGGACTGTACATGGTCAATGGGCTAGTGTCTGTAATGTGAATTCCTGGATGTTGAATGTTCATCTGGAATTTTCTGTTGTGGTCCCAGTAATATTTGTCCTTGAAGTGCATTTGTCTAAAGTGTTATTGTTCTACTTCAGTCACTGCGGTGCGTTCATGTCCCAGGCAGCCACACTGTATTTTGTAGTAATGTAGAGAAGCCACAAGATGGCAGTAGCTACATTTAAGTACCGTAAGAGAACCATTCAAGTTGCTGAATATTCAACATGTTCCTGCTACTGTTTCACAAGAAAGGCCTTGTATGAAGAGATTGCATCCACTGAAACGCTAACAAGCTTTTAATTTGAAATGAATACAGTAAGATTGTACTAACAGTATAATGCAATAATTCATAGTAGGGAAAACCGTAGAAGTATGCGTCGCAATGTCGCACAATAAACGTTTTACATTCAAGATTGTGAAGTATAAGTACACAGTAAGTAATAAATAGTTGACGTGCATATTTTATAAGTACTTAAGGGCCCTTTTGCAAGTTATTTGAGGGTACAATGACTTAAAATAGTAACACAAGTGAATATTTATACAGTACTTTAATTAAACCTTAATTATAGGACCTTCATACTTCTTACATCACAGCATCAACAACAATGTTACTCAAAACGAACTACAGAAATATCTCAAATCAAGCTGAGCGACATCCAGATTGCTCTATAAAAGTGTGAATACTCTATTAATAATAACATCTTGAACAAGACTTAAAATCTACAATTACACTGGAGAACAAATGCATACTTTGTGTAAAATCCCATGTGCATTCATATCCAACAATGCAAGTAACTGCAAGTAACAATAAAATCCTCTATTAAAAAACAAAAACAGTCCTTTCATATTGAATATGTATCAATGGAAAAAAAGAAATGTAACCATAAATAATATCAGAAACACTTTTTATTAAAAGACATCCATTTACAAGGATTCTTATGTACACTATCACACATACACATTTACGTTTGTTCAGTGGGGGGGATGTTGACAGTGACACGCCGCCTGGAGCTTCCCCGGTCTGCTGCCAGGTTGAACCACCTAATAGCGTGTTTGAGAATCTCCTCATCAGTGGCTGCACGGGTAAAATGATTCTTTCTGACGGCATATGTTCCTGGCATTAGCTAAACTGGATTTATTTTCCCATCAGTGAAGCTTCAGTAAAGTGGGTGTTTGTTTAACTAGCGGTGTCTGAAGAACTGCGAGCTGTCTTTCACGTTGGCAAAATGTCCATTAACCATGTCAAATGAAATCCAACTGGGCTTTTATCCGTCCAACACAGATGCTCCATTTTGGCTACAATACAAAAACACGTAACTGATAACATCAACAATACAGACACTTCTGTAACTATCATAACTTGTTTATTAGAACGATGTTGCTGATTTTCATCAATTTTCAGTTCAAGTTTTGTGAAAAAGCCACACTTGTTTCCCCTCAAAGTTCTCTAAACATCCACCTGAAGTTACTGATCAACAGATCCCAACTTCACCTTCAGGTACCTGCCTGACGTGACTTCTCTCTAAAATACGGTGGCCCTGAGGGTTCAGCGCACTGCAGCAAGAAAACTCACGCAAGTAAACATAACACAAGACAATAAAAAAGCATCTTCATGAAGTTGACAAAAAACAACTATAAACAGGCAAATACAACAACTCAATACTTAAATTAACTCATAAACATCGGCCCAATTAAATGTTCAGTGGACCTCCATAAAGGTTCATGAAATGGAAACAAAAAAATAATAATACTGTATAAAGCAAGATATAAGTTACAGTTAAATTAAAAACTAACTCTAAGAAATGCCATATTCATACAGTTCTACGCATGTTGAATGGAAGTATGGAAGTACCATCTTGTTCTACTCAGTGGAGCTGACACTTGTTAGTTCAGAGGTCGAGCAATAACGTCATACTCTGGTGATTGGTCTGTTTTCCGCAGTGACATGTAAGTTCTGTCCTCTTGGTTTGGTTTCACCTTTTTCCTTGTGTTCCTTTGGAGAGAAGAAAGAGTGAGACATGATGTGTTGTCTGAAAGTCTCCACAGCATTGAGAGAGGGATCAAAGCATGACATGATGAAGTAGTAACATACCAACGGAACATCAAGAGGATTATGCAGATGACATTCACAATGAGAGAAACAACAGCAACGATGATCCAGGGAAGTTCTGCACTTGGTCCGTGTTGATCTGCTATTACAAATGACATCATGTAGATTGTATGACGCTTCAAGTGGTATTAAAGCCGTACACTTAATGGCTACTGTGTGAACTATACACTCCCAATAAACGGTGTTAGCTGTAAATTATACCAAAAATGACATAAATCTATAATTGGAATTACTCAAAAATATTTAAATGATAGCCGATAGTGTGGTTTCTATTACAGCTGAAGGCCATAAGAACCAAGAAATATTACATGTACTCTACTGGATTTTATTATTTATTTAAAAATGTTCAACATGATCCACATCTTCATAGAATCAGCTCAACAAATTGTACTTTAAATTTCAACAAAACATTATTTTATTGATGATTAGTTATGAGTGTGTTCACCTTTCCGTATTGAAAATGTCATAAAGTAGTGGTCTAGAGTCGGGGAGGTTTTGTATTTGTTAATACTTACCGCCTTGTTTGAACTCATTTGTTGTGACTGTGAGGTTCTCTTTTGCTTCCCCAATTTAATTGCTGCTGACACACTCAACAGTGCAGTTGCGGTGTTTTACAGACACAGTGAAGCTGATGACAGTGTGGCTTGACTTATTGATAATGACAGAGTATTCAGGGTGAGTCTCCAACATCGGCCATGTGATGGTGGGTAAAGGAAACCCTTCACTGATGCACACACAAGTCAGGACCTCCGACTGAACCTCACATGGAGGGCTACTTAAGAACTTTGGAAAAACTGCAAACAGGAAAAAACTCAAGAACACAGCAAACATACAGTAAAACAATATGAACTTCTTTCAAGCTAGACTATTAAAGCCTACTTACATTTCACGTTTACTTCAGCAGGTGTAGTCAGAGTGGTGATCTGGTGCTTTGCTGTACAGATGTACCGTCCAGAATACTCTGCTGTCACATTAACGATGACAAGAGCAGCTGTTCTGGTGTTGTTCTGAAGGACGATTACATTTTTGTTGGAGTCAGGTTTGGTCCAGGTGATAACAGCAGGAGGGAAACTTTCAACGCTGCAGGTTAGATTTAGAGCATCGCCCTCTTTAACTGATGTCATTCCGGTGATCACAGGTTTCTTCACATCTTTAAGACAAAATTTTGAACAAACGTTTAGAATTTGTCTGACAAATTTTTTATCTTAAATATGTGGCTCCAAGCTGAGGCTGAAAACCACCTGAGAGCCTTAAAAATACCTGAATAAGTGTGAAACCTTTTTAATAAAATGATTATGTTGGTTAGAGCCCAATATGTAAAACTCCATCCAGACACAAAATATTGAACAGGGAGCATAAAAATATAAGAAAAGCTGTTCACTTTGTATTAAAGGTATAATATTTAGTCACATTGTCAGTTGCTGTTTGTAAAGACAGCACTCAAAATTTGCCCTTTCTGCAAGAACACCGTTAATGTTGTAAAATCCGAAACACTTCAGAAAACCAACAAAAATTACAAGACAACAAACATTAGAACACATTTTAGATAGTAGAAAGTAAAGGTGAGAATAAAGTGCAGGATGTGCTGTACTCACAGGTCACATTCAGAGTCACTGTCTCCTCTGTAGTGATGCTGTTTGTGAAGCTGACCTTACAGGTGACATCGGTGCCGTGCTGTTCAGCTGAAGGGTTAAAGGTCAAAGTTGAGCTGTGTCTCTGTGTGACAGCAGTGATGTTTCCTGTGATGTGAGAGTCCTTCTCTCCTGCTCCTCTCCACGTCCAGGTGATTTTAGGATCAGATCCAGAGCAGAGACCAGGAGCAGTGCAGGTCAGTGTGGTCTGCTGCCCCTCTGTCAGAGGAGGAATCATCACTGTGGGCTTCTGGGTCAGACCTAAAGGGAGAGCAGTCGATGAGTGGAAGCAGGTGAGCAGCCTGAAGGTCATTCACTTAAGTTCAGGCTAAAATAATCTGATACTTTGTTTAACATCTTGATGAGGCAATAAGTCAGAGTTTTATCAGGAACTGATGCAGTTTCTACTGTTTGCCCACAGAGGTCGACAAATGTGCAACATTATGTCATTATTATTCCATTCAGACTATAAATACAGTAAATATGTTGAATAGAATGAACATCTTCACTGTATGTGTTGAAGCACTTCATACCTTTGACAGAGACAGTTGCTTTTAGAGAGAATGTAAATCCATTTTTAGTCCCAGATTCCTGAACTCTGAATTGATATAATCCAGAGTCTGACTCAGTGAGGTCATTGATGATGATGCTGCAGTTCCTCAGACTCACGTCAGGCTCCAACAGAGAAACTCGTCCTTTAAACCCAGACTGAACTTTGTTGTTGTTTTTAGTGTGGAGTATCACGTCTGAATCCACACATTTTCTTTGATATGGTTCACATTTGTACCACACCATATGTTTGGGTCTAAAGTCAGAAGCAGTGGTGAAAGAACACGGTATCACAACACAGAGTCCAGCCTCTGCTGTTATTTCTCCTTCACTGAGAGTGATACAGAATCCATTGTCACAGTGTTCCTTCACTGCTGCACCTGTTAATGGAAACAGTGAGAGAAACAGGGATCCGGGTTATTTTAATATACCAATAGAACATAATATTTAATAAATGATGATTTAATAAATGATGGAGAAAGGCTACTACTATGACTGTTTTGTTTTACATAACTGCTGTTGTAAGCATCACTGAGCAAACAAAAAACAAATTTCAGCATCTAACATATTTCTTTACACATAACTTTGGTAAACAAGTCAAATATAGCCAATAGATGCTTTGTGTAATGCTTCTAATAAGGACATATATCATTGTAAATTGTTATCTACTTTGTTTATATCTTTTATTGTTGGCATCATAACTTGATTATAATAAAAGATGCATACCTGCGTCAGCAGTGATGCCTCTCACAGAGAAGAGCAGAGTCGTCCAGATGAGAACAAACATCCTGATGTGATGATTGAGACAGTCAGTGTATTTTCCTTTAAGAAGTACAAACATTCAAATGTTTCACTTCATGAAACCGGAGCAGAACAATCTCCACGGTTGACAGCACAGCTTTAAATACATGATGTTGCAGGTTCACGTTTTCTGTAGTGACATTGATAAATGTGGCTAACATCATCTTCAGGGTTGTGATTCCCACGAAATGTTTTATTTCCAAGAACTTTTTAACATCTGTTCCATAAAACGGCTAAATAAATAAACTTATCTGAATCTTATCTAAAATTATCTGTGGCACTTTTATCTACAATCCCCCCCCCCAACCCCAATGAAATGCACACAACAGTAAGTAAATAAGTAAACAAGGAATTCTAAAAAGCATTTCATGACATTAGTAAGGAAACAATGACTTATACAGTTTCCATTTACTGTTAAAAAGATGATTTAAAAAGTACGGTAAATGTTGTGTTTTACCTCTTTTTGTCTTGTTCTCTCTTCTCACCACAGTGATCTCTGCTGAGCGTCTCTGCTCTGAACTGACTCTTCCTCTCTTCGTCTTCCTTTTTTAATTCGTTCCTCTTTGCGCTACAACAATTTAAAAGGAAGTTTCTCTTCACACTGCTGGCCCTCGTTAGACTGCCACACTCACAAATCTCTAAAATGTGTGCCTATGTTAATGTAAATATATACTGTATATCAAGTTGATAATGTACAACTTTAACACTGAATAATGAAATTAAACTGTGTTGCTTTGTTTTTTCTTCAGGACTGTAAATGTGTGAAGAACTCTGAGAAAGAGGAAGTACCATATGTGTACTTGAGAAGCTTGTGTCACCTTAAGAAACCAAATAGCTCATCTATCAACTATCCTTCTACATTGTAATGCACAATACAATACATACATGTGCATATAGGCTGGTGAATGTGCATGCATGTGAATGGTCTTTACTATAACTGCTGTCTCTAACTAAGTGCATGAAATACCGGCAGATAAAAAAATAAGATATTTGTTTTAATCCTAGCTCTTAACTGCACGAAGCTCCATATTTGTAACAGTATGTTTTTTTATGGTTTATTGTGCAACATTCTCAGTTGTGTTCTCAGAAAAGTCTCTGAAGGGATTATTCATTGAAACATTGCCTTACATGGCATCACTGTATTCTCTCTAATATCGTCCTGTTGACACTCTGAGATGGTAGATTATGACTATAACTATATTTAACTGCTAACTGGCTTTATATTTGTCCTCATCTGTTTCTATATGTCTGCATATTGAACACTCACCACAGAACCTGTCAACATTGCAGAATGTACCAGAAAGAAAAAAGGTTTTGTTGTAAAACTGAAAACTCATGATTTCATTCCAAACATAAAAAAGTGTGTTTTCTGTTTAAAAGAAGCCAAGTTGATTCCTGTAACACATTAAAAAGAGAAGTAATCTACGACTTCCTAATTTGTCTAAAATAGAGACAAACTGGGTCAAACATTTTATCAGTTTGAAAAAACAGATCAATCCAAAAAGGCTAAATATATTGTTTGGGTTTTTTTGTCAGAGCATTTGATTCATTGATTCTGTCAGAATGTAATGACAATTTCAAAAATATTAAAACTGTTTTTGAATTAGATTAGTAACCCTTCCTTAAAATCTTTAAACAAAGATCAACACTGTATGTGTTTTATAAATATTCTATATTTACCTAAAAACAATTCTAAACAAATTAAATTAATAAATTACATTATTACCCATAAAACATTCTAACATCAATTAATAAAGCCAGATTAAACTTTGCAAACCTTGCTTGTTAAGGTCGGTGTCTCAGTTTGACAAATGAAGCCTCCATTTTAGGAGGGAGTCAATTTTTGAGGAGTTTTGTTCACAAACCAAAAAGTAAAAAGAGCACATGATTCATGATGGGGATGTTGCTTTGCAAAACAATGGAAAGAGACAACATGAGAAATAGACGGTTCACAGTTTGTTTTCTATCAATAACAAACTTTTTCCAGTTCGTGTTGTTTTCATTTTATTTATGTTTGCATGGAACTGAAGACAGATGAATTTGCTTGAGGCGTGAAAGACTTGTTTAAAATAAAAGAGCAAGCAAACTAGAACATTGCAGGAATCCTACAGTCATTAAGTAACAGTCAAAAACCCTGATCTGAATTATTGTGTCAATCATATGTTGAAAATCTCCATAATGATCATTATGATTACTAAGTATATGACATTTCCTTTACAACACACTTTGACAAAAGATTAGGTAACACATATTTGATATTTCTACAAAACAAATTTAACAAAATACCCCCCCCCCCCCCCCCCCCCCCCCATGAGGCTTTCAAAGAAAGGAACTGGTTATTGACTTTGAGCATACAGGCAATTTAATAATGCTAGCCAGCATTTCCATCATTAAGTCAACAGAACATTGTCATAATAAAACTAATGCGAGTCAGAACAGCTGGTTGACAATAGCTTTGTTTACATGCACAGAGAACTGCATTTTTAACCTGTTTTTGCTTGAAGTGTGTCAGTAAAGCTCAAAACCCCAGATACCTAGCTTTCTTTTCAACTAAAATAGTGACAGAGATACACAAACCTGAGGCTTCATCAACACCGTTCACTCAAACTGGGGTTTTGGCAGAGAGGTTTATTTGGGTTCATGTGAACAGATTAAACTGAAATACTCCTCGTAGTGTAATTTTTGCTTTCTTATTGCCATTACTGCCTATGAACAGTCTACCCATTTATGAAGTTAGCACAGTGAGAGGTGTTTGCTGTATTTTGCACTCCTACTGATTGTAGAATCAATTGGAAACAGCTCACAGAGACACGCTGCTGCCTTGATTAACTTAATCCATCATTTTAAATGAGAGCGCCACAGAGCGGCGTTGTTTCATAACATACATTTATAAAGCCTCAGTCAGAGCATGTGTATCAAAAGTACTTTCAATCTCCAAGAAGAGATCATTGCACAGCTCTAGCTAGAATTTATTTCCCACTTAAGCCTTCTATCAACATCAATACATACAGCGTCACATCTGTTTAGGAGAAAATCAGTGTACGAGTTGCACACTTGATGTTCAACACACTGTTGCAGATGATTTTGGAGAATCAAATTATGGACATTACTTTCAGTATTTTAGAAATCAGTTCTTGCAGAGAAAACTGACGAGCTCATTCGTTGCACAATTAATTTCGAGGACAAGATTATTGTTCATGACTTACATTGTTAAAACAATCCAACATACAATACACAGTAGATATATCAATTTGCATTTTCACTACATACGTAATTGAATGGATGTGAAAACAGAGCCATTAAAAATATCAACCAATCATTACCTGCTGTCTTAGTCAAAACGGCAGACCGTGTTAGTCAGTTAAGGTTGCAGTGTGTCGATGAGTTATGTTTCAGCAGTGACGTATGACCTTTAAGACGTGATGCAGAGTGGGAGAGGTGGAGGAAGCACAGTGGTGGCTTCATTGGTGGGTTGAGACTATACGCAAAAATTAAAGGGGGAACTCCACTGACTTACTGGTATTTGTCATGGGCAGTACAGCTCAGCCTGTGAAAACTATCCTACGATGATGCCACTCTGGAGAAGCTTTGTATAGTCTGAAAAAATACAGTATTATAAACTAAGTGCATGGAGTTCGAAAGACGTTGGGCGTTTACCGGACGGTGAGGGTCTATCCGAAACATGCTTTTGGTTGCATTGTGGGTAATGTAGGACCCAGTTCCTTTGGAACTTGACCCATACTATGGCGTTCAAGTCAAGACACCTTGACCTCTGCTTTATGCCTCTACAGAGTCATCCAATTCAATAGGCGTGCAATATTAACTGCTGGAGTTCCCTTTTTGAGGTTTCATAGAAAAGATAGCTAATTCTAGCAGGTATCGAACTTCCAATCAACTGCAATCACAGTTAATAAGAAGGTCACTCCCTGCATGTAAGCGCAGCCTCTGATTTGACTTAGTGCACACTAGCTAGAGGTTGATACTATTCACTAAACTCATTAAGCCAGTGTCCAGTCAAAACATTTTGTATGATGTATGACAGGATTTCACACTGGCTTTTGTCCATAATTTAATATTTATATTTGTGCCTGCTGGCAAAACAGTCATGCAGGGTATTTACTGTACATACTGGCATCCATTCCCTGTCAATGAACATCTTATTAATATATATTACTGATACCGTCATTATCACGTTAGACTATTAGTACGCTTTGATATTACATCACAGGTTCATCAAATGTCTTTGAATAGCACAACCATGTTTGTCATTCAAACATCTGATGCAATCGTGAGAATAAAACATCAACTCCTCAAGTGAAGTGATGCTCAAACAAAGACCCCAGTGATGATCAGTGATCAGTGTCCTATGATCTTTCAGCAGTATTTGAACACGCACACACACTTATATACACACACACACATTGTCTAAAAGAGATAACACTTTGGCCACTCGCGCTTACATATTTTGTGCTTCAGGTCTGTATTTTCCAGATCAATCAAACAGCTAGAACCCATGCTTTAGGGAGAAATCCCCCAAAATCTCAATAAATTCCTCAGATAACTGGAAAATGTTTTAAAGAAGCTGTGACATTTTTTCAGAACTGGGCAGTGTACCATTTGAATTTACAAAACTTTTCCGATTATTATCAAAGAAAAATGTCATCTATTATGAGAGGCTACCGAGTCACAGCACACAATAAAAAAAACAAGTATGTGGCAACAGGTTGCTGACATGCGTTTCCATCTCTCGCCTAAGACGGTTTTCTTCTTGGGATGTAATTAACCAAAGGAAAGAGAGAAGAGAGATTTGCTCTCTGCTGATAGAAACGCACACACACGAATATAAGAAAACAAAAAGCGCAGGAACTCCTTGCCCTGATGCTTCGACTGGCAGCAGACACAGTGACAGTTATAAGAGACGGATGTAGAGCAAATAGTGAGACAGATGTGAGCGCGTCTATCGTTTGACAATAATATCAACAATCACTAGGAAGAACATGTTGAACGCAACAAAACCATGGCCGCTGGTTAACACTGCATGTTTTAGAGCCCATGTACTACAATTGAGGCTATACGTTTTATTTCTTTGACATTGTCCAGTGGGTCATGCTCTGACCCAAAAAAGTACAAGTTTCCCCAAATGATGGCATGTGGAGGACCGTCCAATGGAGGGGCAGCATGGGGGGGGGGGGGGGGGGGGGGGGGGGAGTAGTGGCATCAAAGTGGTACATTATATGTGACAAATATGAAGGAATAACAAACAAGAAGTCACTAAATGCAGGGGGAAATCCAGTAGAGGATGGGGGGTTATTACACAGTATATGGGGCAGAACATGTGTTGGGGCTGCCACTGCATCTCGCATAGCCGAGGGATCAGGGAAGGATTGCGTTTCATTTGGCTTTGATTTCCGAGTAGTTGCTGCCATCATCCCCCCTCCCTGAGGCCCCCTCCCTGGGCCTGGCCCCGATAAACTCCAGAGCAGCGTAATTCAGCTCTTGCCTCTCCAGTCCTGCAGTAGAGCCCACAGGTTGATAATCGCCGTCTTCTCCCTGCAGACAGAAGGACCGATCAGCGGCACAAATCACTGGCAAGCTGCCGGTGACGACTCAGATGACAGAGCAGCGCAACAGACAACATAAAGAAAAGAGGTTACTGGTTACTGGTCGACAAGGAGACTGAGATGTTTCTTGTTAGTCGGGGCAATTCGTGTTAGCAATGAGGCAGCCATGCAGAAGGCAGATTCGGAAACAAACGGCAGTGTACAGAACACAGAAGCTGAAATGCGAGGAGATGCATCTGTCACTGAGGTTTGTGTTTTTTAATGGGGATTTGTTTAGGAACCTTACCGTAGTCTCCTCTAGAATGGAGTTAAACTTTGAGCCCAACAGCTCTGTCTTAAGCTGTGCAAGAGTTAGGGGAGAGAAAAACAGACAGAAAAACGCAGAGAAGCGATGAAAGCAAGAGAAAACATGGTTGGAGCTACTGGACTGCTAGTGGGAGAGACTCCTTCTATTACCTCATTTTCAGGGGTCACAATGGGGTCTCATCATTTACAACTTGCTGCATTACACAACACTGCAACCCCAAACAATTTGAGAATGGTCAGCCAACCCATCCTCCATCATAATCATGATCATTGACATCAGCATGTCTCACCACTTTCTTCCTCAGATTTTGTTTGTCCTTCTTGACTGCGCTGTAGTACAAAGCTGGGTTCTCCAGGACCACGTCCTGCCTAGGGTTGCCATTCTCTCTGGGGGACGGAGTCACATGATCAGACTCGGTCTCGACTGCCACTAATGCAGGGCGACACGCCAAGCCTGGGCATCCATTTTAAAACGACAAGCTCTGTAAGGTTATGCTGGAGGCCAAATGTGGTAAGTGAGTGACGTGGTTATTTTAATGGGTTTAGTCGCTGAGCTCACACCCACTTCAGGGGTGATTTGTCAGGGAAAGCGTGCAAATTTCGCGGTCCAAATATGCCTCGAGGCTAAAATAAAGCAACTTGGTTAAGTTGGTTTTATTTAGCTTAGCAGGTCAAGGATACAAAAGCGGTGTCAGAGCAGGGAATCTGGCCTGCAAAATATAAGGTTAGTCCAGCTCGCTAACCCACTTCACAAGGCAACCAATGTGGATCTTCAAGGATTTCTTGGCAAATAAACTGCTAAATTGCTCTGGAGAAATGGTTCTCACTTCCACAAAAATCCCACATTCACTCATATACAATGTGCGTCAATGTGTTTTAGAATGGATGACTAGGCTCAAGTGTTTCCTTGGATTTCAGTAAATATTTAGTGAGGAAAATTACTACTTCCGCCTCGCATCGGCCTCTCCATTAGTTTGTCATTCATACTCACTTTTTGTTGTTGTGGCCAACGTATCTCACTGCTGCAATGATGAAGGCTATGACCGCCACTCCTCCAATGGTGCCAACTATAACTGCCATCATGTACTTTTCTGAAAACAAAGTAAAAAGATGAGGGCATTCACATTAAACTGCACAACAAAAAGACATCATACAAAGGAAAAGAAGAGCATTGGGAAGAGGAAGATGCCATTTTAAACTGCCAATATGTAGCCTACAAAACATGAAGGGACTGTTCACTTAAACACAGCACGATTGCATCAATTTAGGGTAAGAAGCTGTTTGCTTGACCAATGAGATGACTATACATAGGAAGGGGAAGAGTATATGAGTAGGAAAAGGGGAGAAGAATATCTTATTTCAATGTTGGAGTCCAAAAACATAAACAAACGTTTATAATGTCGATTATGTAGTTTTATGATGAATAGAGAATTTAAAGGATGAGGCTGGCGTCATGATCTATATTTTTTCTTATTTTCTTATTCATAATCCCATGAACCAAAAGAATAAGAATATGTTATGCAGGTTTCAGACCAATCCCACAAGAGCAAACAGTAACAGTAAACAGTAGTGCACATTGAAGAGAAGTAGTCACAATAATTATTTTCCAATTTTACCTGCTGCAGGGCTAATCTCATCCCATACATTTTTTTTTTAAATTTAGTCCTGGTTGGATCAGAGAATAGAGTTGCTTAGGAGAATTTAGAGATGCACAAAACCACAGAAAAATCAACGTTCTCACTGCTGTAGCTCGTGCAACTCCCAAGAGAGCACAGCTCTCCTCAAAGGAATAAATGGTCCATCTCTGCACAATGTCAACTTGTGCGTTTGGTGTGAAAGCCCCTGTTAGTCTGTCTCTCACTACTCAGACTCCTCTACCCCATCGATGCCACTCTTCCATTCGTACTTAAGATGTACACTTTAAAAAACAAACTTTGTATATATAAATATATATATATATAGTTTAATTTATTCAAAGGCTTGTAGTGTTTAGCAAAAATGTCTTCAACAGGAAGAAATTGTGCATTTATTGGGGACTATTTTCTTCTGCGGATCAATATACAATTAATGAATTTAAAGCAGCGAGACAGCGATGGAATCGGGTACAAATAAACTACAGTGCCCGTGTTCATGGTGAAGAAGGAACACGTCACAGTGCAACAGTGAGAGTGACGACAATGGAACTCATTGGCACAGAGAAATAGGATATATCAGGGTTTGGCTACATGGACAATACTTTAGGATCAATTTGCTGTTGGTTTTCATCTGTTCATGTTTTTTTTTTTTTTACAATAACTAAATAAATAAATATTCTCAACTCACTCTCCTGCTGTAGCTCCAGGTGTACGCTCTCTCTTCCGTACATGTTGTAGATGCTGCAGTGGACGTTGACGGCAGGGCCGCCGTTGTCGACCCGCTCGCCTTTCTCCCGCAGCTTGATCATCCCCGTGGAGGTATGTCCATCTGTGTGCGTGTAAAAGTTGTACCGGCCATCCGTTTCGTTGATGGTGATGTTCAGGTCGGGCAGATAGAACTCGATGGTGGGTTCAGGGTTTCCTGTGGCCATACAGACACACTGGACACCTTCCCTCACCACAGTGCACTTTGACTCCTCCAGGAGGACCGGAGCATCTATTAAAGGAGGCAGCAGAGGAAAGAGCTACAATAACAGCACTGAATATGAAAACATATAATACGAAACATATGTTTTTCTTCTCACAGTTATGCTGCTTCTTGTCAATTGTCAAATTTGTATTCTCGCTTTGAGACAATCGGCATCCAACAAGTAAAAACAGCTGAAGCAGAGGTTCGTGAATGGGTGGGAGCACCTTTTACATCCTCTCTGAGCATGACATCTGGAGGGTTTTCAAGCGTGTGAACTCCAAAAAAAAAAGCGGTACCAGGCGGTAACAGTGCCTAGTCCTCAAACTGACCAACTAGCGCCGGTGTTCACAATAATATTCATCTTGTCCCTGGCTCAGTCTGTCATACACACCTGCTTTAAGAAGTCCAACATCATTCCTGTGCCCAGGAAAACAAGACCAGCCTGAATGGTACTCACCTCTGTCGTGATGAAGTGCTTCAAACGACTGGTCAAGGATTACATTTTCTCCTCACTTCCCAGAACACTGGACCCACAATAATTTGTCACTGTCCCAACTGATCAACATATAACACACATTCTACACCCCCCTATCTCAGCTGCACAAGAAAGGGAGCTACATTTCAGTGTTTAACACCGAAGTTCTTTCCAGGCTCGTCAAAAAACTCAAGGACCTGGGATGTAACACCTCACAGAGCATGTAGATCCTTAACCTTCTTACGGGCAGATTGCAGGTGGTGAGGGTCGGTGGACTCCTTGTACACACACAACTGTGCAGCCACATTCAACTCCAACACCAAGTGTCCACCATCAAGTGAAAACTCTTCTGGGTACAAATTCTGTGCATCGCCTAAAACGCTGAGGAATTTCTACTTCTGCACCCTTGAGAGTGTCCTGACAGGGAACACCACTACCTGGTACGGAAACAGCACCGAACAGGACCGCAAGGCCATGCAGAAAGTGGTTAGTTTGGCTGAACATACAGAAGGCGGTGCTCTACCCTGCCTAAAGGATTTTTACACCAGCCGCGGCAGGAATAAGACAAGGAATATCATCATGGATCCCAAAGATTCAGATAACGGCCTTTTCTCTCTGTTGAGATTAGGAAGAAGGTACCAGATACACCATGTTATCACTGAGAGGCTCAGGAAGAGTTTCTACCCTCAGGCTACTAGGATCCTAAATGAGACGAGACCTGCAGATCGTTATCATTCTACGTCCTATACTTCTTGACACTACCGTTGTGTGAAATGCAGGTGAGTGAAACACTCACACTCAACAGTGATGTTGAAGGAGCTGCTGGCTCTTCCATGCTCGTTCTCGGCCAGGCAGCGGTACTGTCCGTCTCCCTGCGGTGTGATCTCTACGATCTGCAGCACCGACAGCTCGTCAGCGGTGATGGTGCCCACCAGCTCCCCGTCCTTCAGCCAGGTGAGTGTTGGGGCCGGGCTGCCCTGGGTGCTACAGTGCAGAGCCAGCGAGGATCCCTCCTGTACCGTCATAGAGTCGTTCACCACGGGCTCGCGGGGAGGGTCTGCAAAAAAAATGTTTTTTTAGTATGATTTCTTTCAACATTATCATTCATTTGGAGTATTGGATCTCTACCAACTCCTGAGTGAAATATCTGGCTCTTTAGCAGCTCGACGCCCCACTATGTTCACCAGCTATGTGCCAACTGTGTCTTTCTGCTGTTTGGTGTTGAGCAGGTAGTGCGAGTGAGCTTTTAGACCCTTGAGCAAAAACTCACCATAACGCTCCATAAAGCTGAGGAGCGCTGCACATTTGGGGGATAATTGTCTTTGACTTCATCATTATGAGCGACCCCTTTCACATTTTAATTTTTACATTGTTATTTTAAAAAAAATATTGATGATAGACACTTGAATGTTGAGCAGCTTACAAACAGAGTGATGTTCTCTGCTTCTGTGTAAAATATATGTGCGTTTTAATAAATGCAAATGTTAAATGATTACTTAGGGCAGAGATACTCTTACAACCTCGACGAACTATTCAAGAGGATGGTCAAAGCACTCGTGAGCTGTGACCCCGTTCCATACCAATGATCAGCAGGTTTTGAGTATGTAGCACACAGGGGGGAAAATGAAAGTATACTAAATAATGTGAGTTTCCACACTAAATCCACTTGATGTTTTTATATGTTATTAATCAAAACTATTGTGTCACAAAATGCAAAAAGTAACAGATTTTAGATCCATTTTTAGATCCTTGTTTTCTTTCTTCTTGTGAAGTTTATCTGGCAGTGGTATTTTAAGGTCACAGTCTGATCATGTCTTGTGTCCTTCTGTGTTTGTACAAAACAAAAAAAGCACATTGATTTATGGTACCATTAGTATATTATAGATTTGGGACACAGCTCTAATTTTTTTATTCCACAATATTGTCCGACACACTTCTTTGTTATTCCGCCATTGCCTTCTCTTGGCTCCGAAGCTCTGCAGTGGATATTGATTTATTGGTGAATGCAGGATAGTTTGGTAAACACTGAGCGTCCGTATCAAAAGCAACTAAAGGGTGATTTGAGAAGTTTCTATGAATGTTTTAAAACTTCTTTTCATTTGTTCCCTGTTCCATTGTAGCTGTTGTAAATCCAGCTTCTGTCCTTCACCCAGATGCAAGATGGAAACTTTTAAGCGTCACATTGTAAGCCGACACAGGGTGAGTACTGTATACTCAAAACATTTTCAGTGGTTAATTGGAGAATTCAAGCTAATTGTACAATTCAAACAAATTTTAAATCATCTAAAAATGCAAATGCAATGTAATTTACTGTTTCCTCATTTCCTACTACGTACTAATCGTATATAGTATGTATGTTGGAATTGTGTCAGAGACTTACACTTGACAGCCAGGTACAGGGAGGTGTTCATGCTGCCGTAGCCATTGTCCCCGATGCAGGTGTAGATTCCCTCCTGCGCAGGCGTCAAATCGTCCATGGAGAGGGAGACGTTGGACGCCGTGTCCCACAGCAGCTCCTGGTCTCCGAACATCCAGGAGATCCTGGAAAGAGGGTTACTGTCCACCTCGCAGTGCAGCATCACAGAGCTGCCCTCCATCACCTCTGAGGACACGTTCACCCACACAGTGCGTGGAGCATCTGGGGCGGAATGTAAGGTGGAGAATTTAATGTCCTGGACAACACTGAATGACTGCCTTAAAAAAACAATGGGTTGATTTTTCCTGCTGAAATAGATTATGCAACATAGAATATAATATAAGAAATATATGCATGCATGATGTAAACACTAAACAGGATATGGTTCCAGTTTGGGACACCTTAAATTCACTCCACAAAGGAACTCATTTGAAAGGACTTTGAACTTGGAAAAGCATCATTATTACTTATTGGCCTTATAGTGTGAGGTGTTTTTTAACTTACACTTGACGTCGAGAGAGACGAGCCTCTCGTAGACCAGTGTGGTGTTGGGGTAGTAGACCCTGCAGCCCAGGAGCTGCCCGTTGTGCATGGGTCTGGGTGTGAAGGTGAGGGTGCTGGAGAGTACCGCTGTGTTGCTCTCCTCCAGGTAGTCGGAGCTGAACTCCGGGTCGGGCAGGTAGTCGGTGTACATCCACTGGATCTCTGGAGTCATGTCGGGGCAGTTGTCTGGAGCGTAGCATGTCAGCTCCAGACTCTCATCGCTGACAATCTCCTCTGGGACGTCGATGTTGGGTTGATCTGGTGGACAGCAAATTAGTTGATTTCTCAATGTTAGTAAGAGGAACTGTATTAGTAAAGTTAAGCAAAAAACTAGAGCAAAGATATTGTGCCAATTAATGAAATATAACAGTATCCTTAAAAAATAAATTTAAAAGTTGAAAAGGTTTTCTTAAATCTTGTGAAAGAATATTTTCGGCCTTTATGTTGAGGTGATCAAACAAAAAACTTTACTGATTTAATATTTCTGGTTTATTTGTTACAGTTTAATGTATACTGATCAGTAACTTACCGAGGACTTTGAGCTCAGAGAAGTCTGGGTACGTATACATGTTGGCTCCACCGAGGTCAGCACGAAAGTAATATCTCCCTGAGTGCTCCGTGCCGATGTTGTTGATGAGCAGAGTGCAGTTCCTCTGGGTCAGGTCACCCAGCAGCTTGGTGCGGCCCGTGTAGCTCTCGTGCACGACGTCTGTGCGTGATTTGAAGACAACCGGAGGGAAGAGCTGAGGGTACGGCTGGCCGAAGTACCAGATACCGTGAGTGCCACGGTACGGCCTGATACCAGACGGATACATGAAGGTGCACGGGATGACCACACAGGAGTTTGTCATGGCCGAGATGTCCCGAGGTACCCAAACGTTCCACTGGCAACTGCCATCTGAGAGAAGATCAGAGACGAAGTTAAACATCGCTGCATGCATAGTGAGAAGTGTGAGTTACAACAGAAATGTGGAATTTTTTTTACCATTGATGATCAACAGCAGTGGTAAGAGCAGCTCCAAACACCACATGGTCTCTGCTCAACGTTGGACCATAGACCTCTGGAACACATAAGATCCTGTCAGTCACAGCACACACATCATCAAGAGAAAGAGAAGAAAACTGAAATGTGTTGTTTACAGCATTGGGGCTGCTGCGTGACTCAGAGACTACATCTACCTCTAAGATTCACACAAATACTCAAAATGTTTAATGGTAGCCAAACCACCAGGAACCTTTTAGCATGAACGTTTTTTAAAGAATTTTTTTAAACATTTGAGAAAAACAACTCAGTTTTGACCTTTAGGACTGTAGATTTTACTTTGAAAATCCCAAAGGTTGTACAATTTGCTCAGCATTTTTACTGAATCACTAATCACCAAAATTGGACTCTTTGATCATTTTTTCTTTCTTTGTTAATATCAACAGCATAAGAATTATATTTCTCTTTTGAATCCAATATTGTGTTTCAAACAGAACAGCACATTGCGGACCACGTTACATAGCCTAAAAAACTGGATCAAGTGACAGAAATGTTGCATGTTGCAATACCAAATTACCAAAATAACAGAGATGTCCCATTGTTATAGATGGTGAAGAAACTGAAACTCCCTAAACATCAGGCGCTCTCCACTGAGTGGGAATAGTTGCTTTTTCACCAGTTTAAATGAGCTATTTTTTACCTGTTTCCATTTTGAAATATGTGAAGGGTTTTGAATACATTGCAGTATCCTCAAGTAGCTGCTTGTAGTCTGAGTTTGTGAATTAGTATTTCTGTGCCAATCTTTGCCATTTGTTTTTTCAGTGTAAGTATATGTAACTTAACTATTCAGATACTTAGCTGTAACTCTAGTTATTTACATTTTATTTCAGCTATAGATTAATTCAAGTCAATTCAATTCAATTTATTTTGTATAGCCCAAAATCACATTTGCCTCAAAGGGCTTTACAATCTGTACACATACGACATCATCTGTCCCACGACCCTCACGACCCTCACGTCGATACAGGAAAAATTCCCACAAAATAAACCTTTAACAGGGAGGAAAAAAAGGAAGAGACCTTAACGAGAGTTGAAAACAAAATGTGGATGTGCGTTAATCTATGCTTAACGAAGATGAACAAAAATCAAACTGACTTCTCAATCACATTTTTTAAAACTGTTCAGTGAGTGTTTTGAGTCAAAGCAACAAAGCAAGACATGTAGGGTTGTTGAGCGGACTGGGTGAAGACTTTTTAAAACACATTTCTTTTAAATAAAAGAAACTCAGTTGAAAAATGTTTTTAGTATCTTTTAACTGTGGTTTTACCTTGAAATGCTGATGATAAAAACAGACAGAAGCTCTGCAGGACAGCTTTTCAGCAGCTCCACTAGAGGGTGTTCACTCACACCCAGACAGCTCGACAGCCTTCTTCTCTGTAAGAACAAGAAAGGGGGGGGGGGGGGTTGACATCAGCATCAGCATCATCATCATGCGATGACATCACTCACAGCCCACTCGCTCTCACGGAGCCGTGGTAAGTGACACAATGACACACAAACTCAGCGTCATCCAGCACCTGCTTGCTCCCCCTCGGTGGAGTCACTCATTACGGTCGCCATACGTAAGCCCGTCCAATGAATGACACTCACTGTGTTGACTGAGCTGTGACACAACACCAAACTCCAGTGACCACACATCATGTCATCAGCAGATTACTGATACTGTACTAGAAAGAAATGATATTCAGTGATTGCAAAACAAATGACACTGTATTTATTGTTTTTTTTTAAGCAACAGCAATAGCACATAAATCATTTAGTAAAAATAATAATCTTTATTTATAGAGCATTTTTCAAAATCCACGTTCCGAAGGGCTTCACAAAGGCAGCAACATTACACAGTCATAAATCATCAGGTTAGCAAACAGATGAAACAAACTATTTGGTGTATAAATAACAATATAGCGTAGGAAAAGGTTAGAGTAGGACAAGAAAACCATTTTTAAAGGAAATAAAAGACAGTTCAGAGGAAAAAACGAGGCTCTCCGAAAAAAGTATGTTTTAAGAAGGGACTTAAAAAGGTACAGAAATGGAATATAATATTCATAACTATGTTTTTATTAGTGTATAATCACCTGAAACTAAGAATTGTGTTTTCGTAAGCTTAGACTGAGCCGGTCACATCTACATAGGGAGTGGGTCCTCTTCACAGAGTTCTCCAAACCAAACACTGGCTCTAGAGAGGGCCTTTTCTTTACATTACTTGAAGATCACCTCAGTTCTCCGACACACATAAACTGCGATAAAGTGAGCGTGGTATCACCAGCTGTCTTCTGACTACCGTTGCCCCTACATTAGCATTACTTTGTTAATGGATGGCCTTCGAGCGAGGCCGACGGCGTTACCACGGTTTAGCACTTTGCAGCTCACGTTATCGCAGTCTTGGAGAGGGAGGAGTGAACGGAGGGTTATTCAGTTGGTTGCAATTTGCAACCACACCACTAGATGCCCCAAAACCCTAACCACTGTTCCTTTAAAAGAGATCATTGTGACTGTCGACCTAATTTCCTCGGGCAGATCTTTCCAAAGCTTTAGGCCTCTGACTGCAAATGCTCAGCCCCCTATAGCTTACTGCCGGGCCTCAGGAACAGACAAAAGACCCCTGCTCGACGATCTCAAAGTATGTACCAGAGCATGCGGTACTAATAAGTCAGAGATAGGGAGAGACGCCACGAAGAACCCTAAAAGTAATTAGTGAAAACATCTTAAAATCTGTTCTAAAACATACTGGGAGCCTCTGTGAAATGGCTACACGTCTCTTGGCTCTGGTTAAAAGTCTGGCAGCTGAGTATAATCGATTTGTGGTGCAGCCAAGTAAAGAGGCTGTTGCAGTAATCCAGGCGTGATGAGATAAAGGCAAATATCTCAGCACCATTCAGTTTTCTTCCAAAATCACACTACAGATAGTTTTGCTCATTTGATATCGATATTAAATGAGAAAACTTGCATTGTGTAACTGTGTGGAAGTACATTGAGAGCAACTTAAAACCGGAGTCAAATTCCTTGTACGTGGACACATATTTGACCAATAAAGCTGAATAATCATAAATATAACCAATGTATTCAACAATACTTTATTTAAAGTAAACAAAGTCAGTTTATGTTAATTATGCACTATGGTTGTAACCTTGTAATAGGTGTGAGGGTGAGTAAAGCTTAAATGTGGTATTGGTCCTCCCACTGCGGGAGGAACTTCTTGACCTCTTGGGTCACGAACCCACTGAGCCCCAAAACATAATCAATGTTTATTGAGTCACGATGTAATGGAAAACCATCTTGACACCATGTTTGCCAGTTTTCCATGCATTGCGTATTAAACTCCTATTCATTGTGACAAGACACATTTATAATTTTTAAAGTAAATTTCAGTGAATAAAATCAAACTGATGTGGTCCGTCTGACTAATAACTAATCACGTATGATGCTAACACTCAATACATCATCACTCTCTCCAACAGATGTTTCCTGATTACTTTTTGTCACACACCGAGCATTGAAGTGATATTTGTGTCACTGCTTTGTCTATTATGTGACGAGTGTCTAGTTTATATTTACATTTTCACCATGCTAATAAGGCGGCGTTAACTTTCTTTAACACAAAGAAATGTGTGTTTAAATGCTATGTTAATAAAAATGTATACTATTATCATGACGACTGTTACTTGTGCAGTGGGTGTCGAATATATACATGCAGAAGTAGAAGCAGAGGATTTTTGCCTCATGCTGCAGCAGCCGGTGTGTGCAGATGGCAGACCGAAAGTGGATTGTGTATAAGAGCTTCTTGATTAACACGTCCCAACATCCCCCGGAGAATCCACAGCCAATATTGGTCTTGTTGGTGGAGAGAAGTGAAAAATGCTGTTGTTTATGACATTGCAAGAGGCCATGGATTTGTCATGCTGCTCATCATGTCAGTCACAAATGCATAGATATTTGAACACTTTTACAGGAAGTTTACTTGGCAAGTAGATGCCGTCTACTTTCTCAATTGCCACTCTTCTTTAAACTTGCAATAACTTTATATATATATATATCAACTTTTAAGTTGACACGGTGCACTTGTTGGCGAACAAAATCCAGCAGTTACAGAGTAACATTATAATTCATTTGGAATCATGTTATTGTGCACCTTATAAATCTAATATTCACTCTTATTTTACCTCTGTTTTGTTCTCAAACAACAACTCCTGAGGGAAGTATCTGGCCCTTAAGCTGCTAAAAGCTCCTCAGCTAGTCTCAAACTGTGTCTGACTGCCGTTTGGTGCTGCTACAGTGGGTTTTCAGAGCTTTTTTTGCTGTCTGATGTGGTCGAATACAACACTGTGAGAGCAGTGAGACTGAATCAAAACAGTAAAGCTGCAGGCCAGACAGATACACAATGAGCTAAAGCTCTGTAAAGCTACGGGGCGCTGCAGATGTAGGTTATAATTCTCTGTAGGTTCAACCCCTTTCACATAAAAAAAAAAACATTGATTACAGCCCTTCAAAAACATTGATATGGTCACATTTTGAGCCATCTTAGCCCATAGTGACACAACTGTTGATTGTGACAATCCCAACTTTTCTCCAATGTTGCGTCAAGCTCCACCATCTGCACTGCAACAAAAGGCCAAGAGATGGGCGAGTGTGTCCGGGCAGAGAGGCCGTGCATCAGCAACGGCAGGAGAGAATGGAGCCGAGCAGCCAGGCAGGGCCGCTGACACCACCACCACCACCACCACCACCAACCTCAACAACAACAGCCTCATTGATGGGGCAGACAAACGGCTGGCACTGAGCACACAGCATACATGTGCACACTTAGACGCACACTTAGACGCGCGCGACACGCACACAAAACACTTGCCTCATACCAGCCTCAGCACCAGGCTCCTGCTCCCTCTCGGTCCCGACGTCTTCGTCTTCCCGCTGTGTTTGTTCTCCCTGAGTTGGTCTTCTTGCTCTGAATCCTAGACGTCAGATTCTGTGGGAAAGGACAGAAAAGAGAGATGTTAGAAGGAGACAAGGGAAAGGGGAAAAGAGGGAGTCTGTGTGAGCTCTGGTTTACATGTGTCGTGGGCAGCTCTGAATATGCGTTCAGGCATTTCTGGAGCTGTTCTTTGGCCCACTCAGCATTCCTCTCCTCCACCGTTTCCCCTCATCTGTCCTGTGCATTTTGATGCCTTGGACTCTACGCCTTGATCATAGTTTCCTCTGTGGTCAAAGCAAAGTATGTTGAGTATTAGTTGAACCGTTTCATGCTAGTGGTGCCCAAAACACAAGGGCAAACACTGCGCGGGGAAGGATGCTGACTCAATATCACTTTGAGAAAGGCTGCGTTAGAGCAACATACGGCGTGTAGGAGATCCTTAGAACTTGTGAGATGAATGTGGTTATGTAAATTACAGATCTACATTAGTTTGATACAGATTTGGATCTTAGAAATGTTCATTTGTTAAACATCACCATCTAGAAGAGCCTAAATCATACAATTTAACGCAAGACAATTTGAATTTTAGAGATGAAAAAAGGCTTCAGGGCATCATGGATCTTTCAAGCCGTATGCAGATCTAATATTTTCCCTGCTGAGGAATGTATGTGGGCAGGGAGCACAAGCATGGCTTCACTCAGATGTCCACCTAGTTTACATATAAGAGTAACAAAGGCAACTTTTCTTTGCAAGTGGCACTTTTGTTTTTTTTCCCACCACTCACATTGTTACATGTTCGGGTGAGTCACTGTGTCCAAAAGCCTTTAGGCCACCAGCCAAGTGATGGCATCGACTGAGCCGTGGATAACCTCAAGGGAATCCCTCGGTAAACAAGAGCTGAAGAGGAGAACGCTGCACTGAAGCTCTGGAGCCGAGTTCAAACAAATACGCGGCATGCCATACCGCCCCTACACACACATGCAGCATAAGGCAAGCCAACACACTCCTCAGTGTGGGGTGTGCAGTTATGTGACCTTCCTCTGCATCCTGTATGTGCTGTTTGTAAGCTCGGCCTGCTCCATTGTCCTGCTGGGACTGTAGTCATTGTAGAGAGAATATGCGAACGTGAAATGTACGAGAGCAGACTGAGTAAGTGTCCAGTTAAACAGACAGTTTGTCTCTGTCACACAGAAAGAGGCAAAACGGACAACATTTTCTGCCAGTGCAGAATGTCTTCTTCTAATATCTAAACCTCAACATGATCACTTATTCCACATCACGCTTCAGGGATACCGACGCTATCTGAACAATCAGCTCTGCTAAATCAGGCCGTGACACCTTTTATGAGTCATTTTACATTATTGAGATTGCTCACGCTAACCAAAAGGCTCACACAAACAATCGCCTGTGCCAAGAAGAACATTTTCATTGTGAATATCGTCTGCGGCCCGTGTACAAGAGCTTCGCCGAGGCTCTTGGACACGGGGGGGAAAAAAGAATGGGAACCTTGTATGCAGAACACTGCCCATTGTGCGAGGCAGCAAGTGGAGGAATTTTTTTTTTCCGGAACAGGCCCGCTCACAGCTTGCGCTTTGCTGTTTGCCTGTGACGCGCGTTGGTCCACCACAAGCTAAGGCCCCCACTAAAATACTCGGAGGAGCAGATGGTCTCAAAACATGGCTGCTCCCCCTCCCACACATGGCGCGCTGAGCTGCGATGAGCACAGCGCACCGCACACACTCATGCACGCAAGATACAAACATAAACACGGAGATATGCCAATATTCAGTCACACAGTCTGTCCAAGGTACTGCAGAAGGGTGCTGGCATAAATAAAAGATTCAGGCTGGACTTTGAGGTCATCAAAGGAAATAAAACCAACCTGCTTGCCTCTTACAGTAGATGCTTTGAAGTGTTAGATGCATTAAGTACTTCTATGTTACTTTTCATGCCCATAATGTATGTGGTTCTTTTATTATCCTTCAAGTCCTACAATGAAACAATGATGCAGGTGTTATTTTACACAAGAGTGTGAAACCACAGAAGATGGCTTGATGGATGTCAAGAGTGTTTTTCTTGGTATTTCTTGGTGTGTTTCACTCCCTGCCTACAAATTAGTGCTGATGCTACATATTTGCTACATTTTACTTTCTGTTTGGTTTGCAGTGCAACTTAGCATGCTTTTCTTTTCTATTTCTATTTCCTACAGAGACAGATCACATTTTAGGAGTATTTCACCAGGAGCACACGAAGTAAGCATGACAACAGAGTAATCTTCAGTTGGCAGATCACCAACATGTCGAGAGACCAGGAGCACCAATAGCTTATTTCAATCTTTTCTACCTGGCAAACCAAGTGACTCTGGCAATCCGCGGCCCAGTGGGCAGATGGTGAGCCACAGGCCTCCTCTCTCATTAGAGCACTCTCCCTTCCGCTCTGAACAAAAGGGGGCGACAAACAGAGCCGTCACCTGTTCGGCCACACAGACAGAGAAAAGTGTGGCCCCATCCCAACGCTCACTAAAACCCAATCCTCTTGACTCGATGTCCAAAAGTGGGACAGCAACAAATGCCCCAAATCCAACAGAAAGTCTAATTGGCAGGAGAAACTTGATGCACACGTCCATCGATTTTTATAAAATACATTAAATGGCCTAAAGTTGAAGCTATAATTAAAGGTCAAAATCTGTGACTCAAATGTGATGGGATTCAGCCTGTCCTGGAGGGATTATGCTTTTTGGCATTTGGTCTTATTAAAAATTCAACAATTAGGCCATAATTAAAAATTAAAATTACACTGCTCCACTACCACTCAGATGATTATCTTGTGTTTCCCTTTTTGAAACAGCACCATCACTTGTTGTCTCTGTAAACCTTCTATTTTGTAGATGCAGTGGAAAAACTGTCATTAAAGAAAACATACTTTCACTCATTTTCATAATGCAGTCCACTGCTGTTAAATCACTTGTAAAACTGTTTTGGTTGGCTGCGTAATCAGAGGCTCTTCTACCTGGCATCAGATGTTTGGATGTGGTAAGACGCTCTGGTAATTACAGGAACGGATCACCGCTAATGGCACAGGCAGCGGAATCTGTCCAGTAATGATTGGCTGGGCTTTTAGCAGCCCCCACCAACAACGTACACACACACACACACACACACACAGAGAAAACACACTGTCTCACTCATGTGTCCACGCTTACACATCATCACAAAACACGTTCGCTCATGCACGCATTCATTAAGGCACACACACACACACACACACTCATTACCTAACTCAGTCTAACTTGTGACTCATCCATCTCTCGATCTTTTCACTCGCTCATTCATCACATCTATGAACAGTCACGCAAACAAGCACACACTCAGCCTGACTCTAGGTGTTTGACCCTAAAGAACAAAAATAACAAAATGATATAGATAGATGTTGAGAAATGGAAGTTATACTCATTCCTACCCTCACCCTCCCCTATTCCCTTCCTCTTACTAAAACATCTCCAATTCCAAAAGCTCCCAAAGGCATGAATAAAAACAAACAAATCAGAATCCACTGCAGCTGCTCACCTGTGTAGGTGACCGTGGCCGACCTCTAAGCGTTCAGCAGCTCCTGTTTGAGCAGTTCCAGCAGCCTTCCCTCTGACACTCACACGCAAAGCGTCACACCAGCCCGTTACCAGCAAGACCTCTCGCCACTCTCTGTACCAAGCCCCAACGGTGGAGAATAAACTGCCCGTCCCACCACCTCCTCTGCCACCACCATCATCACCATCACCCCTCCCATATGAAAAATCGGTCCTTCAGTGTAGCAGCATTGTTCTAAAGCTTCGCCCCGAGGCTCAGCCATTCATAAATACACAGGGGGCCACAAAGGGCCACACTGTTACCCCCTCGCCCCAGCAAATATGGGTGAGGCTTTGAGCTCCGTGGCCTTTCTATCCAACACGGCCAGTTGCTGTACGCTGGATGGAACTGAGCATATTTGATAATCTTTGGACTGATGGAGAGCACATCCACATTTTGAGGTCATTGTAACAAAAGACAGGAAGTGAGTTTGAGAGGGGCCGATGCAGATGATGAGGGCCAATATGAGGGAAAGTAGTAAGGAGTCTAAAAACGCTTCAGAGGCGAGAGAAACTAAAGAACAATAATAATATAATAATGTGTTATTTGCATGTTTTACCCCTGTGACCACAATCTGCTTTTCAGAGCATGACAAAGTGGTTAATATTTTTTTCATGTGTTTTCCCACCTTCCAGGCAGTAACGGGTTTCCAACGATCTCACTACCAAAGAAAAATCAACTTGCAGATACTTAACTGGCTTTTATAATTGTTAAAGCCACATACAGCAATTTAAAGTGTAGCTCGCCCTTAAAAATCTAAAATACATTACTATAGATGATGAGAAAATGTATCTCTGCAAGTCGATCGATAAACCTGGAGGCTAGTAAAAACATACTCTAATATGGTTCTCTACACAAAGTCGTACTTGGAGGCTCCAACACTAAAGTTCTTTAACTAAGTACAGTAGCTTGCTAACTCATAGTTAACTGTTGCTCGCTAACAGCTGACTAATCCCATCATCATTTTAGTTATCAACTGCAGCCCTGGTAGACACAGAGTGCTATAACAACCCTTTGACATGCTGACATCTAACATGTTTAGATAGCTACAGGCATTTTGTTAGCGTTTCAGCCCCTGGCTGCATATTGTGACGTTGATAGTTTTCCCCGCCGGTGGACGTGGTTTTCAGAGTATGACTTCAGAAAAGTTACATAAACGACTGAAAAACACCACCCAATTAAAGAGCATCACTTCTCGTTTGTTTCAAGACAGTTGTTTGGTTGCATGAGGATTAAAAATACGATGTATTGACACTAAATCCATTGAATTTGTATTTAATTACATTGATTGACAGATTTTGAGCTGATGTGAGGCGTCCATGTTGTTTGGCACATTTGTATTATCAGTTATATCTGAGGTCTCAGGAAAACGAAAGCTCCCCAGTCATAATTATAACTTAGATGTTGACGTGAACAGTATTTACAAGTTGGAAAAGCATAAATCTGATATGACATGAACGCTGCATTAGTGCTTATGTAACTGTAATTATCATTCGGAGATGTGATTTCTTGTTTTAGAAAGAAATCATTGTCTTTGTTCTTTGAGAAAACCACAATTATTATTTCAGATGAGTACAAATCTACTTAAATCGACTAAAAGTAAATGTTTTGTCTTGAAGATCCATTTGCGCTAATATTACTGGGCTCCACGATAAAGCTGGAGGTTGTGTGTACAAACATCTCCACTTGCCTCTGTGATCGAAGCCACTACTGACCCCTCCTTGATGTCCTTCGATTGAACCACACAGTGAACTAAGGTCACCATGAAGCTGCTTTTAAAAACATCCATTTGGGTTTTCCACAGTAATAGTTCCACTTTGCAACCGGTAGATCACCATAACTTTATCTAAGTTATGATATTGTGATTTTTGTACTGGTGAGTTTCCCCCTAAAGCCTATTTTAAAGTTCTATTTACAACTTCACCACATTCTCGTTTGGTTGTTTTAAAGCAATCGTACATCAAATTGGGGAATATGCTTGTAACCGATAAACCTGCGGTTTATCTCAGGTTTAACTCATTTAACTCATTCCTGCGATTACCATAAATAAAAACACATTACTAAGCCTATACGTAGCATTTAGAGTATTCAAACAGTTGCATGGTGCTGTGACCGTGTCATGAAACCCCAAGACTTTTTAACGCACCCCCTCCCTCCTCCTGACACAGTAGCCATTGTCTCCCGAGGCCTTCTGGGACAGAACAGCTCAGCTCGAGCCTGACACCGCACAACACTGGGAAGTCGATGCGCAGATAATTGTCTTTTAATCACAACAATCCCCTTTTCTCTGGCCTTGCTCATTTGTTTCTGTCTCTTGTTCAACCTTTCTGTCTTGGTTGTAACTCTTGTGGCTTTATGCAAGTTTCGAATCATCGAGCTTTTGTGATGGAAGCGGGCCAGGAACTAGGAGTGATGGGTCCCATGAATTTTTTGAGCAACATTTCACAGAGCTTGTCCAGTCACGTTTGAAGCACCTGAGAAATATTGCAAAAATGATTTTAACTTGTAGAGATGTAGATACTCTTGTACATGCTTTTATCTCCTCGTGCCTGGATTACTGGTATTCAGTAATTCACTTAATTCTCTCCATAAGAGGCACATTGTACCTTGTTTTGATAAGTGCTCTATAAATAAAGTGTATTATATACAAGAGGAGTAAACTATTAAATCCATCATACCTTAAACATTAATTAACTCAATTATCAAGCCTGTCGCTGATTGAATATATGTCGTTTGATAATATTAATTGCCTGATATAACCAAACTTCCAACTGTTTGGTGGCGGGAGGGCATTGGAAATAGATCATAAATAAATACAGTGCTGGAAATTGACTTGCTGTCGGAATATTTCAAACAAGGCGGAACTCAGTAATTACATGTCGACTTGCTGGGAATAAAAAGTGGTAGACGTTTGTTCAGTTCAGTCCCCCCCCCCCCCCCCCCCCGAGAGTAAATCCTCTTCTCAAACAAACGAATAAATAACAAATAAGGGATGTCTCAGAAAAGTGGAGTTGCAAACCTTTTGTCCAAAAGTTGAGTCCAAAATCATCAACTTTGTGACTCAAGTCCGACTCGAGTCCAAGTCATGTGACTCTAAACCACACCTCTGCATAATACAGGTAAACTAAAAGTGACACTGCACAACACTGGAATTGGCCCTGAAGCTATTTTCAACCACTGGTCCGGGGCCCACTGGCAGGGCCAAATGGTTGGATTAAAATGAAAACATTATTTCTGGGGGGTGAGGGGGTCGCATACAAAGCTAGTTACTTTTATATATAAACATACTCAAGAATTCATATCAATATAAAACGTCAAATTAAAATGCATCATTTCAATGACCAGCTGCGTTTGAATATCACCACACCAATCACGACACATCATCACGTGTTTTGCCATTGCTAGCTAGCTAACGTTCCCTCACATGCAGTGACACAAAACGGATCGGGTTTGGAAATGAAAAAGTGACGTGGGAAACAACCCCGCGCCAGTAAAAGCTACGTGTGGTGAGGAAATATGACTTCATCTGGATTCATGATGGCCGGCAGTGATGGGTGAGCCTTCACCTGAGCTAACGTGTAATGAGCCAGCAGAACTTAAAACAGCAGTGTGGGTGTGCAGGACCTTTAAAACCCCAACGAAATACTTCCAACATGCATTGTTGAGCAGCTTAACACACGCCGCTGTTGATAAAAGTATGTTTTTTTTCAGATGACAGTGATGATTTGCTTGCTACTCAAATTAACAAATTGGGTTTCAAACAATAAATACACAAACACACGTGTATATATATATATATATATATATATATCACATTAATGCTGCAGCTGGTAAAGGTGGGACTCATTTGGGTAGCTTAAGTTAACCTGTTATACTACAGTAAATCATAATTTATTTGTTGACTTGTATTTTGTATTAACAATCAGAATCTGCAAAGTAACTAGTAACTTAAGTTATCAAATAAATATAGTGGAGTAAAAAGTACAATATTTAGCTCCAAGATGTATAAAGTAGCATAAAATAAAATGGAAATACCCAAGTAAAGTACGAGTTCCTAGAACTTAAGTATTTAAGTACAGTACTTGAGTAAATGTACTTGGATTTTGGGGACACTGGGTAAACAGAGTTAGTACCCAAATTTAAATTCCACAAATGTAACAGCAAGCAACAATCCCTGTGGCTGTACTAAGAGTAAAACACACAGCAGGATCTGCGTTGTAAACATACACATGCTTTTACAGTATTATAGTGTAGACGTGGAGGATGGCGTGGGGGAGAGACGGTGTGTGGGTGGGTGAGGGGGTTGCTGGGATTGTGCTGGACAGAGACTGGTGACAGAACAACACACTGAGAATGGATCCATTGTCCCTCTGTCCACTTTACTGGGCAGCACTGGATATCTGCCATTTGCAAAACTGCTAGAAACGATTGCATTCTGTATTTCCATCGCTCCACTAGACGGTGTTTACCTGAAGCATTTCACATTCTGGTCATGTATCTGTTGCACTTAGTTGTCTCTGACAAAGTGGCAAGAAGTTCAATGTGTTAATCTAGCAAACAAGGTCTTAAACTTGTATTGGCCATGGACAAATATATGGACAACAAATTACTAAGAGCAGGCTTAAAACTATATACCTTGGTTTAAATGACAATGTGCCTGCTGCTCAGGTTTTTTCTAATTTTGCTGAGAAAAAAAAGAGGAAAATATTTTCATTTGAACATCAAAGTCCCAATTTAAATTGCACAGTCAATACTCAAACATTTAACTTGGAGCATTACCAAAATTCAACTCAGTGAGACTTAAAAAAAAAACATTCAACTTGACATTTCTTTCCTTTCAGAATGAAAATGAGATTGTATTTACTTATTAGGTTAATGCACACTGTCTATTAGGGATTATTGACCCAGTTCAGGATTTCATATCCACAGCCCTAACATGCTGCTGTCCCTGTGTTACATGGGATTTTTTATTCCCAAAGGTGCAACTAATCCCAAATGTGTCCTACTTGGCCTAAGTTCCCATATTGCACTCCAACTGCCATTTAGGGTGTGTTTGATATGTTTGATATGCACGTCCATTTTATGTTTTTTTACATCTTCTATAGCTTTTTTCCATTATAGAGCTTGAGTTTGTTCACAGCCATTTTGTAGAAATGAAACACTAATCTCAAAATGTATCACTATTAGTCTTAAAAAGCCATTTCTGTGATTAAATGTCACTTCATCAGTATTCGTCCAATGACTGAAAAAACGGTGAATTGAGCACCACAAACATCTAAAGCGAGGAGAGCTGTACATTTGTTCTTTGTAATGACAATTAACGTGGCTGTGATGACAAAAAATATTGAACATGATAATTAGGTGATAATCCGTCACGGCGAGAACAATATGAAACCTAATGTTTGCTTTTTTTTTTTGGTTTATTCAAAATATTTGACAAATGGTGTCAACAGTCTCCAGTCAATACATACTCAGATAAATGCATAGTCATCAAACAGAACAGATAGACCATTACTTATTTTCCTGTGTATCATTTTTGGCTGAAATCTATTAAACTGTGTTACAGCATCAAATGTATGATGAAGGATTATTAACCCCACATGTACGCCACACTGCTGTGAGATATCTGCCCCTTTAGTGTTGCCACTAAATGATCACATTAGTCAACTCTCTGGCGTTCTGTTGCAAAGAAAATATCCGAACGTGACGAACTCAAAACCCAGAAGAGAAAATACAAATAAAGAGTTTTGGCTCAGAGGGAAGCAAAACCCAGCAGCATTTTGACAATTTACAAATTTAAAAGTAATGAATAATAATTGTAGATTAGAAAGCAGCAGAGCTCTTACCTTATCAGCTGATCTGAAGCCAGTGAGGAGCTCAGAGTCGTCTTCTCTCCTCCAGCATTTGCTTTCTCTGCTGCTCTCCCTCCTCTTTCTCTCTCTCCGTCAGCAGATTGGGTCTTTGGCATACAGAACCTGTGATTAAAGGGGGGGGGGGGGGGGGGGCAGCAGGTTTCAGCTTTTAGATCTACACATTATTTATTATTTCATTAAAGGATAATTATGTTGTTTTTTTTTACAAATTTAGTTTTATTTTTTATAGATTTGGCAATCATTTCTATCATTGCTGAAATCTTGAAACACTACAACATCAACAACAATAAAGCAATACGTGATCGGTCCGATTATCTAAACCACTAAATTTGGAGGAAAAACTGAAAGCAAGCACACCTCAAGTGTAAGTAATAATCCCTCATTGCACAAGAAAACTGTGTGCGTGCACGGCAACGTATAGCAGGAGAAGGTCGAACCAGGAAGTCGGTCTTTAAAGTGTGAAGGACAAACATATTTAATAATTCTTTGTCTGTTTATCTGTCCGTTCTCTACCCGCTTCACTTATTTTTCTACAGTTCTGCACAGGATCTTAGCAATTACTGCATTGAGTAAAATGGCCCAAACTTGTATAATAAGCCTAAAGTTGTGATAAACTGGAAATATCCGACAAAATTATTATCATACATATTGACAAACCAGCCCATTTTCCCTTTTACTGACTCTGCACTTCAAAATATCACTGCAATCTCAACGCTCAGTGCCAACACAGGAAATTCTGTTGGTTTTATGAAGCAAAGGCTGTTTTAAGGGTCAAGGGCGATGAAAAACAAAAAGGGGCACCAGCGTGCAGGTTTTCTAGCATCTTTGGCTGCCTTTTTTAAAATGAAGGCACTTGTTTTATCTACCACAGAGCCATCAAAGAGTTACGTTGCACGGCAGAGAGATTCTCGTGCTGTCACAAAAGAATCCTGGGATCACGTATAAGTACCTTTTGGCCAATGGCGAGGTTGAGGTTGTAAGGGTGAGGAGGTTGTGATGGTAGCGCGTCAGACTTTCATGCATTATCCTGTTGTCACAGACCTGCAATTGTGTTTTTATCAACCGTAACCATTAGTACCATCAATTAAACCATAAAATAGTTACCTTGTGGACATATTGTGGAAAGAGATGATTATGGAAACATTCATATTGAATTATTCAACATTGATATTCTGAAATAAGGATGTGACAAACACCCACTTGGTGGTTCACTGGTGCAGACGTCCGTTAACACCCTGAGCTGTTTCCACTACAGCAGTGGAGGAACTTCACATTAGCACCATTCGTTACCGCTCCATCAGGTGTGTCTGATGTGGGTGTGATAAAAAAAAGCATTCTGCTGACAGCTTTCACTATAAAGCCAGTGAAACTAATCTCTTCCTCTTTCTTTGGAAAATCTCTGAGGGGAGACGCATGAGCTGAGCTGCAAAATATGAGGAATAGCTCAAATAACCCTCGCTTCTTGGTGATAAGAGAAAGTATATTCATATAAAATATGATTTTTAAAAACACGTATAAAGTCATGAGGGATGACAATACTGAATGACAGAGAAATGTATTAATACACATACACATTCTAATATATTCCGTTGTAAAATGAGGTCACTGTCACTCAACTGTACCAGATACTTATTAATCCTGTGGGCCGATATATCGGAAAATATTTGCTGTTCACAGTATCGGTAACTGCCTATATGTCGACAAATGAGTAACAATACAATGTAGTACAAAGATGTTTGAGGTAACGTAGTAATAGTGTCTCCAGTTTGTTACTCTTAGTCATTTTTAAAAGCGATTTATTTTACATAATTGTAGCCTCTAACAAACTGAACCAGCTCTAAGTTTTACACTCTTTATTTTGTTTCTGTAAAAACATCTGGATGGATAATGGTTCCTGATGGCGGTCTAGATTACATTTTAAATGCAGTCCTGTTATACAAGAGGCCACAACACAATTCCTGCTTGCCTTCATAATACTGCGAGCATAATGTATATGAATTTCATACTCAAATGTGTATGCAAGTGGAAAGGGAGTTTGTTAAATATGCCACTTTAAATTTAAATGAGGCTATATTTGATATCGCAAGCCCAAACGCTTTAGGCTTGGAGATGACACATTTTGGGTGAAAGAGTGTAGTTGGCAGCACTGTGTGTAAATGTAGGATCCAGTATTTTTGGAACTTGACCCATAGTTACTATAAAAGTATCTCAGCCTCTGCTGCATTTTGATCCTTCTTTTTAAAATATGGCTCTTGTGATTCTCCAAACTGTATCGAAATGCAACACTAAATCTCCACATCGTCTCCTCGAGATGAAATCGAAGCCAGTGGTTCTCCTCAGATTACTGTGCAGGAGCAGTCACTCAGGTAAATGATTGTTTTCCTTTTCAGGAAGTTGATGGATCTCACCAATGAAATTAAGCTTCGAGTAAAACTATGAACTGTAATAAGGTTCATGATATCAGTAGCCTTGTTTGACAGCGGTTCAATAGGTCTGCACTTAAAGGGCACCAGGCTGCGGTGCCTAAAGTGAGGCCTGAGGACCATTAGGAGTCTCTCAGAGGGTTACAAAGTGTCCCCAGAAAAATACAATGAAATACTGTTTCACTGACACAATTGGTGTGTCCTCTCTGCTTCCTCTAACCTGCAGAACAAATATTTTTTTTATGTAAAAATCACATTTATTAGTATCCGTCTAAAGGAATAAGAGTTATGTATGATGCCCAAATCAAGGTATCATTGTGTAAAATCAGGCATGATTTAAACGGCTGCCATTTGTTTTCATAGGCTTGAGTAGTTATGACATTAGGTCAGTCTTAATGCAATCACAGATACTTTTATCTATTGGCTGAAAACCGCTGTAGCAACTCACGTTTGTGTGGTAATGTGGACATGATCAGCACAAACCTCCAACACTGTAACCAACCGTTAGTATCGGACAACTGTGTGTGTTGATTGACAGCAGGAAGGACGTACGTAAGGAGACGGTCGCCATGGAGAAAGACACACAAACGGCCCGAAATCATGACACCTGGAAGAGAGGATCATGGGAGCTCTGAAGACAGAGTTAGTTGAACAACTTGGATTCGCTGAAGTATTCTTGCCTGTTAAGTAACGAATGGTGAAATCTAGTGATACAGCCTAGGTCGCTCACATCTTACCTGCTGCCTAATGTTAAACACCCAGAGTAGCTCTTAAGACATCACTAGCTAAAACATTAAAATGCTATTTTGTGTAAAATCACATTTGACATTCTTCTATAAGCAACTACAATCTGAATGGCCCGTCTATAAAACATACAGCGTAGGAGACAGTGAAAACATATAATGCAATACAAAACCTTCTCAATGAATCCACTTGTTTTAATGAAAGTAGTTATCACAGATGTCTTACGCTGAGATTGTATCACTTTATATTTTAAGCTCCACAGAAGAAGCATCTATTGCAGTTTTCTGATCATAGATTGTGCAACATCGTACTATTGTTGTTGAAATTGTTGCGTCATGTTTTTCAAAGGTCTGGCAGCAGGAACAGAAACGCTAAAGTTAGTAGTGAACTTCCAATGATGAACAATCAGAACTTCCTCAGTGTCTAAGTCATTCATTAGCAAACTAACTTGATTTTAGTCTTAAGAATTGTGCAGTTCCACATCCAACAGCAATGCTGTGATCCCGAGATGCAGAGAAACACATCTACTTAATGACAGATGGGGCCATCTAGTGGTGAAGCTCTGGAAATGGAATCAATGGCCCGGCAATAGGGACTTTTATTGTAAAATTTGCTTTCATCACTTCACAGTAAACATTTGCGTTTTCAGAGTGTATTACTGGTCAGCTGTACAACATACTGAGAGAGTTAAAACTGAAATATTGTGCTTAACAAAAACAAATTAAAAAAATTAAATGTGAGAATTAAAATACAAATTCTAACCAAGACTTTGGTTCACCAGGTTACTAAATGCAAAGATAAAACAAATTCCTTTAAATGTACAACGTTTTTTCTTATAAAAACAAAAAAGGTTTTCTTCAGTAAAAAGCCTAAATAATCTATAGACCCCTACAAATCTACATCAGTACCTGTATAAGGTGAAACTATAAAAAAAAAAAAAAAAAAAAAGTTAACCAATCAGAACATGCTTACTCGTCAAGATGTAAACACCTTCACAGAGAATCATTTAACAACTTGACTTTCACATCTACAAGTTAAATTCTGTACACTCTAAAAGGCACTTGTGGCAGCCACAAAGTTTCATACATGAACAGACACAAAATATTTCATCTGTGCACCTCTTCACTGTTTAGAGAAGTATACATACACATTCAGCATCAACTCTTAACAAATTTACTGTAAATTATGCAATAAAAAAAATAAAATAAAATCAGCACAGCGTATTAGCAGTGTGACTAATATTTACAGTCTTTAACTTTGAACTGGTCCAGAGCTGCATTACTGGACAGGCTGCTCACGTCATGGTTGTTTCACACCACCAGGCTCTCCCGACTCACAGCTCCATTCTGTAAGACAAGAGGAGTCGTATCAACTTAAATCAGACTTAAAAGGAGCCAGAGTAAAGGATTTTGGGGGATGAATTAGCAGAAATGGAATATAATATTCACAACTATGTTTTCATTAGCGTATAACCATCTGAAACTAAGAATCGTTGCGTTTTCGTTAGCTTAGAATTAGCCCTTCATAGTTATTTTATTCAAACTTTATTTATGCAGAACAATCTCATGGAGATTTTGAATCTTTTTTGCAATATCTACATAGGGAGCGGGTCCTAGGGGTATGTATGTACTGTATGTATGTATATATAAATACATACACACACACACAAAATTCCTTCTTTTTGTTACTGTACCTCCACTGCAGCTCAACAGGGAAACACAAAGAGGGATTTTTATACAAACTGTTACTTGAGAAGATATCCTCGTGATTTGACTAATTCTGCTGAAGCCTCATATGAGCATCAGGTACATCACTATACTGGAGTTGCATTAGGAAGAGATCTTTTAAAGGCCATCAGTAACAGTAACAGTGATGAATACAGCAAGAAAACCCAGTTTCAATGTTCATATTTAAAGACAGACTTGATGAACTGTGCTTATCCTTTAAAGTCCCTCTGAAACATCACAGTGCCTTTGGAGTGAATTTACAGAGGTTTGCTGGGCCTCACCTTGCGGAGGTTGCTTTTCTTTGAAGATGACACACTTTCGTCTTCACTGTACGGTGGTGGTACAGGACGTGGGTAGTCATCACGGCGACCGGGGTTTCCGGAGGGCGGGACATGAGGAAGTGGTGGGGGCCCACGTGGAGCCCTCCCCCGATCCGAGCGGTCGCTCTCGCTGTCCAGGTGCTCCCGGCTGCGTGCCCTCTGCTGCTCGCCCATCCTCTTCCTCTCCATGGCTTCTCGCAGGATGCTGTCGTCATAATCATCTCGCCGGCCCCTGGCGTCGCCGCCATGCTGGCGATCCCTCTCCAGGTCCATCAGGTCGTCGCGGCTGCGGCTGCGTCTCCCCGGCATGCCCCCGTAGCCCCCTCCATCTCCTCTCCGGCGGTCATCGGGGGAGGGCTCACGGCGCCTGCGGTCATCGCGGCTGTTGCCGCTGCGGGCGCTACTGCTCCACCCATCATCAGAGCTAAGGAGACAGGAAGCAGCACACATTGAAGGGGGAATTGAAACATTGCGAGGCTGTTGTTCTGTCATTGCATTCGCTGCTGAGTGGAGTTTACACAAGTTTACATTTGAGCTTAAACCTCGCTGTTGTGTCCTCCGTTCCAGTTTAAACCATGGCTGAAGTTTAGCTTTAAACCAGTCGCTTTTATCTTGTAGAAGTCAACTAACTAGACTGCATCTGAGGTTTCAGCTGCACTGTCAAATGTCTGCAGGCCACTTAATGCAGTGTAACTCTATACAGGGCGACACGTGTATTTTCAGAGCATTTTGATATCTGTAAGTTTTCAATAAACACAATCGAGAAATGACTTTGACAATCACCAGATCCTCTAAATATAAAGTGTCAAAAAAAAAAAAAAGAGAAATTGCAGTAAAACCATTATGAATCTTTTCTTTACCACATGCTGCCTTTTCTTTTGCAAGTCATATGTCATATTTGAATAAAAATGAGGTGATGGTGGTAATATGAAGAACTCCTGAAAGTACCTGAAACCTACTCCATGTGACAGAGCTGCGTGATACCACCAATAGCAAAGTGAATGATGAGGGTCCTTTCATCTCACTCTGCTGGGACAGTTAAATACGTTTGGTAATCATCACAGAAAAACAAAACCAAGGAGGAAGGAAATTAAATCACAGGTAGTGAGGGACTAAACTTGGTATTAGCATGACACTGATGTCTCAGCTTTAGAGAGAGAACATTTGTCTTCTCATAAGAAATAATAAACAGAGGAAGAGAAAGTCACATTGTGACTTCTGGAAAGCCCCACACCCACAGACTCAACTAGAAAGACACCGCTCTGCTGCTCTGGGGAACAGATGAGATGAGACCGAGAACTGGAATTTTCTGTCGCGTAGATGCTCAATATAAACCTCGAAATGAATACACACATACTATAAATATACTTGCATAGTAATATAAAACCCACATATGAGTCAAATAGAATGCAATATAAGAAGTGTGAGGTATTGTTTTCATGTTGATAATAAACAATATCATGATAACATCGATGTGATTATTATTTACAGTGTTGGGACTGTATATGTACTGAGAGAGCGGGACATCTTAATCCAGTCATGTGCTCTCTGATGAACTAACTATGTGCATCACTGTTTTAAAACTCATGTGTTTCAGATGTCTGGACTGCAATATCTGGTTATTCATCAGCCAGATTTGTCACTCTAAAGTGATCTTCTGAGGGTTAAATGTCACACCCGGTGAAGGTAAACCAGCGCCAGAGAAAGGTCCCACGAGGGGATCCTCCCTCAATGAGCTGCTCAGTTGAGTCCCACATGAGGAGACGGGCCGCGTTGGGTGAGAAGTGTATACATATTTTCGATTCATTATGAAACTGTGGCTGGCAGCATTTGACTATGTTAATGGGGTCTAAATCATCACTGAAAGTCGTGCCAATGAAGTCTTTGATTGCCAAAAACAATTAATGAAAAATAAAAAACATTTTGTGCAATGAATCATCTACTTGACAGCGTTAATGATTCTGCTCTATGTAGGCATGCATGACAAAGTGAGATGGTTTGGGAGGCGCTGCTTTAGAGTGACAGACTTTTCTTCACTCTATTCCACTCTTTTCAGATAATAAGTACTATATTTGATCTATTATTGCTAGCTTTACTGGTACAGTCAAATGACAACAACACGTCCACAAAGAAGAACCCAAAACTAGTAAAACAAACTTTAAAAGTTAACTTTTTTTGTTTTGTTTTCTGAAGGATCATTCTGTTTGGTGAGAAGAGAGACAGATAAATCAAGTAGCCGAGCTGAGCTGTTTGCTTTTCTTATTCAATTGCTGAGTAAATGTGAACAGTCTTCGATACTTGGAGTCAAAGCTTGGTGCTCCAAGCTAAACAGTAAGCTGCCTGTTGCCTCATTTGGTAAATAATACCCAGCTGCCCCTGGTAAATGGTGGTGGTGATAATGGTCACAAGGGAGATAAGGCTCACCCTCTCCTGCCTCGGAACTCATCCGGGCGCCTTTGTGGTTGGTAGTCATCTCGGCCGTGGCGCCGTCCGATGTCGTCGAGGTTGTCCATGGAGCGAGCGCGTACACGATCCCCCATGTACCCTCCACCGTGACGCGGGTTGTCGTCGCGGCGGTGGCCTTGCTGGGACACACTGCTGATGGTGCTCATGGCTTCGTCCCTGTCGTAGACGGTGGCCAGAGGTGGCGGCTGGGAACGACCCCCGCGGCCTCGAGCCTCCACACTGTCGTGCAGGGAACTGACTTCGGTCATATTATCCACTGAGAGGGGGAGGGGGGGAGGGGGGAACAGAGAAGAGAAGGTCAGTAAACCAGAGGAAATAAAATGGTGTGTGGGTGCAGGATAAGCAAACTAAATCCCCATGTTGACAGGATTAACGTTACAAAAAAGTGAGGAATGAAATATTCACTGTGCTCCTCAGTAATTTAACTCATCTTTTCCAGTTTTACATCAGGAAAGTACAGGATATGGTCTGAAATAGACATTAAACACTAAACAGGACAAAGCCTCCGCAGGGGGGCGCAGGAGAGTTAAAGGGGAGGCAAAGATATAGTAGGAGGTGTGATGAAGTCAGAAAATGTACTCTCCCTTTGTCATAACCGAATAAAATCTTAACACACAGACATGAAACACATGTTGATATTATTCAGTGTGACAGACGGATATCTTTATATCCGATGTCCATCACAAATAAATGTCCAAAATCTGCTCATACAGAAAATAAGCATCAGAACTGAGCCTAAGAATGTTTAAGTTCCCTTCTTTATTTAGAGGAATCTGTGTAGGCTGAGAGTAGAGCTGGGCAATAATTCAATGTTTCTGTTTATTTCACTTTAGTCATATTAGATTAGTAGATGTTATAAGAAATATGCATCATATTCATTACTCTTCTTTTAAGTCAGCTCCCTTCATATAATAAAACGAGTCGCGCTCTGAAAGGAATGAGCTATTTGGAGGAAATGTAAACTGCACACAGGCAGTGGTTAAGTGGCTGCCTCTTAACTCTCGACAGCTTTTACCAGAATTTGATTTATTTTCTCCCACAGTGGTCTGGGGAACAGTAACGGGGACCAGAAGAGCAGGAAGTGATCAGTCACTCACAGCGGTTGTAGTTGCCGGGTCTGGAAGGGTCCATGTTGGCCAGCTCCCGCTCCATGTAGTAAATGGCTCGCGTGGCGTTCCCATCGGGATCCACCTGGATACGATACCCACTGCGAGCTGGTGAGAAGAAGAGAGGACATCAGATTTCAGCTTTGGCAGCTTCAAGCAAATACACCGAATCGATTGGCCCTCGATCTGAGTCCTTCACCATAGCAAAATCTACCGATTGTGAGTCCACTCCGACACTTATATTTACCTAAATGTTGATTTAATGTGTCTGAGAGACTGAAATAACAGGTGTAACCTACTAAATCTCACACCTTGTTTTTCACAAGCTACATCAACCAAATACTGAAGATCCTGGTTAAAAACTACCTAAAAACTACTAGCGGAAATTACTGATATCATATTAAGTAAAGTTTAACTGGAGAATGTGACTCCTGAAACTGACGTGATACGATCCTCAAGAGAAAAGACGTATAATATATCAGATCTTATGTGAGAAAGCATGAGTAACAACTTTAATTTTTGCCCGTTTCAACCAACTCCAGGTCTCCCTCAGAGAAACACACATAGGAAGGAAATATATATAGTACATATATAGCTAAATGGCTAGAGGCATCATAATCTTCTAATTACACTCATATGTGCCAGGATATTGTTATCACAGGAACACTTTAATATGAACAGAGAAACAAGTAAAATTCCTGCACAAACTTTCAATGAATGTGTCACAATAACACTCATTTCTTGTAATAAGGTTGGCGCCACATGTCAACGAGGCACCAGGGGGCTACAGAGGTCATTAAAAGGCATTAATAACGTCACATTTTCATAACTATCAAAAAACTGCATTATTGAAATGTGTTCAATACGTTCATTTTGGAGAGATTGTTTGTCATGCCGTGTGCATGTATAGATCCTAAGGGGAAACCAACAAATACACCTAGGCCAGTATATTTAAACATAATCACAATGCAGAAATTACTTTTTCTTTTCTGTAAACACAAAGCAGAGTTTTCCAACGATTGGGTGCAACCCACTTCAACAATACTACCAGTGAGAAATCACACTGTACCGTTTGAAGTGTGAACACATTTCTCAGTGGGCAGGTTTTAGCGGTTGCAAGGCTGGAATTTCTAATTACAAATGACTGCAATTCTTATCAGGGCTTTTTTTCCCTTCTGATTTTACTCACTGTGGTCCACTCCCCCGTCTTGATCATGCAGCAGAGGCACCTGGGAGCCCTGTCCAACTGCGCACACGCACATGCACACGCGCACACACACACACACACACACACACAACAGAGAACATTTAAACAATGATTCAACAAAACTCTGCATTAAACAAATTGGGTAACGTGGGTTTTTTTTCGTCATTATGAAACTAGTTAATGACTAATCTGTTGACATTCAATCAGAACTGCAGAAGAACTCTTACCCGAGCTGGCGCCATCATAGTCACGGCCGTAACTATTCTGGGGAGGTGGCGGTCCGGATCCGTTGGGTAGAGGAAGCATGGGCATACCAGGATGGTTAAGCGGGCCACCGTATGCTGGCTGAGCATACATACTGGGAGCATAGAGGGTGGGGGCATATTGACTCATTGGCATACCGCCTTTCTTTACTGCTTTTCCTGCCTCGTACACTGTAAAATAACAGACGACAGCTGGTTAAAGTGGAAAGAACACAAGATCAAGTGGAACGGTATAAAACACCTCGTATGTCTTCGGTTGCAGGAGCAGAAGCCAACACATAGCAAAGGACAATGCAATGTTAAGGGTGTACTTCAAAGGATTGGTTCAATTGTTTATAATGCTGAGAGGAGACAACTGATAACACTTCCATGTCTGCCGGTTAGCTGAGCTTACACTGCAACAGACCAATAAATATTCCCTGTAAACCACGTGTTTTTACTTTCAACGCTTAATTTTTTTAAATATAAAAAAAAAAAAAAAAAATGATATATATATATATATATATATATATATATATATACAGTGGTGTGAAAAAGTGTTTGCCCCCTTCCTGATTTCTTATTTTTTTGCATGTTTGTCACACTTAAATGTTTCAGATCATCAAACTAATTTAAATATTAGACAAAGATAACACAAGTAAACACAAAATGCAGTTTTTAAATGAAGGTTTTTATTATTAAGGGGGAAAAAAAATGCAAACCTACATGGCCCTGTGTGAAAAAGTGATTGCCCCCTAAACCTAATAACTGGTTGGGCCACCCTTAGCAGCAACAACTGCAATCAAGCGTTTGCGATAACTGGCAATGAGTCTTTTACAGCGCTGTAGAGGAATTTTGGCCCACTCATCTTTGCAGAATTGTTGTAATTCAGCCACATTGGAGGGTTTTCGAGCATGAACCGCCTTTTTAAGGTCATGCCACAGCATCTCAATCGGATTCAGGTCGGGACTTTGACTAGGCCACTCCAAAGTCTTCATTTTGTTTTTCTTAAGCCATTCAGAGGTGGACTTGCTGGTGTGTTTTGGATCATTGTCCTGCTGCAAAACCCAAGTGCGCTTCAGCTTGAGGTCACGAACAGATGGCCGGACATTCTCCTTCAGGATTTTTTGGTAGACATCAGAATTCATGGTTCCATTTACCACAGCAAGTCTTCCAGGTCCTGAAGCAGCAAAACAGCCCCAGACCATCACACTACCACCACCATATTTTACTGTTGGTATGATGTTCCTTTTCTGAAATGCCGTGTTACTTTTACGCCAGATGTAACGGGACATACACCTTCCAAAAAGTTCAACTTTTGTCTCGTCAGTCCACAGAGTATTTTCCCAAAAGTCTTGGGGATCATCAAGATGTTTTCTGGCAAAACTGAGACGAGCCTTTATGTTCTTTTTGCTCAGCAGTGGTTTTCGTCTTGGAACTCTGCCATGCAGGCCATTTTTGCCCAGTCTCTTTCTTATGATGGAGTCATGAACACTGACCTTAATTGAGGCAAGTGAGGCCTGCAGTTCTTTGGATGTTGTTCTGGGGTCTTTTGTGACCTCTTGGATGAGTCGTCGCTGCGCTCTTGGGGTAATTTTGGTCGGCTGGCCACTCCTGGGAAAGTTCACCACTGTTCCATGTTTTCGCCATTTGTGGATAATGGCTCTCACTGTGGTTCGCTGGAGTCCCAAAGCTTTAGAAATGGCTTTGTAACCTTTTCCAGACTGATAGATCTCAATTACTTTGATAAACCACAGTTAATTTATGTTTTAACAGGGGGGGCAATCACTTTTTCACACAGGGCCATGTAGGTTTGGATTTTTTTTCCCCCTTAATAATAAAAACCTTCATTTAAAAACTGCATTTTGTGTTTACTTGTGTTATCGTTGTCTAATATTTAAATTTGTTTGATGATCTGAAACATTTAAGTGTGACAAACATGCAAAAAAATAAGAAATCAGGAAGGGGGCAAACACTTTTTCACACAACTGTATATATATATATATATATATATATATATATATATATATATATATATATATATATATATATATATATATATATATATATATATATATATATATATATATATATATATATATATATATATATATATATATATATATATATATATATATATATAGTGTTCATTAGAGGTGCTGGTAGGCAATTTTTTGCCTACCAATGCCTACCAATTTTTTGCCTACAAGCTCAGATAAGCCATTGTTGGTGGTAGCTTCATATTTTTCATACAGACATGAGTGGTACAAATCTTCTCGTCAAATTCTCGACCATAAAGCGAAAACACATTTTGCCTAAAATGTCAAAACTATTGCTTTAAAAAAATTTAAGTTTGTTTAATAGAGTATAATCTTTGATAATCCAGCATGTACATTAAAGCTAACCACAATAAATATACAATCAGAACCCATTTTCCTAAACAATTCAAAGTAAACTGTGAAATGTTTTATTTAAGTTTACTTTGCACATAGAAATGCCCACAGAGTAGAGTACAACAGTACACAATATGCATGAGTGGAGTAAGAGTTAGGAACTCTGCCATATTAAATGTTACATATGAGCTCCAGTTTGACAGGTTTTAATACTTATGCCAGTACGACATCAGTTAATATTGTTAGCAATGTTTCCAAATTTTGTGCAAGTCTTTCATTTTTGTCAATTGTTATCAGACACAGGTGTGGGTGCAGATTACTGAAAGACATTTAAAGCATTTTGAGACTTGATGAGTATTTCACAAGGTTAGAACATGTTTTTTGATTTTTCCTTTCGCTTCTTAAACTTGTGTTTTTTTCTACAAAACCCCTTTTTCATTTAACAAAAGAAGCGAAACTTCTCAAATGTTTGATGTTGTCCCAGTGTAAGCAGTCACACACAAGTACTCTGCCCACATATAATTAGTCTAATACTGGATTATGATTTTAAATCAGAAACAGATGTGAGGTTCTGATCAAAGAATCTGAAGACTCGGTGCTGCTACAGACGTATCTTAGTCATTGGCTTTGCATCTGGTACTCACATGCTCTTGGGCAGCAGCAGCGTTCGGGGCAGCAGGGGCAGCTGATGTAGCAACAACAGGTATGTGGACAACACTGGCACCAGCAGATCCCGATCAGGAGCAGCAGCAGCAAGAAGCCAAAAACCACCAAAACAACAAGGAGCCAGTCTGTGTGGGACAAGGGGGGGGGGGGGGCGTTAGATTTACATTTATATAAAAGAATCACATTATCAATCCACAAGCATTGTTTTCAGTCCAGAAAATAAGAATATTTCTATAATTAACTATTTATAGATATACAACATAATAAATCACTGGAGTAGAACAATATAAATTGCATTTTGGTTGCATATTCTCGAGCATGAAAATACACAGTCAAACAGTCAAACAGAAACTAACAGTTGTTTGTGTTGTGCAATCACAGGCAGGGCCTCCAGACTGCGACCAAAACAGTCATATGTGCACACGTCATGTTATTCACTCTCGCCTCCAAAGATTCAAAAGTCAACTTGCGAGTGCAACTGGAGGGCTCGAGCTCGCCACCGCCCTCGTTTGAGGGAGCACACATGTGCACGCGGAATCAGAAATGCTCGGTGACGCAATGCTTCCCTCGTGTCACATGCACACGTTTGTATATGCGCGGGTTCAGTCGCGATACACAGCACGTGTACATGAAGTTGGAAAACTTTACAATTTGACCCATTTAGCCGTTACTGTGGTCCAACAATGAAGTGGTTATGAAGTGGTGGTGAAGCTGAGAGAGAAGGAGGCCGGTGGGAAGGGAGGCAGCGAGAGGTTCTGACTCACTCACTACTGAAAGTGGAGACAGAAAAGAGGCCAAAGGAACCATAGTCATCGATTCATATCAGTACTGGAAGAAGTACTGTGCTCTTTTATTTTTAGATAGAAGACCAAGTATTAAAAAAACACTGTCATATGTAAAAGCCATGCATTCAAAACCTTCCTTCAGTAAAAGTAAATGTATGATGAAGAAGTATAAGGTAAAAGTACTTGCTAGGCAGCTAAATGGACTCTTTAGTTGTTACATTATTACGTAGTATAATTATTAGATTATTATTATTGATGCAGTAACGTGTAAGATGCATTTTAATACGATAAGATAATCCTTTAATAGTCCCACAGCAGGACATGTTGCAGTATTACAGCATCAAAGAGGAGAGTGCAACAACAAGAGGCATCAGTATGAAACAAAACAAGAATATTAAATAAGTAATTAGCAGTGAAGATATTATAAATAAGTAAAATAAGATATAATCGGACTGTTGTAATGTTGTAGCTGGATGCAATAGAGCTAATTGTATTTATTTACATACTGTTGGTTTAATTGACCGTATAACATTGCATAGCATTTCATATACTCAGTGAAGAAGTACGTTAATTTCCCTACGAAATGTGGTGGAGAAATCAAAACTCTACTTAAGTGCAGTAGTACTTGAGTAAATGTATTAGTTACTTTCCACAGCTGATTATTACCATTCTGTACCAAAAAAGAAGAAAAGGGCGCGACCGACTGAGAAAGTTGGTAGCAGTGGAATAGTTAGTCTGGAGCCCTGAAAGGCCGTACTGCTTTTTGTTTATAAGTGCAAATAACGCTCAGATGTAATCTCTGTTATTGAGTGTTCAGTTGTTCAGACCAACAAAGCATGCTGGCTACAGTGGTAAATATGGTATCTTTTAAGGTTTTGTCAAACCGGTAAAACCGGTTCGTCCTTGTACCCAAAGCACGATTTTACTCTGCAAGTCAGTTCAGGCAGAGACAAAACAAGCAAACAGAGAGGGGGGGGATATTTAAATGATTGGACTAAAATGAAAACGGGATCGTTTGAGTGCAAAAACATTTTGGGACCGTATACACTGATAGTGAACTGTGTGCTGAATGCCCTTTTGTTGCAACCAGGCAGCTGCAGAGAGTCACACAAGGGAGCTGAGTCACATTAAAGACGGAGAATCAGAGGTAGACAAGCCGAGTGTGTAAGGGAGAGAAGAGTAAAGATAGAAGTGAAGTCTAACACAAGCAGGACAGTTGAGGTTGCATAAACAAATCATTATATTGTGTCACTATCACCTGCAGCAGGATGTTTGTGTGCAGGGGCTTGTTCTCAGGATGAGTCATATTTTGTCAGTTATTGGGTATTTATGATCAGTACCAGAAATCAGGAAGCAATGCAGCCGGGGTGTTTTTCTGAGAAATGTGTCCAATCCTCTCTACAGCTAACCCTAACCCTACACCTCTTCTGTGACACTAAAACATGACTGAGCTACATCAAGGGGCTTGTACTACCTTCCATAACCAGTAAGTCAATGCCAGGCAGGAGGTCAGTAGTATTTGACTTTCTCTCTGTGAAAGAAAGATAAAGCCACAATTACTTTAAAGTGGTATCGGTCTACTTTTACGGCCTACAATGAATGACTCTGAAGACTTATGTTGTTTTCTTTTTGTCACTTGTCAAATCAGGCCAAGTTTATTTGGAACGCTTGCTTATTGGACAACCTTTTGGGTAATCAAATGTGCGTGAATGGGAGGAGGAAAACTGAAGAAAAAGGAGAAGCATAGAGAGAAAGAGAAAAGAAGGAAGTTGTGTCTGAATGTCTAACCACATACGCCTACGAACGCAACTTACCGAGGACAATTAGCTCCGTGTAGTCTTCACTGTTTCCCGAAAGGTCCTGGGCAGAGATCACAGAACAGACGTAGACGCCGCTGTCGCCCCATGCCGTCTGTGCGATATTCAGGTCTGCATCTGTGGGGAAACAATAGATACACAGGTTTGACTTGTCTTTTAAAGTGGCTACAGTATTAATATGTACTACTATTACAATCGCATAATTGTGGGATCTGATAATTAATGTTAAGTTGCAGTATCAAGAAAAAAAAAAAAAAACACACAAATATTTGTTCCCATTTTGAATATGTGTATTCTTCTACGTTGTGTCCTCTCTGCCATTCAACTCCAATCATTGCTATGCCTTAACTGTAACATTAGGGTCTCAGTGATGGAATTGGCATTTTGATACATTTAGCAAAGATGAACAAAGTACAGCATTTTTTTAAATCTCAGTAATAATGCAAATTTGTTTTTAGCATGTTAAAGTTTTAGACTATCATAAGTGATCATACTTTTATTCTGTTCATTTTCAAGGCCTCCCCTCGCCTAGTCTCTCCTCCAGCTACGTCACTGAGCTGCATGTGCACCAGGTCGTTATCTGAGTCACCGTCTGGACCTGCAGCATAATCCAAAATCTCAGGATGATCCCGCCTTCGGCATCAAAACCACAAATCTTTGGAACGAGCTCCTGAAGGAGATCAGGCCAGCAACTTCACTGGTAACTGTTAATTATCAGCTAATGCATTAACCTTATTTACTTACACCTGTACTTACTGAGCACTTGTCCACTTGTGATATTTTACAAATGACTTCATTTGATCTTGTTTTATTGATATTGCGACTGTTTTAACTTGCAGACTTCACAGATTGAGAAATACCACAAAAATGTCAGCTGCACAATGTGGTTTAACTTTCATGGTGGCCGTATAAATTATAATAATGGACAGCTATTGCTTTAAAAGCTGAGGTCAGTCATCATCATTTTATCAGAACGTCAGCACATTTCTAAATAATTCATTTTCTCGTTAATCCGCCACCCCGGAGGGTAAGTAGCGAGGGTCCATTACAGAATAACAACCCGGTGGCAGTGTGTAGATGACGGGAAGTTGAACAGGACACTGAAAAGGCACATCATAAATCCACTAGTTTCAGGATCTTCCTTCTCTTTCCATGTTCATATTGAGTGCATTTAACTTGGCCTGCGCTTATTAACAATATGACTATGCGACGAATTAATCTTTGAATGTTAAAAATGTATTTATGCAACAGTGGTACGACTAATCATGTCCATCCTAACATCAAACCTTTCTGTCCCACTTGGAAATATTCATGCTAATTCAGTTTGGGAAGCAGATTTACAACGATATCAAATTGGGAAGAAGTCACACAAAGCTCTGACGTGGTGAGAAACTAGTGTGTTCACAACATTTACAGAAATAAATATGAGGGAACACGGACAACTTCTGACACAGTTCAAATAATTGTGTGAAGGAATATAAATTGATTTGATATTCAAGTTGATCTTCCTCTAATGCTGTATCAACTCAAAGATATTTCATTTACACTAACATCACAACTGGCATTTTTGCTTGAAATTGACTCAAATGATTCGTCAAAATAGTTGCCAGATCAGTTGCAAAACAACATATTTTTTTATGTATTTTATTCTGCCAAGTAAAAAAAAAAAAAAAAAAAAGGGCATCCTCAGTCTTTACTAACATCTGAATGAGACTTCAGTGTGTACGTTTTGATCAACTCACTGTTTAGGATGCTGATCTTGCGACCCTGGTAATCCGCGCCGAGGGTAACAGCATTGCCTTGCTTGGAGGCCACTGTGCGCACCGTCCTCTGGCTGTCGGCACACTCGATGTTGGCGTCGTAGTTGGGGTTGTTCTGAGTTAGGATGGTCTCTGCACTGCTGGGATTGAACGCAGCCTGGATGGGGTCGCGGCAATATGATTTGTACCTCCACGTCACAACGGGAGGCTGAGTGGTGGTCGTCTGGTAGTTGCAGATGAGCGTGACGGGCTGGAAGAGGATGACGATGTACCTCTTGGTGGGGCACTGGACCGAGATGGCCATGGTGGTCTCTGGGAAGAGATATTTGGGAGATTTAGAATGACTGAGCGGCAGATGATGATTATTATGGTTATCAAAATCCCACATTTTATAATACTGAGTTAAGGTTTGTAATTACTCTGTGATAACCCTAGGGTGTGGTAAATGACAGACAGTATTTCCACACTGCCAGTATCACTGTGTGTATGGGTGGGTGACTCATGAGTCACCTCAGAGGTTTTCAGCCGGACCATTACAGTCGTGTAAAGTATGACTGCTATGCATACACGAGGTTTCTCTGGGAACAGAGGAATAACCAATACCAGGCTTTGGATACATGATTATTTTAAGTCAAACACGGTTTACTGGAGGTGCTCACTTGCTGCCACAAAACTAGACTTTTCTCCAACCCATGTGACTTTCCCCATGTTGCTGATCTTACAATGTAAAGGCCCTAAATAAACCTCATTCAGCATTCACTTTTCCTAGAAACATTAACAAAGAAACTGAGTTTTTACGTATAAAGATAAAGTTCTTTAATACGGCACCACATGTGATTAAATATAAACAATATCATTGTGAGTCTGTGTTTCATTTATTTCTTTCATTTTTCATAACCATGCAATTGCAGGTTTATTTGGAAGACATTAAAGCACACAGAATAACTGTTTCTGCCATATAAAATATAAATAACGTCCAAGTACATAAAATAATTAAAAAAAACCTCCTTATTATATAAATAATAAGTTGTATAAATTCTTCAAGTGAATGATCTGCAGCTCCAACTCACTAAACAATGACAGCGGTGCTTATTGTTGCTTCTCTGAGGCTTTTGTAGAGCCTCAGACACTCCATGACACTTGGGAGGCTGTAATTTGAGGGGCTGTTGACTGAAACTGTGTTACACTGGAAGAAGTATCTATCGAACATTTTCTCCCACCACAGAGTTTTGTGGCCGCTCTGACTCAAACTTCCTGTATTCCTGCCGATTGAAAACCCTGCAATCACTCGTTCTCTTTGTAGGGTTTGTTTGCAGGAAGGATACTTTCTACGGGGTAGAATAGTAGCAAAGTACTTCATCACGCCATGTTTGTATCTGTACAAAAGAAGGCCTTCAGAATATGAGCGTCACACAAATGTAGTGGAGTAAAAAGTACAGTAGTTCCCGCTGAGATACGGTAGAAGTATAAAGTAAAATAGAAATACTCCAGTTTGTCAATATGTTGTTGGATAAACTATTATTTAATAATTTAATGCGGAATTCGCACTACACAAATTCCGTACACAAACATCAGCCCCAAAACTGTGACTCAACTAAATAAATACTACAAAAAAGGTGTCAAAATGAAGAAGGCTCGAGCAGCTATAGAAGCCGCATTTATCGACGTACTTTTCACGGAAGAGGGCGCACCCTGTTTGAAAAGAAAAACAGACCAACTTACCTGTTGCCATGAAGGCGGCGATGATTAACGTCCACAACATGTTTAATCCTCTTTCCTCGAGGTTTCAGTCGATCTATCTTATTATTAATTCCTTAAGTACACTGGTACAACTTCAGCTTCTGCATAATATTGAGCGTAACGGTAGTTTTTCCTCAGCCAGGTAGTTTCAGCTCCATTTTGTGTCTTTGTACGTTGTAAACCAGGGGGAGTACCTGAACGCCCCACGTCAGCCGCGCAACCAACAGGTGAGCTTCCAGAGACAGGTGACGAACGGTTGCGAAACGCAGAGGTTTCGGGTTGTTGTTTTGGCAACGGTGGATTAATTTGATCCCAAAAACCAGTTTATGACAGCAGGGTGAATTTTCAAAATAGTAAACTATTACTTTGTCAACTTATTTTTCTTCACTAAGATAGAAATTTGACCAAGCAATAACGTTACCTCCCCCCTTCTGCTATTTGGTATGACCCAGACACTGATAACGATATCAAAGCACCACTGTGTGTTAATGTTCAATCCGTTTGTGGGGACAAGTGTGTGTGTCTGTGTCTGTGTGCGTGTGCGCGCGCGTGGGAGTGACCCTGCAATAGTGTGTGTGCGTGTGGATTAACCAAGGGCCCAGTTCCGGTGTAACATTTTGTAATATTGTCCCACTGACTGTTGCCCAGTAATACTGCACTGTACAGCAGCACGGTGTTATAATATTCACAGTGGTGGAAAATAACTACATTTACTCAAGTAATGTGCAACTTTGAAGTACTTCAATATTTCCATTTTCCGTTACCTTATACTTCACTGCATTTATTTGCCAGCCAGTTACATTGCAGATTCAGATTATTGATACAAAATGTAATAAACAAATACATTATTATAGATATAAGCAGTGAATAGAGTGAACTTTTACCAGCTGCAACATTAAAATGATGCTTGCATATTAATGCATCAATTATTACAATATATAATATTAGAAAATGGGCCATTCTGCATAAAACATACTTATACTTTTGCTATTTTAAGAAACCTATATTGTGTTGCAAGTGTAGGCCTACATTTGTACTTTTACTTCAGTATAAAAAAAATGCATGACTTCAAACTTGTATTTCTACACTGTGTTGCTACTTTTGCTCAAGTTAGAGGTTACCTGAGTACTTCTTCCACCATAATAAATCACTTAAAACATTACATTGCCTACCTGTGTTATAAATAACGACAGATCCATATGCAGTTTGAGCATTTTAATGAAGACAGCAGGTACATACAGTACGGATATGCATTAGGCAATTTTTGCAGAAAGTTCACTAATTTCTAACATTATCGGCAAGAAGAGCTAAAAGCTGATTCGTCAAATAAATGACAGAGAAGTAATCTGCTGGTACTTTTTATAATCGATTAATCGTTTGAGTCATTATCAAGAAAAATACACCAAAAGCTCCCTTCAGGATTTGCTCGTTTTCTTCATCTTGTGTTTAAGTGAACTCAATATTGTGAGTGTTCGAACAAGACAAACATGACATCATTTTGGACATCTCCAACCAATATATGTATCAATCAAGAAATGAACCAGCAGATGATTCAATAATTAAAATAATCAGGAGTTGCAGGCCTGTTATTTTCTATATGGCAGCTAAAGCTGGAAATAAATTGGCATGGCAAGAGAATGGCTTCTGCACACTGCTGTCTTCTTCACTGTTCTTCAGTGTTCATCTCTTTCAATCCTATCTAAAAAAAGGAAAAACATGAGTGTCAAGTGTAAATCTGTTGAATAAAACACATTCACAGTCCATTAGGGTTCCTACTGTAATTTAGGAATTTATATCTTCCAGCAAGTCAGATTCAGAGTGAGATTTAGTATAAATCCTGTTTAGGTAAATATTAATTTATGCCAAATGTGTTTCTCTAACTATGGAATAATAATGATGAATGGGCTCATTGAAGAAATAGAATAAAATAGACTGAACCTACCCTTTTTGCTTGCAGTGCTAAAAGGAAAGAATACAAAACAGATTTAAATAGTGAAATGTGACTATACCATATCAAAACAATCCTATGAATGGATTTTATCTGGGAAAATGTAAGACCTAAAATAGAATCACTTCAGTGACTCATGCAGAAACCTGATTAATTGAGTTGTGTTTGTCAATTTAACATGTTGCAAGTTATATCAGTGAACATCACACTCACAATGTAAATCACCCGCGCTCCCACCACGATCAAAAAGACGACTGCAAAATTAAACCACAAAACTGTCATGTTGGGTCAAGGCAAGAAAAATCTGATTTTTTTTTCTTTTTTCATGCTGTTAATCAATGACTGTATTAAATTGACATTCAGTGCTTGCGATAGATACATACCAAACAATCCAAAGCTAGAAATCAATCCAACCCGTGTGCGGGAAGGGGTCTGCTGCTTCACATCTAAAGAAATGAATGAAATGAAAATAGCATCAAAACTCCACAAAAGCTCCTTATTTACTCATTTTATTTTTAATAAAAACACTGACATTTTATGCAGATTTTATGACGGGTTATCTTACAAATAGTTATATCAGAAAATGTCTCCTCACCATTATCCACAGAGTAAGCATCGATTGGATGTTTTACATCTATAATTTAGATGAAATATAAAAAACCTGTAGGTTACATATAACCACCAGCTTATACAGACTACATTGTTTATTAGGAACACCAAGCTAAAACTAATTCTGTAATTCTGCAATACTGTACACCCTACCCTCATAAAGGTTATGATGTTTACAGATGTGCTGATTCTACTGATCACTAGATACAATGCAACCTACGGTTTAGGTGGGGCTAACCACCGAGGCTCAAAAATGCCCTGGGGGAACCCCTGATAAACTGTTGTTTCAACGGCTCTATTTCAGTGTGTAGTTTGGAGTTTCTGCACAGTGAAATACTGCTGAAACAACAGTTATATGTAGCTCCAATGTTTGAAAGACGTTCTCTATTCAGCCAAAGTTATCTCAGTTTGAACCTAGATGTCTAGACATTTTTTGACAAGCAAATGACTAAAACCAGCAGCAATTCATGTTTAATAAATGTATGTTATACGTACAGTTTGTAGGAATGAGGTCAATGTGATGTCCATCCGTATCTGCCGCATCTATATTTGGTCCAACATCCTCTGAGCAGAAGATGACGATCCTGGATTGGTCACGGCACACAGAGCAACCCTTGTTTTGAGGTGAAGAGGTTACAGAGCATTCTGGAAACGTTGCATTGAGGTCTATGTGGTACAGAGGAGTGTCGTCATGCCCGTCAAATATGTTCATCAACTTTGGGCATCTGTCCTTGTCCTTGCAGGTAAAACAGTTAGCTGCAGTCAAAAGAGAGAAAAACATTGATGAGTTACAGATATAAAAAGAGCTGCTGGTGTAAATGTGCTTAAACTTACATTTTAGAGCAAGAGTGTACAAAGAAATCTTGTTATTATATTATTTGAAATATTAATAAACTTGGTTCAATCAACAGGTTCACAAAACGTCTTAACTTACGCTTTTGTTCTGCTGCAGGACTAGCACACCCTGTATGGCAGATAACATAAGGAAAATATCAAGCCTATTAAAAAATACTGTGCATCATTGCTCAAAACAGTGTTCAGAGTGCATTAGTATAGAAATTCTCTGCTCCTGTTCAAGGCAATTACACCTAAATAAAGAAATAAATACAGGGATGAACTGCACCCCGTTCACGACGTACCAGGAAAGCCCTCAGAGACGGGAACAAGCATGAATGCCATCCAACCGAGAAGGTACACTGCAAATACAGACAAAACAAATGAAAAAATTACTCCCAGCATGAAGTAGTAGTATTACACTTATTATATAGTACATTACACTATCACATTATAACTGAGACACGAGAATTATACACTCAGTGGCCACTTTATTAGGTACGCCTGTACAATCTGATCTAAATTCTGTTCTACCATAAAGTCGACTTTCATGAGGCGTCAATTCAATTATATGTTTTGGTATTGAGGTCATAGGATGTGTTGTACTGCTTGAAATTAAATTGAGAGGTGTTTGTAATACTCTGCCAACCTAATGTATGTAAATAGAGAATAATAGAAAAATAATTTTTAAAAACGCCTCTCAATATAATGTAGTGCAGTACAACACCACCGCAAACTATGACCTCAATCATAAACATATGATTGAATTAACATATTTCTGACAATGTCAAGAAAAACTAAACAATATAAACTTTGTAAAGGTAGAATTTATGGAAGAGATGTTGTATTGAACTGCAATAGACTGTACACGTGTATTGCACGTATATACAGTTTGCACTTACGTATATACGCAGAAATATATATGCAATGATGAGAAATATCTAAAACAGAATGAAGTTTGAAATACTTTCAATATTAGTGAAAAAAAGCTTGTACAGCTGTACCTATAAAAAGTACCAACTGAGTGTATATTTCTTAAATAATACTGTATTATTATATATGAGTAAAATAAGGAAGAAAAATATTATATTGAAGAAATTCAATTCAAATATAAATTTAATTACGTTTCCGATACTTTCCAGCAGCTCTTTTCCTGCGCTGGGGGCTTCTTCTTCCTGCTCCAGGAGCCAGTGGAGGACATTTCGACCCTGTGTCCATCTTGGTGCTGCTTCCTTCTCCTACTACCTCTACATGTGGCTGCTCCTCAGTAATGGCTGCTGTTTTGGGTAACACCTTAAAAGGTTCCTCTTCTGGGCTCTTCTGTGACAGGGGTTGTGGTGGAAAGTTGTTTGTCTGAACCACAGCTACAGTGGACCATTCTATGAATTCCCCCTCAGCAGACACAGGGTGTGCCTTTGGGCCAGCAGCATGCCAGAGCTTTCCGGTCTTTGCAGGGTATTCACCGATGTCTAGATTCTCCTTAGGAATGGGTGTCACAGAGCTGCCTTTTTCTTCCACAGGCAAAGCACTTTCATTCAAATTATCATTGAATTTGTGCTCCATGTTGGAGGAGAGGCCAGCTTCGCTGTAATATAAAAAAGGGAAATAAATGTGTAGTAAATTAAAACAGATAATCAAATTATACTTGAATTGGAAACAAATACAATAAGCAGCTATCATCAGAATGAGCAGCCATTACTGATCAAGCAATGCATACAGATTCATCCAAACAAGATAAGAAAAGAAACTAACCCGCTCTCCTGGGTGTGCAGGCCCCGACCAGCTTCAAGAGGAAAACATAAAAACAAGTTAAACTACGTTAAACAACTAATAATGGATATTATTTACAAAACATTACGTTTTTGTTTTTGTCTTAAGCACTGATCACATTAAATTACCAGAAAAATATATAGTCAGGCAAATTTTTTATTTTATTTTGTAGAATAATCTCATCTGCTGATAAAAAGTTTACTCTCTAATGTTGATCCTTAGAAACAAGCTGAAATCAAACAATAATAATGGTAATGTGGTTTAAAAAAAGCGCATCATTGCGACACCTCAACTGCCTGCATAGGAATGTAATTATAACTGCGACACATGCTTCTCGTGTTGTTTAATTCACAGTTAGTTTGGCAAGCTTTTAAAAAGACAAACAAAATAATTTCTTGGGTCACTGTAGTTAACAGAACCAGTGATTTGATCAAAAACGATGCGAGTTTAGTCATCAGAGGGCACAAACTGAAATCTTGTTCAAACCGGTTCTCAGATAGAATGAATGAAACATGCAGCAGGCCTCATAAAGAAAACGCTTTTCTATTTCCCAAAGAAGTCAAATGATGGAATTTAAATAATCAAACTTACTTTGTGGTCGAGCATGTAAAAAGGAATCCCTTGGGCCGGTCATTTTTATCAAACGATGATGGGCACAGAAGATAAGCTGCAAACAACCTGTCTTGCTAACTACTGAACAACCAGGAAATGAGTGTTGCTATATATGTCATCTCTAACTTCAACCTAATGATAATACAATATCTCCATCTGGTGGAAAAGATCTTTCATTAACTCTTCCCAAAATCACAAATTTGCCTCAGAGGGCATTACAATCTGTACACATACGACATCCTCTGTCACAGAACCCTGACATCGGAACAGGAAAACTCCCCCAAAAAACCCCTGAGGAAGAGACCTTAGGGAGACTTTAAAGAAGATTGAGTCATTTCTACAAACAGAATTTGCAGTTTTTTTAATGACACAATTCTTCTGAGGACGGTGGGCTTTTACAAGTTAGAGGGTTTTTTTTGGTCATAGAAAGGCAAACGAAACAGGTTGTACTGTCCCGGAGTTCATTTTGTTTCGTGTCACGATAAAAGAGCAATCTTATTGTGAGGCTTGTATAAAGACGTTGGACAACACTAAAGGTAGACTTTAATGGAAGACAAAATAGACTTGGGCTGGGTTTTGCTGTCAAAGATGTGATTCCAGTGCTGTGGTTACAGCAGGAAGTTGATACTTCTCACTGTGTCACCAGCTTTTTGATGTGATGAAACTTCTGTGGTGTCACACTGGAGCTCTATGCCCTTATGACTTTTTGTGTGAAGACTGGCCCGTGTTGCATCTGTTTCTAGAGGATTTGTGTTTTGGGTCTTTTGTTTGTTTTTTCTTTGTTTCATGTTATTCGTACAGGTTTGGTGTTTCCTGCTCTTTTTTTTTAAGAAGTTTACTCTCCCCTGTGTACTTCCTGTCTGCCCCACCCTGATTAGTTTCTCCTGTCTCACCAACTCCGTTGCAGACGTCACTCCAGTTCTTGTGTCAGCAGTCTGAGCCAGTTCCTCGTGGCCTGTTGGCAGTCTGGCAGCAACCACTGGTCCTAACATCAGCCAGGTCATCTGTTACCGGCTGTCTTCCCTGGCCCCAAGTCTCAATGGCCGGGTTCCGGAGGGGTCCTGCAAGTCAGCCACCCCTATTGATGCACTGTCCGGTCGAGACTTCCTGTTGCAAGAATTCGGCCCAGAGTCCCTGCAACCCACTGTGAGTCCATTGTCTGCCCCCAGAGGGGATCCACCTTCGTCGCCCCCCTCCGGAAGGGCCCTGCATATTAGCAATTTAGATGTCTGTCAGCAGAACAGCTCTGCTTGAAGAGACCTGTTTTTTATGGTTTACTATGATAATTTGTACAGTATGTTCTTCAACCAACAACCACTACAGCCATACTAGCGCTCACAATGACAATACTAACATGCTGACGATTAGCAAGTACGATGTTCACAATCTTAGTTCAGGATGTAAGGATGCTAACTTTTGGTAATTAGAACAAAACACAAATTACAACTGAGGCTGTAATTGATTATAAACAAAACGTTTGGTGCCCTGGTGCCCTCGAGGTTAAAGCGCCGACCATAAACCACAAACAGGGACTTTTTTTTGCCATTCCCCTTCTCTCTCCCCTCATTTCCTGTCGTCTGAATTAAAAAGTTAATGAATCACCAAAGTTATCACAATTTTCCCCCGAGTGGAGCATGAATGTCCACCAAAAACGAATGGATATAAATGTTGAGACATTTCACTCAAAACCACAAATGTCAATCTCATGGTGACGCCAAGAAAAGGTCAGGGGGTCACCAACGTCAGTAGGATTCATCCTCTGGGTACCACGAATATCTGTATAACATCTCATGGCATCCATCCAATAAACCGTAAACATATGTTGTTTCGGGGCATTTGCTGAAAGGACTGATGCTGAAGTTCATTTTGGAAGGACACTTGTGAAGATGTGAGGTGTCTGGTACGACTTTGCCTCCCTGATGCAAAACGACTACAAATGCTAGTGGGGAGTGTTAACAGGAGAAGGGGGCACTTAAGAGTCTGTGCCCACTGTTTTATAATCTGTCTGTGGCTCTTACATACAGTCTAACTAAGCACTATATTAGGGCTACTATATTAGATTAGATTATAGATGCTGCTCCTGTAATTTCCACCTGGTCATGGGCGTGGGAAAACCCCCCCTGTCTCATCTTGGCTGCCTCAGTGCAACCTCATCCACACAGTCACATGCCCTTCTGTTTATCAGACATGTGCCATTCTCATTGGTTCTACAGTACATTACTTTATGGTGTGTTTCACATTCCTGACCTGCAGTGCTCAGGCGCGCCTACTTTGCTTCAGGCCATGGAGAGGACACAAGAAGGCGTGGAACAGGTATAAAGAGGCAGCTATGTGAATCCATGTTCAGACCTGACGCAGCAGCTTTCCCTCTACAGCAAAAAGGTAAGCAGACTTCTGTGGTACAACATAGGACAACATAGATTTATCCACTTTTGGAACATTTTAATTCAATTTACTATGAACCTTTTCACACTTTGTTTCCTTCCTGTTTTGTATAAGTCGTCGTAGTCTGTCTCTGGATCAACGAGATTAAATCACCGAAGGAGGTTCTAATTGCTCCACTAATGTCTTTATTGAACAGTGAGGGTTTGCCTTTCATGTCTTTACTGGTTATTATATGTTTCTTCTAACATCCTCAGTCTGTCCATGTGAATATTAATGACTGTAAGGTGACTGACTGTAGTCTCTCAGATACTATGACAATGAATACTCATAGTATCTGACAGACCATGAATACTCAGTATCTGAGAGACTACGAATACTCTCTGAGAGACTATGAATACTCTCTGAGAGACTACGAATAATCTCTGAGAGTCTATGAATACCCATAGTATCTGAGAGACTATGAATACTCATCTCAGATACTATGAGTATTCAGTCTCAAGCTATTGGCTGGAACTTACACGTGCCTTTTTCTTTTTTATGTGCTGCCAACTTTGTGCTCCGGCTCATGCAAAGACAAACGTTTTTTTTCCCTCTTGTGGACTTACTAGTTTGTCAGCTTTTTTAATATCTCTGTCCTACAACACACAGCTCAAAGTCTGTGCAAAATGTGCTGCTGACTGGAGGCCACGCTTCCGAGTTCTTAAAACTATAACAATGTCTGTTTAGATCAACACATGGGAGCTGTTATTTACACAACAGACTCAGTTAGGGTTCATTCATGTGGTCACTCAGGTGAGCTGCTTTCTGTCATTTATTCATGTTCAGGGTATTTTTGTTGTTTACTGTAGGATTCAGGATATCCTGGTTCCAGACTTTACGAATCACCGCCCACATATGTGTCTCTAATCTGATCAGTGATTCAGCTATTTATTCCAGTTAAGTGAAAAACTAAAAGACAGTTCAGTCGGATTGTCAGGCTCTGACTTTCTGAAGAATCCCAGAACCAGTCTTACACAACAGAGGCGACGCACCCTTTCCGAGAACGTTTATTTCCTCTAAATTCAACCTGTTAGCTCTGACAGACTTTGACAGGTCTAATCTTGCTGAAATGAAGCTTGTATAAGAGAGACAGTACGTGTAGAGACACTTCACGATACAACACAGTGGCTCTGTGGTTAAGTAGAAAGCTGGTGAATCTCATTATGTTTGATGTTGATTTCATGGAGACTGTTAGTGGTGGAAGATGTATCGTGTCTTCTTTTACTTAAGTAAAAATAGCAATACCTAAAACTAAAACTAATTCACAATAAAGTAGAAGTCATGCATTTCAAGTGAAGGTAAAGTACACAAGTATAAGCAGCAAAACATATTTAAAGTATCAAAAGTACTCATTCGGTGACATAATGGCTCCAGTCCGTGTCATATTATCAGATTATTAAAACAAATGCATTTAAGGCATTTAAGGTTTAAGCTTGTCAAAGTAAAGCTAATTATATTCCATGTAAACTATTGGATGGTTTAAACTACAATGTGTATTCTATTAGCTACTTATATATTATCTGTTCTATGTTTAATTCTTTCTCTTCAAGGAAAGATAAATGTAAGTAGTGTAAAAATGACAGTATAAAGCCCTGAAATGCAGTAGATTTGAAGTATAAAGTGAAAATACTCAACACATAAGATGAAAAATACACCTGATGAACACTGATCATTGGAATTTAGTTCAATCTGAGTCACCTGTTTGGTTGCCTTTTTAACCGTGATCAAAAGTGTAGCTCCGGTCTGACTTGTATTATGCAAGGTGACGAAGAGGAAAGTCCCAAAAATAACAGCAACATTTACAAAACTTGGTGAAGCTGCATTGACAAACAGTAACAGCACTGATAAACAACACCCTTGAAAGAACAAATGGAAAGAACAGGATATCTAGATAGCATCAAAAATATTCTATCATTTCTGATCATATCAAACAATAAACAATACATTTTGTTCTTCGCCAAACTGGCATTTAGTGCAGGAAATTAGGTTTTTCTGCAGTTTAGCTTCGTTTAACAACATTGTTTGGTCTGAGCTTCAACATGATTGTTAAATTGACCTCACCCTCACTCTGCAGTCGTCCCGTCGTGGCCTTGATGGCGTACTCCACCGGCACTATCGCAGAGGGCTGCTTTGGGAAGGTGTACAAGCAGAAGTACAACGATACCTGGGCTGCTATAAAGAAGGTCCCCCAACATCTCATCACTAAGAAGGACCTGGAGAGAGAGTGTGAAGTGTACAAGTAAGTACAAGTGGTTTTGATGTTAGCAGACTCAAAAAATAGAAGAGTAAAAATATAAAGGTGGTACTGAGAAGCTGAATTCTTAAGATGTTATAAGGTAGTACACAAAAGTTCCCAAAATGTCAGAGCTACATACTTTTAATGTTGTAGAGTCACAATTCTTTAGCATAAACTCCTCCATCACAAAAGAGAGACGATATGAGATTATTGCTGGCCATCACAACCAACATGTGTGCTCCTCTGGTCTCATGCAATACAATAGATCATTTCTCATAAGAAAGATAATTTTAAAAATATATAAAAAATACCTGGTGTTGTTACTAAGTATCAGTATCGATATTGCTAGTATTTTTGTTTTACGGTAAATCATTTATTTTTTTAATTATTAATAGAAAATATTTGGAAAATGTTATTATAAAAAGTTTTGTATGTGAAGTGCTTTTTATTTTAAATATTGTTAACATTATTTGTAGTGAACAAAACATCTGGCTAAACCTTTATTTTGCATCAATTTTTGGGAGTGGGGGATTGGTTGAAAAAGTACTTTTAAACACTTGTTTTTACCCCCTCCTTCCCGTTATTTATAAGGGTACCCAGTAAGTATTTATTTGGTTCCTCATTTATGCTGATTTGTCAATTTCTCTTCCCCTCCATGACTTGCTGCCACTTATCTGCAGCAAGGCAAATCATCCCAACATAGTGAAGCTTCTGGGCAACATAAATCTCAAAGACGGAAAATGGATCATTCCTCTAGAGTTTATCTTCGGAGAGGACTTGGAGACCACCATCTTCAAAGCGTCAAAGTCTAAAATAAAGGTAAAGTTATCATCCACAGACAGAAGGCATATGATGCAAGGTGAACCTAGGACCTACAGTACAAACAATTGTAAAGTGCACATTCACATTCAGTATAAACCCAATTTGGCCATGATGACATTTTTCTTTCCATTCCAGAGAGTCTGCAGTGTTTGCACGAAATAAAGAAGGTCACCATGGACATTTGTAGTGTGCATCGGTTTAGGATAAAATTATTCTTATACGGACCCAACCTCAGTCTCAGAGTCATCATAATATTATCTCATGCTTGAGGTTTATTAATGAAATCTGGACAAATATAGATGTGACTTTGTAGTTCACGTCACGTCCTGTTAACTTCAGAAAAGCCGTTTTATTCAGGCCTGAAGGTAAAGGGCGTGCAACTCAATATGAGGAAGTTGGTTTATATTTTATGTTTGAGATACTTGATGCCAGCCAAGCTAAAGTTGATCTCATATTTGTGCCTCTGCAGGTGTCTCCATCTGTTAAAGGCACTATCATCCTCGGCATGTGTGAAGGGCTGCTTCACCTCCACTCCAGAGATATTGTCCATCAAGACCTCAAGCCTGAAAACATCATGGTGAGTGGAGGCACCTGTCAGTCAGCATGTCAACATGTGGGAAAAGTGCTGCCATTCTGCAGTCAAAAATAATGAAATTAGCTATTTACATTACGCCACTGCAATTTGTCTGGGCAACTGATTACTACAGACAGATATGAGGAAAACAGAGATACATAAAAGATTTTCTACGGTGGCTGAGAGAGCTCAATGCACTGCAATTTAAGAACACACAAGTCAGTACAAAAACCCCAAGTAATGAGCCCTCAGCAGGACTTTGTGTTTAATGAAATTGAAATATATTACCATGCTAACACGCTAAACTAGGATGATGGAGCTGCTAGCATTGCTGTAGACTATTCCGTTAAACTTATAATCACTGGGGAGTGGGTGAAGCTGAATAATGGCCGTCTTGTACGTTATCCCACTTTTAAAGCTCTGTGAACTGTTTTCGTAATTTTGTAAGACGGTATTTCAAACAGACTAAACATCATTTGTCCTCCAGGTGGAGCATGAAACGAACAGAGCCGTCATCATCGACCTGGGACTCGCCAAGTTCTTCAAATATGGCCTCAACTCTGCCATGAACATGGGGAACCCGGCCTACTCAGCCCCCGAGGTGCACAGGGGCAACCAGAGGGACCAGCGCTCAGACGTGTGGGCCATGGGTAAGATCATCGCTGAGCTCTGTGCCCGGATTCGACTTCACACGCCCAGCGTCTGTCCCGCCAAGATTGAGGAGATCATGAAGGATCTGCCATACTGCCATGCTGTGTGCAGGATGGTGGACCCCGACCCTTCTCTGAGGGCCTCCGTGGGCGGGGTCATTAGTGAGATACGAAGGGCCGCAGGTGCAGACACCGTCACCAAGACACCCGTTCAAAAAGAGCAATGTAAGGTACCTTCACCTAACATTAATGTCAGAAACCCATCTCCGTCACCAGTGGGCAGAGGAGCTTCTCCAGCAAACAGAGATCCATCGCCAATGAACAGAGCTCCTTCACCGTTTAAGAGGGACCCATCACCAATGAACAGAGCTCCATTTAACAGGGACCTATCACCAATGAACAGAGCTCCATTTAACAGGGACCTATCACCAATGAACAGAGCTCCATTTAACAGGGACCTATCACCAATGAACAGAGCTCCATTTAACAGGGACCTATCACCAATGAACAGAGCTCCATTTAACAGGGACCTATCACCAATGATAGCTCCTTCACCTAAAAGTGATCCATTACCACGCCATATGTCTCCATCACCGCTGAAATGGGAGCGCTCACCCAAACCACACCTTCAACCTTTGCGGCCTCAAGCCGCAATGCACATCCCTCCTACCCCTCAGAGGACAGAGGACAGGAACAAAAACCAGGCTCTGGTCCAGACAGGCAGATCCGAGCTTACCCAAGACTTCCTGAAAATGAATTTGGATCTGCCCTGCAACCTGCCCACAACAGGGAGGGTGGTGGTGCGGCGCTTTCAGGAGAAAAACGGGGAGGTTGAAACATGGGAGCAGAAGGAGGTGGTGACTCGTGATGGGAAGATAGTCAAGTTCGACGACGTCAAGTTTAATAACAAGTCAGACTAAGAGTTTGAGGATTTGTCGTTCGGCGGATGATTACGTAAACCGGTTAAATGGTTAGTTCAGGGTCAACTAACTTTTGGTATTTTCTTAAGAGAGGGTGTACAATACATGTCCACTGTGCAGAAGAGTAAACTAAGATTAAGTTACAGGAGGCATCTGTTTTTTTAGCACACGTTAAAAAAAAAAAAAAACAATAAGAAGACATCTTGAAATGGCTTTGGTTGTGCATTATGTTCAGCCATGTTTGGAATTTGATTGATAGCTCATTTACTTGCCAAGAACGAAAGATCTGTAGGCACAAACCACAATCTGTGAATGTTTTTCAGCATCTGAATGCATAAGACTGTGAACATGGCTCATTCATTATGTGTATGTTTATGTATGTAAATAAATTCAGAAATCTCAATTTATAGATTTCGTTTCTTTGGGATGCTTTGTGCCTGTATTTATTGCAACTGTGTTTCATTCGATTGTCGTTACTTTAGCTGTTTTAGTAATAAGAAAAAAATCTGAGCAAGTAATGAAAAGAAGCCAACACTATAATTGATGGTTGTAAAAAAGTAGTTACTGAAATCAGAATCAGACAACATGGGCTCGTAGCATAGAACAAACAAACTATAATATAATACAGGTGTAACAGATTTTCATTAAGTCCAATATTTAAAAGCTACATCCATCTTCCATGGGTCAAGAAAGTATCTGTCCACATTTCAACCCTATTGACTGAACAATGAAAATATGTTATTATTGCTAAATGTGTCAATCACTGAAATATTTGTGTTTTGTTTGTTTGAGAGTTAACTGGATATTTCAAACTTCTTGATCCAACCAAAGCTGATCTGTAATTTGTTGAGCTCTTTACACTTTAGCCCGTTGCTCCTGAACTGCAAGGAGTAAGATCGGTAAATAGATTTTCCGTCATATTGATTTTGTGGCAAAATTACATATTTCATTCAATCTTTCCCTAACTTGGGTCATATGTCTTTTTTAAGTAGAAAGCCCTTGAGCACATTGTGCATTCCCAACCAAATTTAGACAACTCATGCAGAGACCTACAACGGCGTATTAAGGCCATTGAACGTAAAAGAATAATAAATAAATGCGGAGCCGGGGTAGGGGGTGATATCGTCAGAATCGTACATTTATGAGAAATAAACTCATTCTGAGATTTAAGTGGCAAAATAAAGAGAGAGAGAAAACCCCACTAATTTGCAATTTTGTTTTCCAAGCAACCCAGCAAAGTTTGATTGTCTTTCACCTTTAGGCAGGTATGAGGCTGAGTCACTTTAAATGTTTAAGTCATCCTTACTGAGCATAATTTAGGTATTCTCCTAAAGTCTTGGCTACTGTCAGGCACTGTGCATCAATCACTCTCTGTGTATGTATTTTAAAATATATCTCAATTGTTAAAACATAAATAACACATTTTAAAGGTTTTGCAAACCAAAGGCATTGTTTTTCTAATTCTGCCGACCTTTTTAAAAACCAGAGGAGCTTGTTTCACGGTCTATCCCTTTGTCTTTGTGCAACACTGCTGCAGTAATGAACTGCATCTGACCCCACCACCCTCTGGTAATCCGCACATGCAGGGTGCCTTAAAATGCTGCTGACTGCGCTGAACTGCACTGCACTGAGCTCACTGTTTCAAATTGCAAAACTGTATTTTTTCTTTTGCATAATCTGAGATTCACAGGCTGTCTTTGTCACAAGGCATCAGCTCTCAAGTGTCAGACGTGAGCCTTTGAGAACTCTCCACATAAAGGTAAGCTTCATTTTCTCCGTCAACAGCTACAGTTTGCGTGGATTTTATTTCTCTCACTTGTCTGTGGCTCTGGAGATGTTAATCCTTCAGTCTATCTACATCACACATTGAGAGGAAGTGGGATGTGTGGTTTCCTCTGCAGGAGTAAAAAGGTCTCTGCATGCACTGACTTTTCTTTGTCATTTCACATCACCTTCCTCATTCGGCCTACCATCATCACATGATGAATTGTGTTGAAGAACAGTTATCAGGGTGACCCTAGATAGTGATGACAATCTGCTTTCGAAACAAGATGTCAAACAATGCGAATGTGCTTCAGTCCAGCAGGTGTAGACATATAGCATGATAGCATTCTACCATCTGCTAAATACCACTAAACACAAAGTAGGCTCCAGCTGTTATTGATGGGAATGTCATTAGTTTTGCCGATATGGGTCCTATCTAATGCTGCGCTCCGTTTTATCTCGGATGTCGGAAATCAAAGCTGGGAATGACATCACACCCGAGTTGGCCCTGTTCCAGTAACAAGTCGGAGAAGTACAGTGTATTATGTTATGTGACAATATATTTTGACAACATGCAGTTAGTCTATCATTGATCGACAAAATGGCTTGTTAAAAATAAACAGATAAACATCTATATTCTGTTTTCCTTGTTGGAGTTTTATAATTATTTTATTCCAGCTCAAGTTACTTCCATCATTGGAATATACATTTTCAAGATGCTCCTTTAGGTTTTTGTACTTTTCCTCCATTTTGTTTAAATTCTGTTTATCATTTTTATTTGTCCAAATAAACTGAATTCTATATTTACAAATTACTCAGTCATTTTTAAAATAAAATTAAACTCATTAACGGGGCTTTATTGCATCCAGCTGAAGAAAAATAAATAAATAAATAAAAATCTTTATATATATATATATTTTAGGTTGCGGGACTGTTAATGTCAACATCTTTGAGTTTGGGTCCATTATTAGGAAACGGACTTGACAATGAACAACTTGCATGACCTATTTGCCCGTCTTATTTCTGAAAGAACAAGATTATTAGCTCAGAATTATGAGAAAGGTGCTCATGAATTGACGAGATAAGTATTGCTGCTAACCAGCCTCTGACCCTTCAACAGTGTTATATGATTTAAAGTACGAGGCTAATACATGTGTAGGCAACTAATGTTTGATTTCAGATGCATCATCTGTGAAAGAACGCCACATCGGTTTAACCGATCCTGGAGAAACACCACCATGTCCAGCTGATTGGAATGGGCTTTACGTCTGAACAAGGTGGTGTGTGGAGGTGTCTGCGCAACGTGGACAAACTAACAATGTCTCAAACCCAAATGATAAGCAGGCGGGATATGTTGAAATCAAGTATATTCTTGAAACTTTTAGAAATTCAACTAGTAGTATGAAAATGTGCTGTAATAAATAATAACTTTGCTTGCACTCGACATGTACTGTATGGGGAAGGACATATACTTCTGACTCATGCTCCACTTCCACTTGTTTTAAAAAGAACCAAACAACAAAAAGCTTTTGAATTATCAGTTTATTAATGCATTTAAGGCCACTATGGACTGTGCAGAGTCCATAAAGAGAGCAGACATAACCCATAAAGTCACACTGCCCTTGGTTGCTTCAGTACTACCCTGTTGTGACTGCTTTCCATTGCTGCTGAGCACACACACACACACACACACACACACACACACACACATCACACCGGAGTCAAATCAAACATGAAGTAGCTAAAGAAACAAAACATCAGGTCAAGTAATTGATGCAGAGTGTAGGTTGTGACTTTGGGAATAGAAGCTTTCTTTGTACATCTCAGCTCAGCAGATGGAAACTTGCATTTACAGTCACAATAAGTCAGTTTCCAGTTCAAAACAAAGACACTTCAGCATGCTTCCTAATTTCTAGATGAGCATGAGTATCATCTCCACATTGTGCTCCGTACATTCCCTCAGTAATAGCTTTGTTGCCATGCATATTTAGTCTTGATATAAGTGTGTAAGTGACCACGGGTTGAAATACTAGTATCTCGTGTGTGTTACTAAGGCCATAGGAGTTTAATTCACATCAAAACGATAACACCAGTATATAGTCATCTACTTATGAAAATCACAGGAAACCACTCGCACAGCTTCTCGTCCTTCTTCAGAGGACAAATACCACAAAGACACGTTTTCAGTACAGTTTGAAAGAAAGAAATCACTGATAATTATTAACCATCCTTTCACTAAATTAACTGGTTGTACATTTTGTGAAATCTGAATACCTGTCGGCTTAAGATTCTTGCAACGCAGAATTGAAATATACTACAAATATTGATAGGAAGTGAGCGCTACGGAATATCATTCATAAAGAGACACACAGACAGACACACACACACACACAAACACACTTTTTATCCATCACCACAGCTTTCCACGCAGTCGTCTTTGGTTTCAGCCCGTTCACCTGCCAGCACACAGCCACTCTCACCGGGTTAAAGGACCGTTTCCTTCTCTCGCGTTTACAATCAAATCTGTCAGAGTGGAGAGAAGTGAAGCGTGCAGAATAAGGGGCACTATAGTGGAAAGGAAACGGCAGACGTCTCCATGAGAGAACTGGCTTTCAGAGTCACATTGTGACAAAGATTGACAGAGTCGAGATGGAAGACAAATTTCTTGAAGGAATAAAAAAAAAAAGGAGATCAGAAAAGAGGAAGAATCTCGGCCCGTTTCCTTATTGACGAGCCTCCCACTAGCACAACAATATTGCTCAAGATATCGGAAACGTTTCACAGATGTTCCAGTTAGATTTCCCACCGTCGGCATCGTATGAAAACAGACTTGTGGGGTTTCGGTCCAAGATGTCCCAAGATGCTCTCGAAACACAAACAAGAACAACACAACCCTTCCACTTAAACCTAACATGCAAAATCACATCGTTCTCTTGTGATAACAGCAGAACAACTTCCATTGCCCACCAACAGAAGATCGCAGAGATCCGTCACGTTGTGCTTCGGGCTCCAGCTGTTGAACCCACTCGTTTGTCCACATGGATACGTTTGGCTACTGTACCCTGAGCTTGAAAACAGCAGCATTTACAATTCTCTATTCCTGGACCTGATGATGCTGCAGAAATGACTATTCTTGTGCAGAGCAAATGCTTTTTCCCCAGGTCATTTCTCAGCGATATGTATAGTTTAAGGACAGGAGACGGGCAAAAAGATACATTGTGAAGATTGACTCCTTATAAAAGTGATATGGGAGGAAGCTCGCACTGTTGAGAGATACATCTACATAAAGGAGATGTATAGTACTCTGCACATAACCGACATAAAGAAGTGTTGAGCAACACAGACTCCATCTCGATGTGAATCTCAAGCTCCTCTGAAGGCAGAAAACTGATCACCAAGACCTGCTCTACCTGATAAAAGGCATGTTGTATGATATCGGATATGCTGAAATGTTAAAGGCTGAACTGACGCTACAGAGAGGAACTGTACCTTTGGCCTTGGAGTACAGAACTTAAACATTTTCACTTTACTCTCATTCACACTGGAGATTCCAACGAACATGACAGGAGGCAAAACTTACGTGTACAGCATCCGCAACTTTGAAAACATTAGAAAGACTCGAGTCCGTCTTTTGATACGGATATAGACCAGCATCTCTGTGTAGGACCCCCTCTCTAAACGAGAGCCTGGATATGATATGTGCACTGTTACGTCAGAAGCAGCAACATCAGCGATACACAGATCTGTAAAGTCCCTTCATTCAGCACTCATTGTAGCAGCTTCACACACTCAACTGGAAGTAAGAAACTGTCTCCTTCACTTATGTATTCATTGGCATTGAGACAAAAAAAAAAAAAAAAGAGCTACTGCTCCATTAAACCCAATATTCTAAATAATGTAAGGTACGAGAAAAAAAAAAAAAAAAAAAAAGAACAAGCTTCTAAGGCATCACGAGGTTTAAGCAGCGACCACAGCGCTGTAGATATATAAACTCATAGAGTCCAATGTTTACCCCTCTCTCTTCACTGTGGCTCCCTCGGAGGAAGAATCAGCGATGAACAGGAACCGAGGAGGAGAGCGGTGACCATGGGGGAGAGGTTCAGGTCAATCGGTTGTATTTTTAACAAGTCGGGTGTTTCAATCACCCCGGTGTCCGCAGGCAGTCAATGTTGATTCTGCGCTGACTAACTCCTCCACAAACTGATGATGAATCTTTAATTGGAAAAGGCGATAGAGGAGAAAAACCACCATCCTAAAGCATGTTCAAACAGGATTATCCCATTGAAACATGGTTAGCGGCCCCTTAGGGTAGACTTTTTCTCTGCGTGGCCCTCTTTGAGCTTGGCAGGGGGTTTGGTGGGGCCTTTCGCTGGGACTTGGGCAGGTTCTTTGACCGCAGCTTTGGCAGGAGGTGGTGGAGGCGGATGGAGACCGGCCTCGGTGCCGATGTTGACGGTGATGTTGGTGTAAAGAGGCATGTACTGCCGGGAGATTGTCTCATATTCAGCGGTGTTCATCCCATCCGACTTCCAGGTCTGACGCGTCTTGGCCAGCATGTTGAACCTTTACAGGAAGAGCAAAGACAGAGCAGTGAATGATGAAGGCTTCCTTTGCATTTTACTGGTACGGTTTAAAGCTTAGCAAATAGCACCGCTTCTGCCGTTTATGGTACCTCTTTGGGTTCACGTCATTGCCTTTGTCCAGCTTGTGTTTAATCATCTTGTAACGGCCGACCTTTACAGATGGACGAGTGATGTACATCCCCCCCAGAGTCACTCTGAGAAGACGGGGAAACGCGTGTCAGTCTTTCAAACATTGATCCTGTATCAATAACAGACTTAAAATGATTGACTGAAAACCTCAACGTCTGACCGGCTCCAGATGCATTGTTTCCACACTGGACCGTCCCGTTGTTGGGAGCATCTGGCCGGAGCTATTCTCACCTGACTCCAATATCGTCGTCCTCTCCCCCCCAGCCCCAGTAGTTGTTGGGAAAGCCGTTCATCTTGAGGTAGTGCAGCGGCGTCAGAGCGGACACTCCTCCAAAGTACATCTTGTACGGAAGCCTGGAGAGGTTTGAAGTATTTTTGCATAAATGTAGAACACAGAATGGGCTACGGGTCGATCTGTGAAGAGCGAACCCTTCAATGGACATTCACAGACAGGAAGAGGACGTACTTGTAGCCGAACTTGTCCATGGCGATGGCTGCGTGCTTGGGGTTGGAGTCGCAGACGTACGTGTTTCGATCGTCTTCGGGGATGAGGTCCACATCGTGGAAGAAGAGACAGTTCCAGTCTTCCTCCTTCATGGCCTCCCGGAAACCCACATTCATCAGCTTGGCCCTGTTGAACGTGTAGTTTCCGGCCTGCGGAGTAAACAAAGGCACCTAATGTCAGAGCAGGCTGTGTGTCACACACACACTGGTCTACAAGTGATATGGAAACTAAATCCACTAAATGTCAAATAACCAGCAGACCTTCATATTTAAATTCTAATATTCCTAATATGACAATAATATGCACAATCACAAATCCAGCTCATGAGGTGTAAGAGATAAAATGCTGAGGAGCACATGAATCAATAGTTGCAAGCAGCTCAGGAGATTAAACCCTCTGAGCCACTCGAGCATTCTTATCCTCTAACATGCACGTCCAGCGACGTCCCACTAGAGGGCCCTCTTCCTCCAGCCTGAACTGTAGCGGATACAAAACGATGGACTCACACTGCATACAGACAAAATTAACCAGATGATAGCTGTTAATATCCAATAAAAATAAATTTAAAAAAGTGTTTCTACCAAATGTGAAATCTACATGAACCAAAGCACTAAGTAAAACATTACTTAAATCCCTTATTCCCCCGCTGCCTCTTCCCTTTGTGTATAACATGACTTGGTTGCGTCTGTGTCACCTGGTGAATGACGTAAATCCCATAGTTGAGCTGTTGCCGCTGCAGGAAAGGATGTAGGTAGTACAGGAGGAACTTGAGGTGGTGTTCTCTGTGTCTGTGGGGAATGATGATGGCTGTTCGGTGCGTCGCCTCACAGTCAGGCGGCCTGTAGCGTCCTCCGCGCACCACCAGAGGATTCTTCCTCTGAACCTCTGCAAGAGTGAGGCCTGACGGGAAGCTGACGTGGATCGGCCCACCTGTGGGCAGAAGCCGGTCCGGTCATTAGCAGTCGGAAACCAGATACGTTTAATGGAGCGAAGGCAAATAGTCTGGGTAGAGAATGAGAGGCTATGATTTGAATGAGACACGTGGGTTCAGCCGGATGTGTTTCGAAATATTCCAGTAAAATACCGACAAGCAATCACACTGGAAACGAGGAAGACATTCTTTTCGTCGACTCTTTGTCAAACCCGTTTCAGGTGGTTTCTGCTCACTTTACGGCTGCCTGACAGAATGTTCAACGACCTTTATTTGTTGTTTTAGTTTAAGACGACTGGCAGTAATGTGGGGACAAAGGGCAGAGCCCTGAAAACTAAGCCTGCTCTGACGGTGTCTCCCAGTCATACAGAGCAAACATTGCACAGGACCAGATTAGCACTAGTAGGAATCCTATCTTTCAGCCTTCTTCAGTGGGTGGAGTTTGTTCAGTTGTAATTTTCCAGCAAAGCTTTCCTCCATATGGGAACAATGGCTCAAGCAGTACAGAGCGGTCCTAACACGGATTATGCGTCGACCACTATATGATTGTGCATTGTTCTGTGAAAATTATGCAAGAAGAATTGACTGACAAAATTTACAATAAACCTTAAAGCTCGATGACACATGATGGAAATCATTCAATTTAAAAAAAAAGGACATCACTACTAATAATCTCAGCTGATAACTGGGGCCAAAATATCTTCCATTTGATCTGCTTGCTTGTTATAACGCTTCATCTTTGTTTGTTCACTTCCTGCTGTCTGCTATATTATTCAGTCATACCTCAATTACGTTTTTGGCAAGAATTAATACAAAAGATAGCCAATGCCCTTTGGCTCAGTTATCAGCATGTAGTGCAAAATTGCTGGCAAAGTTTTCCAAATAATACGGAGCCGAGTACTGAAATATTTAGAGCTCTAGTGCTATATTCATACTTCATACTTCTAGACCACATGTTAGAGAAGTATTTTCACTTTGGCATTTCTGATCATCAGCAACAAAAAGAAAATGTACCGTACATCCACTGTAAAACAAATGAAAATGTTGTAGTTTGTTCAGGTTGCATACCCTGCACTCGGTAAACCTCACATTACATCACCACATAACCTTGTTGCAGGCTGTATGCAGCCCATCAGAGAGCAGATGAACCACCACTAACAGGCAGCAGCTGTGAACTCCTTACACACGTTTGAGCTAAACGGAAAGTGTGAAAATAGAATTCTACTATTTACATTAAAAAATACACTTGAAGCAAAAACAAGTGCCCTCCCTCTGCTGGCTGTATACAACACAGCCATCACTACTGAGTGGAGTCTTAAAGATCCTCACATTTCAAATGAACAGAATTTAGCTTCATTAACTATTGATGGTTTCCCCGACAATTTATTTGCTGAGAGACCATCAGCTGCTCTCAGTAACTCATAGTCAGAAGGGAAAATAAATTAGTGATGATGTTATTCGGGGAAAATTGCCAAGCTTGTTCATAAATCAATGTATTTAGAGATTAACAGGCTGAATGACACAGAAGCAGACAGGACCACTCACCAATGAGAGGGGACGTCTTAGGGCAGTAAGGCATTGCGTCTCCATGGCCGTGGGTTTTGGATAGGTGGGAGAGGTTGGCGTATACGTCCCCTCCAGCGATGCCCGCCGCCGTGTGGTTGCGGCCCGACAAGCCAGTGGTGTCAGGCTTGCGGAAGATGCGGATGAAGTAGGAGACCCTCTTCTGGTATCCCTCTCGGGACAGCAGCGCCATGACCACCAGCTGAATGCCCAGGAACATGAAAAGGTAGCGCCATTTGGACTGGATACCGATCATGGCGACGGCTCTGCGTTGTCAAAAGCAACAAGAGTTTTGGGGGCGAAGGACGTGTAGAAAGTCAGCTGGCGGAACGTGACCCCTCGGTGATTTAATCCTTGGAAGTAAGTAAGTTATCCCCAAGAAGAAGCAAAATTCAGAAAAGGGACGGTTGGCTGGTGTTGTGGCCCACACACAAAGTCAAATATACTGTGTACCGACTCCAAAATATGGCAACAGCTACTGAATGTGACGGTTACTTTATGTTAAGTTACATTCAATGATCTGTGGCAAGATGGAGTATGAATATATAAGAAAAATAGACAAAAAGGCACTTTTGTTAGGCTGTAATTGAGAAAGACCACCAAGGAAAGGAAAATATAGAAAAATACTCTAAACCAAGAAAAAACTAAAGTATTGTCTAGTTTTCGGTTTTTCACTGCAGCCCACTATGTGGCAAATATCTCCAAAGTTGACAGTTGGTCCGATTTGTGATTGGTGTCGGGTGGTGATGCCAGTCCCACATCATGTACTTTCACCCCCATTGAATTCCATCCGTTGCCCCGTGAAGCTCATTCTTCTCCGGTCAAATAAATGGCAGCGTCAGTGTCTCTCAATCAACTCCCTCTCTTTGTGAGCTTTTATGCAGCTTTCTGTTCTCTCTCATGTGTTCTCCTGAGGGAGGCCTCTGCAACAACAACAACAGCCGCCGCCATGACAAAAGGGGAGCAAATGCAGCCGTATAGGCCCTATACTTTACAGAGGATTACACAGCTTCCATCGACTCACTGCCCGACTGGCTGGAGAGACGGGGGGGGGAGAGTTAAACCATGACCAGTGTGGGAGGAGTGGTCAGAGGGGTTGTGTGCGTGTGTGTTTGTGTGTTTGGAGAGTCTGGCTGAAAGAAAAAAGAAATGGTGGAGGAGAAGGAGGGAGAACTTTGATTGTTATTGTCGTATGATGATGCAATCCACAGCTCTGAGACACCTCCAGCAGCTCACTGGACCGACAGCCACTGGACTCGCTGGATGGACGGGAACAGGACCATTTGCTCCAGCAGCTCTCTGAAAGACAACACAGAGGAGGAGGCGGGACAGTTACACCGACTGATCCCCTTTTGGTTCAAACTGTTGACATCGGCAATTTTGTACTTACAGCAGAATGCTTTTCCCCACTCAAACTCAAATGACTTATTGTGTGCAACACAGGCCCAACAAATGGATTGTGTTTGTTTACATGGAGACTCAACAGCACAGTTGGATAGCCTTGATTAATCAGACCCAGCATGGGCTCAGTGCAGAGAGAGGCCTGCTGCCCACAGACGGGAGGCACCGCACCGCCGTGTGGATGTAACTCCGTAGTTTGAGAGCCAACAAAGTCCACGACCCTACTGCTGCTGCAACGTGCTGTTTGCAGACCTGGCATTAACCCCTAACCCCGCTCTGGTGCTGTCTGCTGCAGTGTGTCCGACACATCCTCAGTCGCAAATCAATTACTGCCTGTTAAAGAAGCCAGTCTAAGACCACTAATCCTAATCCCACTGAATGCTGCCAGACTGATGGAGAAGACAGAGCTAGACGAGAGCATCTCACCTACAGATCAGGAAAACAACATTTAATTCACAAATGTTAAGATTCTGAATCTTTGAAGAACTGTAATGCATTTGGATTCAACAGCTAATGTTTAAGACACACGGGCCTATATCATCTCTCAGGTGCTTTGTAAGACCAACGTGCACAGTTTTAATGTCAGTTATTTCATTCTTACTGAATCATTACGGTGCTGACATCTTCAGCCCTTAGAGCATGTCTAATTACAGGAAAACAACGCGTTAGTTTGCTGTAGTCTGTCAGTTACACTCTACAAACAGGTACACTACACACAGCATGTTAAGGGAGAGAGACAGCGCCACAGGGAAAAGAGCTCCGATAAGAGAAGGAGAGAAGGATGAGCGCCTACTTATTGCTAGGGTGCATTACGAGGGATTAATTACCACAAGTAGTCTTGATAAAGAGAAAAATACTTTTCTAATATACTTCCTCATGTTGGCATCTAGTTTTTAGAGCCAGATCTGCAATGTAGTTCTATAAATGATTATAAATTGGACTCAAATGTTCGTCATAACTGACAGGAAATGGTTAAATCTACAATCATGATTTACTACGATTGAAGCGTACGGCCTACTCGATCTACTACACAGATGGACTGATAACATCTGACAAACTTACTGAACTGTAGCGCTCGTATGCATTCTGATTTGACAGCTGACAGCGAGGACTTTCTGTTCAAGGATAATAAAAAGGGTTTTCCTCTGAGGGGATATGTGGATCATAACGGAGAGGAAAGCCTCTCGCAGATGATTTTTATCTGGACGCAGAACCGTGAGCAGATGGGAGATTGACCCCTCTCACTTTGCCTGGGCCCCATAGATTATGAATATGGTTCATAAAGATCCTAACATTAATGCTTAATCCCACAGGAGGGAAATTTAACTCCAGCGAAGTAATCTTTCTTAATAAAAAGGCAGAAGACTTTTTCATGTTCTTTTTTTATGCTCACTGGATAAATATAAACGATTAAACCTCATGTTTTCAACGGACAAAACATGGCCGACAAGATAAATGTGCAAGTTTGAGCTGCAACATTACTAAGCATCCATGCATGAGGAAAAACCCCAGAGAGGGAATCAAAACTTTCTACGACAAAGGGGAGAAATGATGAATGCGATTTGCTCTAGTGCTCGGGGGCCATGTCGTGCTGGAGCTGGCTCATACAGTCAAGAGAACTTGGCAGCAGGCATGTTCTCCAACAAAGCTCAGGACCGACTTAACACGCATATCAAAGAGATCCAGTGACTCCATTTAGAGGAATCTCTGTGTTCGCCAAAAGGTTAAAGAGCGAACCAAAGAGAGGAGAGGACAAAGCAACCTAAGGGGAGCATGAGAGCGCCCAACAGTCTGGTTACACCGCCATCATCTCTCCTGCTCCAATATCCTTCCTTTCTACATTTACAATTCAGAAAGCGGTACGTCTGGCATGAGATACTTCAGCACGCCAAAGCAAGCCTTTTTTCTGGTCTTGCTCCCAGCACCCCCGCTCTCCATTTTTCCCCTTCATCTCGCTGTGCAATGCGTGCTTTAAAGAATGATGGCACATAACAGCCGACAAATGGGACCTTTTCTATTCTGCCTATGGGGCATTAATACTGCATATGTCCACATGGATGCTTGCACACACATGAGTGAATGTGAGAAGAGCCGTGAGGGCTAGCATGGGGGGGGGGGGGGGGGGTTAGAATACAGAGCCAACGACAAAATGAAAGGGGATGGGGGTGTACAGTAGGGGAGCTATATTTAGATCATCATCCGGGGACTAATAGCTTGTGCACTGGTGTTGAAATGCTAAAGGAACAGCAGAGCACTCGTGCATAGCCATATCGGCCACAGAGGGAGATAAACGAGCAGCGTTTGAGTCTCTATTGACACAAACACCCGAGTCTTTTTTTATTCCTCTCCAACTGTCAAGGCGATCCATACCCAGACCTGCAGTATTTACACACAGATCCTATTATTTTGAACAGAAACAGTCATTTATTACCTGTCGTGGGTTACTTCACAGTTGGAGGTTATGAGCCAGACATTCCAGGCGCAGCTGGTTCACATCATACGAGCAGAGCACAGGGTCGAGATGTGGCCCAACCATGCTTGAGTGAAATGCTATTTCATAGTTAAAATTGGCTGCAACTATTTTAAAACTAGCATTTCTGTGAAGTGTTACCGCAAGAAAAGGCAAACAAAACCTATTAACGATTGGTTATTGATGTTTAAAGCCTTCAGAGGCAAGAGGGGGAAAAAAAGGGCCAAAATTTATGTAAATATTGACGGGAATGCTCAACACTCGTGCTCCAAATATTTATACAAAGAAAGTACAAGGATGGAAAAGCTTGCTACAAAACCTGGATTAGACTGCTCATCTAGTGAGGGCCTTAACCTCTTCACCCATCAAGCTTACACATCTGCCTAAGTGTGCCATCGGCTCTATACATGCCAGTCGACTGAGGGGGAGCGAGCGCTTCTCAGCCTTAAATGTGTGACCTTCCTGTTAAATATGCTAAACCCCCCCCTTCTACTGTTGGGTGGAGAGTCCATCAAATCCCGCTCGCTTTTGCACAGAGACTCACGTTAAGCTTTTATTCAGCGATTCAGCATAAAGCTCCTGCATGCTATGAGGACCAGTCATCCGACTCTCTGAAAAGCATTTATGCAACTACTGTAAGTCCAGATCTGTGGCTGCATAGAGGGCACAGGTAGAAATGAGTTTAACACAAATATCAGGTAGGAACAGAACTGTAGCCTGATCAGACTAAATTGACATTTTAATAAAAGATGTCTAGATTACATTGTTGAATCTGATTCACGAGAGATGAGATGTGAAAGTTGCGGTGCCCGTGAGACTGATGGACAGAGACACTGCTTCTAATCCCGCTTGTATTTCATGGGTTGTAAATAGAACTTTCTGTCTTAATTCATTTTCCACACTGTAGCAACAGACGGACAGAAGGGAAACAACGGTGAAGCGAAGGGACAGTCAGCGGGAGAGAAGCAAGTCGCAATAGGCTGATACAGCTGTTGTAGGGTTGCAAACAGCTTGTTTTTGCGCCAAATCAACTACGTACGCTTATTTGTGGCATTCATGTTCTCAGATGTATTGTAACTAATATGTTCTATAGATGCCTGTTGGAAGATTTGTATTAAATTAAGTTGGAAGAGAGTCGATTCAATATAAAACATAAACAAACTATTCTATTTCCTGACCCGTCACCATGGGGCTTGTTCCTGCTTTGCTGTGGTCCAGCCCCAAAAAAGAGACGGCTCTGTTCTTCCTCTTTGGAAGTTTTTGGCAGTTCACTACAACACCAGCAAACCGACGTAACGCCACAATTTCCATTACAAATGACAGAAATCCACAAGTGCAGCGTTTTGTAGGAAAAAAGTGTTTTCAATGAAGACAGCCATCAGAGCTTTGCCAAGAGCTGGAGACAATGTTTGAGGGAGGCCGCCGCCTCATAATTCTCCATGAAGGAAAAACCCCAGACTTCTTAAGATCTCAATTAATCATTAACACGTGTGAAATGGCTAAAAGTGTTAGGTCGCCAGAGTCAGATTATAAACACCGACACCAACCAATTAGCAAACTCACAGTGCCATGACTGAACGAGCTGGGTAACATTTACCAAGCACATAGAGCCGTTTACTTAAAGAAGCTTTAGTCCACACCCTGTTTGTCTATATTAAAGGAATGGATATAAACTACCAGGAGATGACTAAACGTATAGCTGGTCTCTGGCTTTATTTACACCTGGCATTAGAATGCGTCTCCACATGAATGCGATCGGATCACTTCCCTGCACTATATGCAAATAAACATGTTTACCAAAGGCCAAATGCGTTGTTTTTAACCCGCGGGAAGCCGCAATGCCCTTCTCATGCCTCGTCTGCCAGAAATTAAAAAAGGAGAAGAAACTCAAACAATTCAGACTCACTCGTAGTATTTCTCTATGTGCTTTTTCACAATGTCAGACGCTGTGGACAAAGTCACATGATCAGATCGCCCAAGACACATGTTAATGCCAAATGTCAACGGGGTCTCTCTTTTAGGAAAATTGACAATTGCATTTGGAGCACCTGGATTTCTTTTGTGTTAATCCTGAAAACATATTTTAAAGAATATAATAGTCATTTTGGTGTGAAAATGCACCGGATCCAAGTATTTAGTGGTGAGCAATTTAAATAAAAACTTTTACAATGTACAGGGCAAGGCTCCCCATATTAACGTCTGACTATATCCATCACTGATAAGAAATACATTATGAAAACCGGTGCCAGGCAGTATTAGTGCGATTCTTGGGTTGCCGTGACTCGACATGACTCCAACAGGTAATCAGCACCACGATTGGCATCAGAGCAGAACTGTGGCACAAAGTCTGGATTGAACGTATTGATATGCTCCCTCTGGAGATTTAACCTGGTTGTCTGTGTACATGTTCACCAGCAACAATCAATACTGTGTCACACGCACTAAACGCAACATTGACGATACTAAAAGACTGATTTGTTGTGTTGAAATAACTAAAAATGTGGGGAAAGAGGTAACTCAATTGAGTCTCCTTTCTCTCAGCTATGAAACAATCATGCTTTAGAAATTAATGATTGCATAGTATTATTATTCCTTTATTGCCAAAATAAATGAGATAAGGCTTGAGA